>NC_141220.1:15472500-15917500 GCF_054856515.1 Filicampus tigris
TTTATCTCTGGACAGACTTCTGCTTTTTTTTTTTTTTTAAACTCCCTTCTGTCTCATTACGTGCCAACATTTGTCAAGTCAAGTCTCTCCACACTCTCAAATCTCGCTTTACAGCATGTCATTCGGCAGCCCACTACAGATGGCTCGCTTATCAGCAGACCCTCCCACATGGAATGCTGTGAACATGACAGCACTAAAGACGTTGGGAAAAAAAAATGTACTCAAACTGACATTTAGTCACTCACGAGAGACAAACTCTTATTTTTCATTTAATTTCTGGAGAAATAGCTTTAGTCTGATAACGATTCCCGAGGTGCTTATCCTAACACGTGATTCCTATCAAAAATCATTGATGAAAATACCATCTTAAGTTAAACGATATTTAGTTATGATGGCTATTAGGGAAAACTATGAAAAAGTTTAATTAAATGTTAAGCTCTAGACTTAAATTGTAATTGACCAAAAGATGACAACAACACTCGGTATGAGGGATGGGCATACTAATCAAGGATCAAGAATATTGATTGTGTGGAATTAATTGTGGATTAATTACATTTTGTAGCAAATGGGGTAAAAAGGAGTGCGCTTCTTGGGCAGTAGAGGCGGAGTTGATTGAGTCTTAACTAGTTTGTAATCTAAAGAAGGACAACATGAGGTCAGCTATGGGAAGTTGATGTTCAGGCTGTAGAGCATGTTTCACCTTCTCTGATGCTTAAACAGAAAAAAAAATGCAGTTTACTGGCAGATTTTACACATTTTCCCAAACCACAAAGCAGCTTCTCTTAAATCAGATTTGCTGTTTATGAATTTTGCAATGAACTCCATGTTGAAATGTCTTGAACAGATTTGCTCTGCTCAAGTGCACACCCTCATCATGCCAAAAAATACAAAATGAAAGTGAGACTGAACTCAGTGATGAGTGATGCTGCTTCTCTGTAATTTGCGACAACAAAGCCGAATATTTTAGTGGATTCAGTAAACGGGTCGACGTTAATAAACGGGACTACCCTAAGATTCTGGACCTTATTTTTCTTGTGCATACTTTATGTTATACTGTTTCCATTAGTGTTTATTTCCTACAGTAAGGTTGGCATTTGTTCCTCTTCTACTTGTATCAGTAATATGTTCATCTTATCAGCCGACCATTATCCCCTTGTGCATACTGTTATTCATTCCTGACTCTGCCAAAACTTGTAGATGACATTATTTCACTTTGCCTTGCTGTTGTTTATTCGCTGCATATTTTAGTTGGCTCATGGCATACTATTGTGTTTTATATCATCTTTACAGTGGGTTTTATTTTGTAAACAAACATTGAGCTGCATCCCAATTTCTTTGCCTCTGTACCACACAATGGCAAAGGCTGTACAGTAGAGCTGTTTTCCTTGCATTTGTCACCAGCAGGTAAGACTACTGTAACAACCTTGTTTACTGAGATTTCTAAATGCGCTATACGAGAGCTGAAGTACATCCGGAATGCTCCTACTCAAAACCGAACTAAATTAAACCTAATTATTATCAATTGTCCAAATACTTCTGGGCTTGACCATAGAATATATGCTAACTGATCAAAAACAATCGGCCATCTAGAATTGTCGTCCTTTATAGTAAAATTGAACACAATCATATTAGCCCAGCTCTTAGATCTCTGAACCGGCTTGCTAGCGTTCAGATTGCATAACAGCTCCACTTGTGAGCAAGTCTGTTCGTGGTCTAGCGCCAAAGTACATCTCTGACATGTGAAAGCCATATGTACCCTCTTGGGCTCTGAAAACCAAAAGGGAGTCAGGACTAAACACAGTGAGGCTACGTTTCCGTTGCTGCTAAAATCTGGAGCATTCTTCCAGAAGATGTGACTGTTCAAAATAATGCTGAAAACTGTTTTATTTAGCAGTGCATATGACAACTAGTATTTTACCTGCAGTCATCACTTACCTTCATTAATTAATCGCTTGACTGCTTTATGGAATGATTTATTTTGTCCTGTTATTCTGTTATATATTGTCCTGTAATTTCATTGTGCTCTACAAAAAGTAACTTGCTTTGCATAAGTTTCTCTCTCGGGTGGGTCTTTCTTGCTATTTCTGCACATGGTCACTGTTCATATTTGAAAGAGGAAGTCAATCCAAACATTTTTTTTCAAGAATATGTTCTATGCGGGACCACATGATTAAAACAAGGCATTCTGATTAATATTGTGTTTGTGGAATTTGAGTTAAGCAGCAAAATCCACCTGTTTTTAGACATTTTAAGGGCGGCCATTTTGTCACTTTGCCAACTGAAAATGACATCACAGTTGCTCAGGGCTCAGATAACAACCAATTATGGCTCAGCTTCAGAAAACAGGTGAGCATAGAACAAGTTCTTGAAATAAACGTTTGGGTTGATTTCCCCTGTAACGTGCTTAAAAACAAACTTCTTCAGCTTGAAGTACTTTATTTACACTCTCAGCTTCTTGCCTGGCATTGAAAGCTTCAAATAGACGACCAGAATGGACGGCAGTTGGAAAATTGGTGTATTCAAGTTGTGCCACCAGGACTAAATCAGGTTTTGAAAATGTTTTCTTTAAACGTCATTACCAGACATCCAAACACTCGTCATGCTGTTGGAAGCCCTTGGTCCGATTTTATCAGCGAGTTAACGCCGGCGAAGTAGGCCAGATCAATAAGAACATTCTGAGGGAGCAGTCAGAGAGGAGCATTAGAGGCCCGGGGTAGGGTGTTGGGTGGGGGAGAAGGCGAAAAGCAGGGAGCAATCAGAGAGCCAAAAGCGTGTGCGTGCGTGTGTGTGCGAACATGCTCCTTCAGGAGTGGATCGATGCACTGACAGCAACTCTGCTTTGTTCTGGCAAAGTGCTCAGATGTTCGGCGTGCGTAACATGATTGCTTTAAGGTTTTTGTTGGTGCAACTTGTGTTTTTGTTTGTCACTTTGCTCGAATCCTCGTAGCATGTCCCGCTGTCGCTTTTGTTTGCGAGTTAGCTAGGTTGGCGGTCTCGTTATTTCTTGCACAGTATCTTTAATCACCAAAGTGCCATTTTAGTCATCACGTTTTGACACATTTCTGAGAGTCGGATGAGCGCCAAGGCCGATACCTAAGGTCGACAAAAAAAAATTGTGTATGAGCAATTCTGAAAGAAAAATCAACAAGCATCTGCATGCTTGTGAATCCATTTGAAGAAAAAATAATAATTTTCATCAAAGCATCAGGAGAGATGGTGCCCCTGCATTCTTTTGATACAAGTAATGTTTGCTTTTGTCAGGAGAGGTGGGGAGGGGGGGCCTTTGACACTGCTCGTCATTTCTCTACTTGCAAAGAGTTTTTCATCTTCACAAAAAACCCTTCTCCATCCCCATGCTAACCAAGTGAAGCACTTTGCATCGCTAAATACTGCACCGGGAATTATTTGCAATGAGAGCTTGGGTGTGCCTGCCTGCTGACTGAAAGGTGTTGACCGAAAAGGACAAGTAGGTGTCAATAGATCTGCTCTCGGTGCCTATGGGACGTTGAGACGCATGAGCTCCTTTCCAAGGCTTTAATAAGATAGCACAGATGCGCTCTTGTTTGAGCACAGTGCTGCGTCTCATTGTACTTTGGCCTCCCAACCCCGCCATTGCAAGCCCTCCATTGCTGGGGACGCATGAGAGGGTCTCATTAGGACAGGCAAACGAAAACCGGGGTCAAGGTCTATAAAGGTAGTCAGCACTAAGAAGCATGCCTACGAGATGAGTTGGGGAGCGCCACAGCGTCCTAGCGGCCACCCCTGCGGACCTCTGGCCCTCCCCATCATGACCTCCCATACCCACCATTATTTGATGAAGCAGAGCTTGATAATTATTTAGTGTGGATGAAGAAGGGGGCACCGTTTGAAAAGGAGTGTCCCACTCTAAGCGAGAGGATAGTAGGGGATGATAGAAGAAGAAAAAAAAAAACTAACAAAAAAAGATCAAAAGCAGGCCTTTCTCTTTTCATGCCTCAGAGGCTCCAAAGAGGATAAAGAACAATTGGGCCCTGGGTATTCTGTCCTCTCTGGCAATTAGACTCAGCTGATGAAGTGAAAGGGATGAATGGCAGGGTTCAAGGCCTTCTCTAGGATTCACACAACAGGGTGTGTTTTTACCCTCTCCTCCTTTATCCCTCATCTCGCCAAATGCGGCTGAAATATTTCCAGATGAAGACAATGTGACTCGAGGTGCCAAATCGCAATCACGGGCGGGGGCTGACGAGATTGAGAAGCTTTAAGAGGAGCCGACGGGGCACAAACAGATCGCTGTGCAATCACGTGCGCAAACACATTTTCTGCAAAGTGCCTCCCAAAAAGATGGGCATTTGTGATCACAAGATTAAACTCCAAACTGCTTTACGCAGAGATTCTCTTGGTACAGTCCACTGCCTATACCCCACCGGCTCCTGACGTGCTTACAGCACTCTTGCATCGTGTAAAGTAACCTATTAAAAAGACAACCTATTAAAAAGACACAACATATCTGAAATAAATTTGACAATATTTTTCCTTGATCATATAAGGGACGATTAACAATACATCGTTTGAATTAATCTTACATTTTCTATTAGAGAGACCAAGCGATTAACGAATGCTGCCATAGTTGAGGTCTTTGTGGATTCAGATCGACTTCCCACAGCGGATGTCATAATCGTCAAAAAACGAGTAGAGTCAATCATTAATTGGGATTGATGGGACAAGACGATTTTGTATTTAAAATATCGATTTCAAGCTTCCCCGCTGATGTGCCCGGCTTACACTAACGACATGGCTGCGATGAGAAAACAGCAATTCTACAAATGCACAGTCAATGTTGACAAATTACCAACTTTGTCAAGCCCTCTCATGACTATTTTTTTTTTTTTTTTAAGTGTCTAGAAAGTTGAATCCAGTAGCATAACCATTTCGTTGTTTTACATATGAGAACAAAGGACTCAAGCCAGCCACAAAGTCAATTGCACTGAACATTGATGACAGTCCATTTATACTTTACAAAAGCAGTGATTTATCCACGTTGGACACTTAAAGCCCGAGCTAAGCACTCACAAGCCGCAAATATTTTGCAAAATTTAGCCAGCTTCACCTTGACAACTCTTGAGAAAGAAGAAGGGGAGAGCTAGAGGGAGTGCACTGTTACTCTTCAATGACAGACTGTGGACAAGACAATTTGATGGCTAATTTAAAAAAAAAAAAAACATCTAAAGAGCAACATTATTTTTCGTTTCCAGTAATGTCATTGTCATTTGCGGTTTCTCGTAAAGAGGGAACAAAAACAAGAGATTTTATATTAAAATCATATCTGCCCTAAAGTCAATACAACACAGCATTCTTAAGGTTCAATAGGGATGACTAGTATGAAATAAAAAATATAAATGAAAAACACGGCAGGTAATTTCTAAATGAATACCAAGAACAGTGCTGTTACCTTACACTACTCTAATTACGTACAACCATTGTATACTAAGCATGTCAAATCTCAGTCTTTAAAACAAGGCAAGCACTCCTTGTCAGTTGATATATTTAGACATTCATTATTCATTAAAGACTCACAAGATGCCGAGTTATGATGCCGCAGTGTAGGCGGAAATCTTAACCTAGCAAATGAATCAGGCTTAATGAAAGCTGCAGTTTGAGGTTTGCTAATATGTTATTGTAAATCTTGTTGCACTTGATTTACGTTTTTGATGAAAGTGGGAAATGAGCCAAAAAAGGGGCTCAGCTGAAGGCAAAGGTCTCCCGTTGTATACAGGATGCTGACTGAGATTGATTCATTGTAATATTTTAAGTATTACTGAAGTTTAACGAAAACTTAGTGCCGTCAATTTCAGTTTTTGATAGACTTAAGTTGCTCCCCTCCTAAATGTATGGATCAAAAACAACTAGTCCTGATTACATCTGTGTGCATTTGACTGTTTTTACAGTGTCCCAAGCCAGTGAATGGACCCAGAAGGCTTTGATGACGCTGCCATGCTGCACTAAAACCTTAAGATGATTAGTGATATTCTTAAAATCCAAGTCCGCTGATAATGTGTTTAAAGAAGCAATACGGCTTTCCCAAAGCTTTGAGATCAAAGTTTGAGAACGCATGGGGTCAGAATGCCAATGAGCCAAACAAAGAGTAGCCAAAACGGGCTTTGGAGGGGGATTTGAAACTCTGGGCTCGGGACCCTTTTGATGGAGCCTTAGATATACTCAGAGATGGGCACTTTACCCTTTTTTTGCCAGTACATCCTCCGTCCAAGACTTGTGTAGACTTCCATCATCATCCCCCCGTCCTTATTCATAAAAATAATCATGCTCCGACCCCGTCCGTCCTTGTCCTTTTAAAGTGCTTCCGTCCTTACATTACCGTTTACCGTGCAAGACGGATGCCCATTTTGTGGACCGTTCCGTCCCTAGGAGGGAATGTCCATCTCTGGATGTACTGTGTATGACATCGTCAGGCTTTTTTATTTGGGTGGTGGAGGTTAACGATGAATGACAAAAAGTTCAATTTAGACGGAACAATGTAACACTTAATGTATATAAGTTGAGATAATTGACTGTATGGTCTTACAGGTTTTTCAACACAAAAATATCAATTCATCCAATCATTCCAAGACAAGTCCAAAAACAGTGGTAGCTTGCATTACGAGTACCCCGACTTACGCTTTTTTTTTTGCTTTGTGTTGCGAGCTACAATTTTATTTATGAGCGAGCTTCAGATACGCCACCAGAGTGATTGAAAAACAAACAAACAAAAAACAAACAAGGAAAGCCACATTCGTCGAGGCATTTTATAGTATAACACAAATTCAAAATTTCAGACCATGAAAAACTGCATTAACCTATTTGTAAAAATTTACTGAATTAAACCATGTAAGTGTGTTTTTTTTGGGAGGGAGGGCTGGAATAGATTATTTCAATGGAAAAACTGATTTGATGCACGAATAAATTGAGTTACGAGCTTAGTCACGGAACAAATTCAACTTGTAAGTCAAGGTGCCACTGTACAAGCAACTGTGATAATGTACCAGAAGAGTCGCATAGATTTAGATAAAACACAAATGATGGGCAATATTATTTCAAAACCAAAACATAATGTGTCGTGGTTTTGTTTAAAGTGCTGCATTCCCAGTAAGAGCTAAAGATATGCATGTCAGTTTCATCTTGAATATTGTAAACTAAATGGAAAAGTAAAACCCATCTTCAAGTGAAGCAGCACACGATTTGTTTTTGATCTTAACAGCAAATTACATTTATGCTCCATAGTCAGATTTTTTTCCCCATGTCTGCTATCTAACTTACAATATTTAATATTTTGTATGCAGAGAACATCGCTTTTAATACAGTACTTATAATTACAAAAAAATATAATTCCATTAATCAGTCTATTAAAACTGGCAGTTGACACAGATAGATGTGACACGCAAAAAAAAGATATAACGGGTGTCGCTTTTTAATTGCTTACATTCTCTCCCACTTTTTTGAAGGTGACAAGGCCATTACTCTGAAGTCACCACTTATCGGCGCCATCGCAGGAGGATTAATGGTCTCACTCCAGGCCGGTGAGAAATGTTTAAGTTGTCCTGATTATCAGTGCAAGAAAAAGAATCGTGGTTATTTGTCATTGTGTTAAGCAGTAAGGGAGGCTAATCAGACACCCCCCCAAGTTAAGAACGTGATAAACCCTTTTGGCTGCCGTCCTACGCACAGGGAGTTGTGGCTAAACGCTCCATCAGCATTGCTTTTATGCATAGAAAACCTTGAGTGTCGGATGATATAATGAATTCATAAAGCCCCTTGTTGGCACTGCATGGAAACTGGCAAAATGTGGTCTGGTTTATAAACCTTACCTTCGTGCAAACAAAACCAAAATATAACATAACCTGCAAGTCAAGGACACCATTAGAGAATGAAAACAAACCAAATATCAGAGCTACAAGTAGCAATGATTGCAAATTTTTAAAGGCATACCCTCAAAAAGATCATCAAATCGACGCCGTGTTTTGCCCAAATAGAGGTCATTGGTAAAAACGCTTCACCATTTAGTGTTGCCTATCCGTCTACAATACCTGATTCCGATAGTCGTAGTTCATCATAGTATTGGGATGAGCTCTGAAATTCACCCAAAATGGCTGCTTTGGACCAAAACGGCCAACTTCCCATTTCATACCAGGAGTGGGTTCTTGCTACTTTTTCGTGTGTCCTGTTGCAATATACTGTACACCAATTTCGCAGAGCTGGACATCGCGTAACCGTCACAAAGTTTCCATCTGCATATTTATAACCGACCCACGTGGTCCCAGTCCGTCCCTCATCGGCGACAGCCAATCCGCGAGATCTTAATGTACACATCACACACAAAGAAAAATTGCAACTAAAAACAACAAACACACACAAACACACACACAGGGTGGTGATTGGTGAAATAAAAATAAAATGGAGCACACGTCATTGCATGTGTGTTTTTTTTTTCTTTTCTTTGTTTGGCTGTGTGTGTCAGGACTGCAGTACCTGCGTGTGACGTGGTACCGGTTAAGTCCATTCTCGACGCCATTTGGCTGACTCGGACCAATACAGAGACTCGACAGAGACCACGTAGGTCGGCTAAATACGCAGACAGGAATTTCGTGACGGTTAGGCTATGCCCAGCTCTGCAATTTCGTGTCAACTAGTAGGTGGACCCTGTGTCAGGGACTACCTTTTTTGTCTCTTACACTCTGGTGAGTTGTAAAAGGGACCCCTGACATAAATGCATACACACAATTGCAAAATGTTTGACTTTTCGGGCATGTTGAAGCCTACAAAGGCAATTCATACTAGGGATGTTCGAAACCACTTTTTTTGGTCTGATGCCAGTATAAGTAATCACTCACCGATACAGAGTACCAGTACCTCTAGCACTTTTGATACAGACATAAAATTGAATTTAAAACAATGATAATACATTGTGAACAAAGACCTTTCTTGGTGATGCAGATGATGGTTCGCCGATGTGTCAAACCGACAAAGAAAAGCACCAACTACTGCCAAAGACAACTTACTTAATGTCAGATTTGTTTTTCCCCCCCTAAAGGGACCATCCGACCGAGATGGCCCATTGTTCACTCAAAAACTCTCTTCATGTATCCTTGATCAGAAAACGTTATTAGCTTGCATTGTCATATTGTCATTTTGTTTTTGAGGAATAGGTAAATAACCAACTACTCTGAAAACCCTGCATTTTACTCAGCAATATGGCCAAGCCCCCCCTCCCTCCTCCCATGTGGGTGGCTGTGGAGGAACGGAACACAATTTTTCCATTGAAAATCATTGTACATATGCCTCTAATAATGTAAAAAACGGCGATCAATCCGCACCAAAATGTATGGGAGCATTTTTTACTAATGCCCACTTCAAGCTCTGAAAATATCACAAAGATTGGATAATCTTTGTGATATTTCATCTTCATGGCTTACATAGGAGAGAATGAGAAAATGAGCAGCTTATATGCAGTTTCTTTTATTCCAGATTTACTTTCTTTGATAAGTCCCCAAGATATGAACACAATGCGTTCCGAGAGGCTTTTCGTAAGATGAATTCTTAGTAGGTCTTTAGATATTAAATTTCAATCTATAAGGGTTAGCTTTTTTTTCCGGGTCCTAAAAAGAGCCATACTGAGCAGCCACATTGGGCTGGAGGGTCGGCCCCCTCCCTGGAGCTCCGGTGATCTGAAATTTCCATCCATCCATCCATCCATTTTCTTCACCGCATATCCTCACTAGGGTCGCAGGCGTGCTGAATTTTTCAAATTTCGGCAAGCCAACCCCCGGGGGTTGTCGCGCAGCTGCCTATCCCAAATCGGCGGACTCGAAACAGCCACTTACACCGCGACGCGGAGCTATGTTTCTGGCTGGACAGATTCAGCGTTTTCAACTGCTACGGCTGCGTGAACGGCGGGCATCCTCAGCTGCCTGAGTGGCAGGTATCCGCGACATGGAGCTCCATCTCGGGCCGGGTGATTCATTTGCACTTTCCTGCTCCTGTAAAAATTTAAAACCGATCGGCACAATATTTTCAATTTTGTGGAGGTGGTAGTGTGTTTTCCTCAGACGAGCTCACATTTAAGGTCAATAAAATCCCAAATATTATGCCGATCACTTTTATATTTTCACAGGTTGAAATGAACATGAGTAGAGCTGTGCATATGAATTTGGGTGACAATTAGTCACCCTTTTCAGACACTGGGTGACAGACACAGAATGTGACAAAGCAAGCCTAGGAAACAACATCGTAATGCTTGCCTCTCTCTTTCAGTGACATGGTGACATGACTTCATGAAATTGAAATGACAATTTTTTGTTAAGAATCGGAATCAAGAATCGTTAGGAACCGGAATTGAATCAAAGAAACAAAATCGGAACCGGAATCGTCCAAATTCAAACGATGCCCAACCCTAGTCATTAAACAATTAGATCATTTGAGCAGCTAGCGAGCATCATTAGACTTCATTGATTGGCTAAGATAAGTCACATGGTTCTAGTGCCACTTTGACAAATACAGTTCCTTTCACTACAAAAGGGCAGCATTAAGACTTCTAGTTTGTTTGTGACTGCAATCACCAGAAGCTAGAGTAGCCGCACGACCCATTTAACACATTTGTGTCATGGAGGAGATGTTTTTTTCCCCTCCTACTGGTCCCTGAGGCGTTTGGACTGGCAAAGCTGGCTACATTATTTTCCTTGTCTGTCACTTTTATAGTATCTGTTAAGACACACTGCGCTCTTTGTGTATGTTTGAGGAGCGGTTTGTCTTCCTTTTTTGCCCACAAATGTTTCATATAGTGGAGAAAGAAAGATCGTTCATCGCAATGAGGATGGCTGGCAAAAGACAAATTGCTCAGGAACGTCTAAATGGCAGTCAATGATAAGTCATTGTAAGGCGAGTAAGTGACTTCCAATAGAGTGGCTAGGGAGACAGAGAATAATGGCAGGGCACAGGTGAAAAATAGATGTTTGGCTTGGTGTAATTACTACATTAGGGGGCTCTCGGTTAATCTGGATCTGGTGCCGCTGAGGAGAGTGTTTTTACAGTGATGGGGGGGTGGGCGGTGTTGACGTGAAAATGAATGCGAGGGTGGGTACATGAAAATAAATAAGGCTGAGGTGCTCAATCACAACGCGTGTTATGAAGAGTTTACTAGTGGTCAAGTGGACTCCCCCACCCTGTGTCTTTTCCTGCTACCGTGGAGCGTCCAAAAGTACAGCACAATGCATTCCTTGATGCTGGTTGAGCCAAAACTTTGTGCAGCATAAAACCCTTTCAAGCAAAATTAACCATCATGTAGGTTTAAAGAGACACTAAACATGGTGCAATAAAACTAAAATGAAGTAAAACTACTCCAGTACCAAAGAAAACAAAGCCAAAGAAAAAGCAAAACATACTTGACGAGTTGGATCCTTCATAAATTAAACGCAATCTGTTTTGTGACACTGAATTCACTCCTCCTTGGCTCTTACATCTTTCTCTGCGGAATGTGTGCACACGCCAAGCCGACAACGAGGCGCTCACCAAGTGACAGAGGAGGAACCATCGGTAAAATGTTTTGTAATTGTTTTTGTTAGGTAGCTAGCTAACTGGCCATCGCAATTGTGTCAGATGAAAATGACCAGAGATGGGCATTTTACAAAATTTTGCTGGTCCGTATTTCGTCAGGGTGCCCGTCTGTCATTCGTCAGTCTGTTATTTTTGGTGACAAATTCAATTTTAATCATTAACCCGTCAGTCAGTCCATCAGTTAAATCTGTGAGTTAGTCTGTCAGTTGGTCCCCACCAAAATACATCAGAAAAACGGGCGTCGGACGGACTGACGGACGCTGTTACTGACGATTACACTGACGGATGAATACTCACTTCCGTCATTCGCCAGTGCATCATTTTTAAAAGATGTCCGGCCAATCGTCAGCAAAACGGGCATCCATCAGTGACGGACTGACGGACCGGTCCGTCAGTCTGACAGAATGCCCACCTCTGCATATGAATTTCTTATCTCGTGGGGAAGGGCCGACTAATGCTGAGCTGTCTCACTGGGGCCCCGAAAAATATGGAAAACTGCAATGATGAAAAACAGTTTAAATTCCATATTGTCATAATTTAGCACTACATGCATAGTTCTAATTCTTCATTTTTTTTTTTTTTTTTTAGTAAACACGTATAACTGTACTATATTTAGAATCAAGTCTCTGACTTCACTTTACGGCATCTTTGATATATATATTGCTCATATTGTAGTGAGAAGTCCCACTCCCCATTCTGTGGTTTTCATAACACTTTGGACAAAAAAGCCAAAGAAAAATAAAAACATATTAAGGTCCTTGAGATCCCTCATGAGATTTGCATTTTGAGTGATCATTTTGGTTGACTTTAATCATTGAACTCCAAACTACAACCTTCGGCGTGTTCATTAATTACCTGCGATGTCGTCCGATGCGACGTGTGGTGTGTGTGGACAGTGCTTCAACTTCTTGTGTCTCAGGTACCACAATCCTGGTAAAGAAAAAAAATCTGGTTTAGACCAGAGAAAAGGGGGACATCCGCAGGATTCAGCATACTCCTGATTTCCAGACAATTTTTCCAACATTTGTTGTCTGTTTCTTCCGCCTGTGGCAATCTAGATAAAAGCAGGAGGGGGGGAAATGCTGCAATATGTTCTTATGAGTTTATTCTGACCACACAAGCTGTTTTCTCCAGTTAACTTTTAAAACAGTGCTACAAGCGCTGCCCACGGCTTTATCGCCCGTGCTCAGATTGACCTCGTCCTCACCTTTTTACGCTAGTTCCCATCTGTTTGGGTCCCACCCTACAGTCCAACCCAGTTGGCTCTAGGCCCACTGCCTGTGATGGACTTTTTCAAGGGAACCCCAGAACCAAACCCTCCAGGAGCTGAAGACTCAAATGTGTGTGTGTGTTCTGAGAAATCTCAGCTCTCACACCTCGGCGTTTTCTTGGACACCGGACATGCTTGGAGTATAGAAAGCGTAAAGACATTATCATTGTTTTACTCCATTTTGCTAGACGTATAGTCTTCCAAGAATAACAATAATAATGACAATAGAATGATTCTATTAATATTCTATATATGTGTGTATAACACTCTCCTTGAGTCTTAAATTATTGGCTTCAAGTTGACCATTAGAAGTTTTTAAAAAAAACTACATTTAAAGTATATACTGTAGTGTACATATTCATTTGAAAGAAGCAGGAGGGTTACGTTGCATTAGGGATACAGGCCTAACAATATTGTATACCGGCATGATTTCATGACATTTTGCTGAAGTGAAAGTCATAACACTGTCAGAAAGATATTAATTTCATATTTACAGTTGTGTCACCATAATTTGCATCCTATAGACAGGTTTAATTCATGCACATTGATTTGATTGGTAGTAATTATGTCGAAGTGTTTATTGAAAGCAATGCTGTTACCACCAACAAAGTTTGCTGATGTGAAATAAACAAAACATGAAGGATACTGCTGTGATGGTGAAAATTATGAAGAATGAGGAGCAAAAACTTGACCATACTTGCCAGTTTCATCACAATTCCAGTTCCATAGGGAATAAAAGAAATCAGGTTTTTAGAAAAACAATTCTTAGTATTGCTCCTAGATACATCACGCGATTTTGTAACGCCCTAAATGCCATGCGAATGAACAAATGACCTATTTTCGATCGGTGTCTTACTGTTACAATAAACTCTTTTTTTTTAAAAAGAAGTAAATAAGTAATGTAATGAGAATAAAGTTGTATTTTTTTAAGACAAAGTTGATATATGATAAAGTCAAAGTTTAACACAGGAATTAAAGTCGTTTAAAAAAGTGAATATTAAAAATACAATTTAATTCTTGTTAGATTAGGTCTGTTATCATGTAAACAAAACCTTTGCTCTCAAAAAATGAGTTTATATTCTTGATCCCCCCCCCCCCCCCAAAAAAAAGGAATAAAAAGAAAAAAAGTCATTTGAACATTTAAGTGGCCCAGAGCTAAGTTATATATGGGTGAGTAATTGATTAGTGTGTTTGTTTTATTGACGTGCTGGTCACAATATGACGGTAAGCACTTTTTTAAATGATCCAATGTATTGCAAACTATTTTGAAAATCCCAAACTACGGCTTGCGGACTACCAGTGGTCCGATCCCAGTTGAGCCACGTAGTTGAACATATTTTTGTAAATACACCATTTTGACACAACTCTCCTGTCTGTGTGCCTAGTGTTGTCGCCAGTAAGCGGCCGAATGCGTGACCTTCCATGCTTTAAATTGCTGATCCAAATCCTCGCAGCAGCTCATTAGAGGAGTAAGCTGACCTTCAACCGGACGAGCTATTAGCAGGCAAAGGCGTCAAACGAGGGGTAGTGGAGGGTGCGGTGTACACAACGTAACAGCTGAATTGTTTTCACCGCCAAAAAACGTTACAGGCTGTAACTAGACGACTGCGAGGTGACGTGAGCCCCGGCGAACCGTTGGAAGAGGGACAATTTTGGGGTCACGCTCTTGTTTTCTCGGTGTTAAATTTTCTAAAGAGTGACACGGACCGTGGCATAAACCTACCTGTGGTATCATCCTGCTTAAAGTGCGTGCACAAAGACACTCACGCGCGCACACACACAGCCAGCCCGGTCACTAACAGCCAGACCCAAAGCGAGCCCATTGGCCTTTCAACGCTCATGAAGGGGAAACATGGAAGTGGTGGCCTGCAGCGCCCCCAAGTGTACAATTCCCGAACTGGCACTGGGTCTCTTCACAGTACTGTATTGCACCACTGTACAGGTTCAACTCCAAAAATGAGAATATGGTGAAAAACGTGATAATTTTAAACTTGATATATATATACACACACACACACATACATATAGCTCATAAATAAAAAAAATATATATCCAAATTATTTTTACTATAGGAATTAGGAAGTAATTTGTTTATGGGAAGTTATGTGAAGTATTTTCCAACGTGTTTTATCAATCTGTATATGCAGGTTGTAAGTCTAAAAATAAATAATGGACAAAATGTTGAAAACAAATACTTTTAGTAAAGTATATTTTGATTCTGATTTTCTTTGGCGATAGTCTGAAAATGGTATTGTCTTAATTGTCCTCAATAAAAAGTCCTCTACTCTATTTGAAATAGATCTTTATGGCATGTCATCAATTCACCATTTCACGTCACATTGTAACATTACTCTACCGAGTTGTCCTTGAACATGAATTACCCTTCACTAGTCCTTAGTGTGAAGTAGAACACTGACAGGTAATAAACCACTATTGTAAGAATACAAGAAAGCTGTATTTGGTAATAGTTAAATTCAATAGACAACATATAAAATATAATGTACCTATTTTGAGTGTGTGTATCAGAAAACCTGGTAGTGTGGTTTGTTGCTAGGACCTCCATGGGAAATTTCATGGAAGTGGGATGTCTACATATCGCTATCATGTCATTTTTATTTGCAGGATGTCAATTTTTTTTTTTTTTGTATATTCTGGAGCTACATGCTTGCACTTTCACCTGAGTTTAGAAGTTTGCTTCGGAGGCCTCTTTGTGCAGCGCAAACAAAGTTCACAGTGGCACCAAATTCTCAGGGAACGCGTTGCATCATAAGCATCACTCTTCCCTTCATCTCATGCTAATGTAGAGAAAAAAAGAAAAAAGGAGCAATATCTGGCTTTAAAGACATGGCCGTCTGCAGTGCTGGGCGTTTGAAGCCGTAAATGTGACATAAGACTTCAAGAGGAAACCCCAAGACTGGCGGTTTAAAGATGAGTGCAAGGCAGGCACGGCAACACGGTTTGTCTCCATCCAGGGGGATATTCTGCGGCCAAGCTTGATTATTGGAGATGAAGGACAGCCTGAGAGGATGTGGGATTGTTAAACCCTTGAATCCTTTCAACAAAGCCCTTCTATAACAATCTTCTCTTCGCCGTCGCTGCATTTATCGTGTGCACCCTTGAGTTTCCTCTCTTTCTCTCTCCCGTGTTCACATTCAGATAGAATAACAGGCGCAGGTATCATTTTGGCATTCAGTGGTGAAATGTAGGTACCTGTATTTTATTTATCATCATTTATGCGCGTATTGTTGCTTCTCAAAACCAAACAGACCTTGAATGACTAAAGGGAAAAGTGTTGGCTGCGTTTCACTGGCTCATCCTCGGCACCAACTAATCACGATACTGTGCTTTATATGTAGACGCCACTTCAACCGTCATTAGTATTATGCGAAACCCTGGCTGTGGACTCAAAACCTCTGCTCCCCCCTTTTGCTATGAGAGGGCTGCGCTTCATTTAATGCCCTGTCCATTAATGCCAGCATATTTGAAAGGTGCTAAGCCTTGAAACGGTTCCCATATTATTTTCGGACCCGGCTGAATATTTCACGGCGGGAGGCAGAAAATGAGACCTTCCCTCAAGAGACTGCCTGCGGTGCATTCTACATGGTAAGGTCTCACACTGTGCAAAAACACCCTTGAACAAACAATTATATATTTATCCGCCACTCTTTTGAGGTCCTACTTTTTTTTTCTCCACGTGCTGCATGGTTACAGGTAAAACAGGAAAACGATATTCAATATTGACGTGCGCCGCAATGAAAGCTTCCTCTAGCTAACTCATAGAGAGCCAAGATCAGTATGCGGTGAGTAATCAGCGACCCATGAAATAATTCATCATGGCCCTCTGAGGAAAAGTGTTTTATCATCACTTCGGCAGTGGGAACACATTCCCGGGAAAGTGGAGATCTCTTCAAAGAGCAGCAGCGGGCTAAAAACAAGGACCTCACCACATTGATTGCTGAATCACCTTGCGCTGCCTTGAAATCAGATCTCAGTCTTGGGA
The DNA here is from genome assembly GCF_054856515.1 of Filicampus tigris. Classification (NCBI taxonomy): domain Eukaryota; kingdom Metazoa; phylum Chordata; class Actinopteri; order Syngnathiformes; family Syngnathidae; genus Filicampus; species Filicampus tigris. The sequence continues at coordinate 15,489,351 of NC_141220.1, forward strand.
GATTACCCAGAAACGGTCTGTGGGCTACTGCATGATTTGATGAACGAGTAAAAGTGTAGACAATTGTCTCATCTGTTAAAGTATTTTTTTTTTGTGTATTCCTGCTTGGAGAGTGTGCTCTTAAAGCAGCTGCAGTGTAGGTTTTCTTAAATGCTTGCAGGCACATGATTTTTGAGTTCGGGAGTTGCAAGGCGAGAAAAGTTCCGAAGACAAAACTGTCTAAAATTGTAAACACGCATACCAATAATAGCATCAAATTTGAGCGTTTTTCCTCCCTTCCGATCAAAGTTAACAAAGGCTGATTCTTATATATCTATGAAGAGGATCCTGAGTGTATGATGTGTGATTATATACTGTGGCTTGGGGTGTATTGAATATTTCTTCCCTCCCAGATCAGCTCAGAAAACATACATTTAAAGCTCCATGCGGGTGGGGGCAACACTGAGTTCAGGGATTGTGATTATGAGATGAAAATTGAACGACAGTCAATTAGGATATTTGCAGCTCAAGCTGTCTGTAGCCAGACACAAAATGAGGCGAAAACTGCTTGTGTTGAGTATTTATACAACAGCATGTAGCTCAAACACCACAAACAGTCCCCCCCACCCCCCAAAAAACTGATGATTTTCATCCTTGTCATTTCTTTTAAAAATGTGGTATATGTCAAAAATTGCCATGTGTTAAGCAAAATATTTTAGGTTTTCTATACAGTATCGTCAACCCACTAACACTGCCCTCAGCACATCTACTGCATACAGTATTTTTTTTTTTTTGTGAATTACCATATTCCACTTGCCAAACAACAATATTGCTGTTTGCTCAAAAATGCACTTTTAAAATGTCATTTCCTGCGCCGCCGTGATGTTATCGTTACATTTCTTCCCCTCATTGACATTTTGAGTCGGCATTAATAATAAAATGATCAAACGGAGAAAAAAATGACAACCCTTTGCAATTTAAGATTGACATATAGAAAATGATTCGATTCCATTCTCATAACGAGGCGATTTGCACCTAAAAACAGATTTTACACCAGCAAAAAAGTCAAACAACAAAGCTGCGCTTAATCATTGAAACTTCAGCCGGCGCTGACCTTTGGGAAGGATCCATATCTTCCTTTCCTGGAGGAAACGATGTGGATAGCGAGGCGCTCGTGTCCTTTGTGTTTTGTGAAGATATTGAGCGTTTGAAGTGTTAACACTGACACTAAGCCTTTGGGGTGAGCGGGCAAAGGGAACATGTCAGACAATGGGACGGGACTTGGATCTTTGCTTCACCTCTGCTGACCTCTCACTCTCATTGGGTTTTCAGGGTTGCTCCAGCCAAGGCTACTTGGAGCTCCTTGTCTGAATCCATTTCATCACCCCAATTAGCGGAAATGCAGCAAAATTTTCGAACACACCCCGTGTTGACGACAGCAAACGAGTTCCAGTTGGACAAAACTTCAGTTTCTAACTGTGAAGGGGTGGGGTGTCGTTTTAGTTTATTTAGAATCCGGTACTGTATCGTATTGTGGGCAAAGGTAGAATCCCGGTCAGTTATTGTGCCGCCTTTCGCTGGTGTAAATAGTACATCGTTGTGTGGCCAATGCCGCATGCTAGCAGTGGCATCACTGTTAACATGACACAGTAGCTACCACGACTACAGTTCTTCTATTTATTCTTCTACTTTCTGTTGACGATAGGCAAATACTTTTGATGCATTACTGCTACCTTTTTTTGCATGGTATAAAGAAGGTGGCCACCGGCGATAATGCATTACTACTTCTTCTCAGTATTCTTTTTCACCTTCTTCCTCTTTTTCTTCCACTTTTTCGACTGTCTTTTGGCAGTTGCCAAAGCCTTTTGGTGCATGACGAAAGAAGGTGGCGGTAATGCATGGAAAGTCAACACGATTAAGGAGCGTCAATGTTGGGTGCCAGTCCAAGCTCTAATTTTAATACATACAAGTCAGTCGTACCTGAGTATGTCGCAGGAACGACCAAACCATGAAAAAGAGTGCGACTTATAGTCCAAAAATACGGTAGCCTCGACCACTCATTGAAGTAAAAGCTGTTGAAAAATCACAATTATAGTAAATATTTGTTTGAAAAGCCCATCGCATATATCAAATATTTAAATGAAAAAGAAAGAAATAATTCCTGATATTTAACCCTGGCTTGCAGTGCAAAGTATCACAAAACACCATTTGTAAAGACCATACACCCCTTAGGTTACTTCTAATAAGAATGTAGCTGTTATAAAATCCTAAAGGACCTACAATTAATCAGAAATGTCATGAGGTGCTCCTTTTGATAACATTTTTGATCAAGAGCTTACTTCAGTGCATAGGCGTAACCAGCCCGTTTTTGGGGGTGCTCAAGCAGCATCTGAAATACCCCCCTGCCTCGAAATGGTTCAGTCCATTTGGTTCCCAGCACCGCTCTTGCCCCTCTCTCCGCTCCCCCTTCGCTCAGCAAGTGGTACGGCATAGCGGCGGAGTCTGTGGAGTATTTTGGGCTAATTTGGTTTGTCCCATTCGGGACCTTAAATGTCCCGTATATTGACTATCAACTCTTGCAAATACAGAAAACTGCAATCTACCGGTCCGATAATATAAGATGCTTTTAGTAAAGCTTTGGATGGCGATGGATTGTCAATAACGATGGACACAGACGGGTTGGCAGCTCAATGTCTTTTACTTGTATACTTGCTCGAACATACATTGCTGGTTCTTAAACAGAGGTAGCACATTACAGCGCTCCTAACAGAGACTCTCGGTACTACAAATGACAGATCCTAGATCAGATAAAGTGTCAATCTCAGAACAAGCGGCAATCACTCCACCTGTCAAGTAAGGACTTCTCTCTGGCTGCGCAAAATGACAGAAGACTGCTAGTGTCAGTCAGAAGCAGCCAGAAATATCCATGGAAAAAATACATTTAGTGAGTCACACTCCTCTTTTACATTTCAGATTTCTTACACCCATTTGTTGATGAAAAAAGCCAAATTGTGGTTTCATATGAGGTTTCATATGAGATGAGTCGCTGTCCTGTGAAAAACACTGTCCGTTTTTGTCATTTTTTCTTATTTTTACGTGAATATGGTTTCAGCATTAACGTGAAAATGAGAAATTATCTAATGAAAGATCCTAAATCACTTTAAGTGAAATGAAAAAAAAAAAAAAAAATTTAACCAGCCAGACACTCTGGGTGCTCAGCACCCCCAAAGCTCTGAACCTAAAATCGCCCCTGCTTCAGTGTATGCCGACATGTATGCTTCATTATAAAAACGATTAGAATGATGGTGAAATAACAGCTAGCATTCTCTTTCCATAAGCTTTCATTGTCCTGCTGACTATTAGGCGTACGCTGTCACGCAAATGACCTTTGTTAATGAATCTTTGGATTTCAGATGACAATGTTTTTGTGTGATCTTCCCATGTTAAATGCCTCCAGTAGCTTGGCTGACATAGTCCATTGAGGCCACACATAAAACAGTGTGCCATCTGCACCTGGAGCATTGCTATCGGCCCACGGTTCCCCCACCCCTCTTTCTCTCTATGCCTGTGCTCGGGCTTCCTATTGCCTGACCTCGCTCTTCCCATTCCGGGCTACACAAGCCGAACCAAAGGCAGCTTTCAAGGGGGGACTGTCTGCTCGCATCAAGTCAGGGGGCCTTTTCAGCATAGGTTCAGAGATCATAGCAAGTAGAAGTCATGGAAGAAAATGACCCTCTCCTCCAGGCTTGATCGGATCTTGGCCCAGTCAAACCCGGCAGGGCCCGGGTCTCTGGACAGCTTCATCTCTGCGGGCTTTGACTCTCTGATAGTGGGTATGAAAGAGGGCACTGAGAGAGAGCAGCGGTTCCGATGTGTCAAGCTCAATGTCCTGGCCGTCTCGCAGAGCCAAGTGGGCAAAGCAAAGGACACAGCCAGCAGGCAGCAGGCCAGAACAAGAGATATTGTGTGACATGTCATCTAATGGCTGTCGTTTTGCTTTAAGTTTGTGCATCGGGGACAATGACATAGGTCATAACGGGTATGGAAAATAAACAAGTCTGAGCCTACCGATGAACATACTGCTGGTAACACAAAAAAAACCCATAATCAACAACAACCTTTGCATATTAGTACCAATTAGCATCTGTTGATGTACTCCAAACCTCTCTTAACGCCACCGGTAATTACATGCAGATGTTTTTTTGTTTACATGTTGATAAAACAACTGACTTACTTGGAAAGTTATTCCTTTTGGAGTTTGGCACCTATTTTTGCAGCAGAAGAGTCAGACGTCAGACAAACCTTTGAACTTCGCTCACTGTAAACATGCATACATTGAGACAGAGAGCTAGTTGCTTCTTGTTGACGCTAGATTATTCACCGTGTGCGTCTACTTGACTCAGGAGGGCCCCCTTCCTTGTCCCCCCACCTCCACAGATCTCAGCATTCATTAAGATTACGTATTTATTTTAAGTCTGTCGCCTCTTTGCATAATGGTGAGCAGGTTCCCCCGGCTGGTACTGTGTCTTTCAAGTGCTCGGCAAGGATGGGACTGAATTTTAAACGCGCCGCGCCTCGCCTCCAAGTTGACCTTGTGTAGAAAGCCCAGTGATCTCATTCTTTGCCGTGGCGCAAAGCTGCTGATTTCCTCTGTTGCGGCGTTGCTTGTGTTGAAAAAAGGAGCCTTGTACGGCCCGCACATCACTGCGGGCTACTTCCACAGACTGGCTTTCTTTAAACAGAGCGCCTAGGCAGGGAAAAAGACTCGATTCATAACGCTTTGATATGGAAATCTAGGTTAATTTCTCTCTCCAAAGGGAGTAATTTTCAGGATTATTATCCATCTTTGGCAGGTAGATGAGCACAGCCATTTTAAACCAAAGCACTGAAAAGCGCCTCCAGTTATTCATTTGAAATGATAGATAGAAAAACAAGACTACACCTACGGAACCAATTAATATAGTGTGGATGAATAATATACACACTACGCCAAAAGTATTGGAACAGCGAGGCCAAGTCATTCAGTTCTGCTGTACATGGGCGTGTAAAACTCATTTTCATGGTGGGCCGTAGTTGTGATTTACCTCAGAGGGCCATGATGAATGTGAAACCACATACAGTAAAATGCATAACTGGCTCATCAACACAGCAAATTGATGGATAACTACTTTTGAAACCAAATGTCAAACAAAATAGCAGAGCTGGGCATTTTGCTTATGTGACGGACCGGTCCGTCTATCCGCCTATGACGGATGCCCATTTTGTAGGCGATAAATAAAAGATGGGAACCTTTAAAAAAATAAACAGACCAAGCATAGTCGGAAGCCCCTTTTTTTTTTTCCATTCCCCATTTTCTATGTAGTCGTCTATCGTTGTTTTTCACAGCGAGGCTTCAATGGCCGCGGCGAGGTTTCCGTTTCCCGTTGGCGGCGGTTGAGGCTTTTTGACAGCTTCTGGGTCCTAAAAAGAGACAAATATAGTCTGGCCGCAGTGAGGCTTTCATGCCGTGGGGATTCTGTCGTTTCAAATATCGCTCAGCGGACTTACGCTTCGCACGAAAATAGGGCCCTTACTGTACACTAGTTATACATCGTCGCTGTCCTGTGAAAAACACTTAAGTCAATTTTTTTCATTTTTCTTATTTTTATGTGAAAGGTGTTTCTGCATTAGAGACACTGCATTAATGTTAAAATGTTTTAAATTTCCAAAATTGGTCATACGTGCTTTTCACTGGACAGCCACGATATGTAACCAACGACAGAATGTTGTCTATAGGTGGAAAAATAAGCAATTGTGAAGCACAGGGAAGATGGAAAAGTCATTCAGAACCAACACATGCCATTTGCCATCTAGAACTTGTGACTCAACGTTAAGGCTGGGAAGACCATCATCATCAACCCCTTTTCCACCTTTATTCCAGGTCTTGTTGTCTAAATCACACCAACACAGAATCAGGGGGGACATACTCTTCCTGCGAAGGTAATAACAGAGCCGTAACAAAGGCAGGGTAGCACCTGTGTGTGAGGGAATGCCACAAGGCCAGGACAGAGGTGTGAAGTCAGACACTCGAGACTAAGACCTACTGCTACGCTGCATTGAAAGCAACTGCTTATGTGCAGATGCAGAATTTGGCCGCATTGCTTTTATCTGTTGTCGTAATATCCCATTAGTCTACGTTTAAAATGACATGTGAGGAAGTGGCTGGTTTGTGTGGTTTCCAATAGATGCAACCTGATCTTACACTCACTTGAGGCCGATAAAATGTTAGTGCATCATTAAGGTACTGCACTCTTTACATTGAAACCACATCAACTTGTAGAATTGAATAAAGCCTTAGAGCAGGGGTGCCCAAGTCTGGTTCTCAAGAGCCCCTATCCAGCCTGCTTTAGTCTCCCTCCTCCAACACACCTGATTCAAATGATCAGCTCATCAGCAAGTTTTGCAGAAACTCGATAATGATTCTCATCATTTGAATCTGGTGTGTCGAAGTAGGGGGCCATCTGCACAAAAAATGACCAGTGCCTTAACTTTTTTAGTTTTGTGCTTCCTGTCTGCTGCAATTGTAATGCTGCTTGTTTTGTGGTAGTGATGTGCAGAGCTCAGCATTTTACTCAAAATTTGCGGTCCGTTTATCACCTTCCGCCTACAGCCAGGGTACCTTTCCACCGTCCATTTATCCGCCTTTTTGTCCGGCCGGACAAAATAGTAATCGCCTGTAGGCCGTTCCGACTCTCATTTTATACGGGCTTCCGTTAGCGTTTCGGACTACCAACGTCGACAACAAACGCCCTGTTTTTATATTAACTGATGATGTAATATTATTTTCAGCTGCCGCATTTGACACTTTGCACAGGGACTACATTTGGAGACTAGCTTTTCAGCTAAAACTGATGCATTTACAGAAATGTCACTGTTTAAAAATAAATCAAAACAGCCTGGATAGGGGCGCTTGAGGACTGTACTTGGGTACCCCTGCCTTGGAATATTAGCAGCAGCAGCTCGTTCATCACTGGACCTAAACAAAATGTGTATTAGAAGTCGAGCATTTCAAAATGCCATTAAAATTAGTATTTTTTTTTTACCTGTTGGTGCTGTATTTACAGTTGCAAATGTAGTCATGACTTTTCTAAAACAAGTCCTTCACTTGCCAGTCATCATGCTGGTACCACTTTATCCATGTCTCAAGTGCCTGAAAGCATTTATTAGAGTGACGCCCAACAGTTACTCCGATACTGTGCCTGTCAGTCTCAGGCAGTGCCAGGCTGTCCGATGCAACTCGGGGGGGTTATGAAGGTTAATATTGCCTAGCGCTCCAAATTCAAATGACGACAAGACGGGTTCAATGATGAATGACTGATAGTGGACCCCATATTTCACTTGTCATTGCGCCAGCTAATGCTTCCTCAGACAAGTGTTGTCAGGAGAGGTTGGCAGCTTAACCCATGCTCATCTTCGCCTTTCCTCTGCCTTTCCCTCACAACCGATGACTCAACACGACTTGTCGTCAAATGCGATTAGGAAGACTCCCTGGCGTCAGTCAGTGTGTAGATTTTCTTCGCGTGCACAGTAATGATCACAGACACGAGTAAGCTCAGTGAAGCTCAATAATGGCGATCAGTTCAGCAATCCTGCTTTCAGGCTGGTGCAGTCCTAGCCAAGCTTTGTTGCATGAAGTGATGAATTCTACTCGGATGGGAGGCAAAACTACATCTAAGATAAACAGAGCAGTCCAGTTGCAATCAATTCAATGCCCTGGAAATGAAATGACTTGGATGAATGACAATATCCACAAGCATCCTGCTGTCATTAGTTTGTTTGGCCACATGCAGTCAAGTGAATCTTAAACACAAAACACAAATCTAGGACACCCATTCTTCTGAAAAAAGAAAAAAGGTTATTCAACAATTTTCATGGAAAATGCGATCAGCAGTTGTACATCAAATACTTCTTACACAAGGTCTACATGATCGAGGTTACGACGGTTTGCAGGGTGTCACAAGAGCATGAGAGCATGCAAAAAACAAAAAAAATACCTGAGTTTCGCTTATGTCAGACGATTTGGTTTGGTATCAAAGGATTTTGCTTTGTCTTTGACATTTTATTGCCATTTCCCCTTAATCCTTGAGTTGGATCAAAGTGTTGCACGATAAGTTCAATGCATTCCTTATTTTCAAAAACAAAGCAGGAACAGATCATATTCAACCTTCAAGGTTCCACTTGAAAACCCGATAGAAAAACCAACTGTTCTACTTTGTCGCTGTCCTGCGACAAACACTTATCTCCATTTTTTTCATTTGTATTATTTATTACATGAATGGCGCTTCCGCGTTACAGACATCGCATTAATGTGAACATTTAAAAAGTTTCCAAAAGTGTTTTTCACAGGACAGCAACGATAATGTCTTGATTGTTAATCATGACCTTTAAAAAAGAGAGACTTTAAGGCCATGATACATGGATCCCCTTAGGAATGTCACATGCTATACCTGTATTGTTAGATGGCTTTCAGATAGTAACCTCCTCAGGCCGCGCTGGATCTTTGATATGCCATCGCTTCGCTCAGGTCTCGATAGCTGCGTCTCGCCCCTGGGTTTTGCTCTTTGGAAATTTCACTGATGAAACCTTGCGGTGATGAGGGCAATATGCCAGATGGGAGCTCTTTGAGTGGTAAACGGAAGCGTGCGCAATCATGACTCAATGACATGACATCTGTGGTTCAGTGGGCACAAAGTCAAAGGGCAAAAGAATATAAAAGGCACATTGCGATGTAAAAAGGTCAACTCAGTCAAAAGGGATATTGCAATGATATTAGGTGAGTTGTCCTTAATTTTTTTTCTCCATAATGGTAGATTACGTTTGTCTGTCTTGTCATTTTGTAGCAATTTGACTCCGGGACAAGGAGAACCTGAAAGTCATGTCTTCTTATTCTACAATCCATGTTTCATCATATCTTGCTATCTGTGAATAAAATATATATCATGGTGATACGGAGTAAAACATCAGAGCCTTCCTGTGTCTCAGTCAACATGCTCGTGTTCTGTCTTCCCAGCCTGAGCACCACACAGCCATTAAGCACCATTACCGTGCAGGGCCATTTCATGGTCAGAGAGCATTTCAGTGTTGGCTCTCCCTGGGGCCACTGAATCAGCCAAGTGACTTCCAACCCTGCTCCATCAACCAATGTTTTACATTTTGTTGTGTTTTTCATTCCACATTTTCCCTCGAACATCTACCCACCGTGCACTTTGACTCATCAAGTGTAGCGCTACTATACATGACTGACGCCAGTTCGGTATAGCCGTATTGAACTACAAACCCCTAGGATTATATTAAACTCTGTTCCTACTGCCAGTTCTAATTGATATTGCCCCCTTGTATAGAAGAAATAAACACCGAACAAATAAATTACATATTCAAAGCAAACTGTGCACGCAACATTTCAGTATTGCAATGGGTCACCCTGCATGAACACGTATTGTTACGCCACTGTGCAAACTAGTTCAAGGAGGATGCACTGTATTGGGTTTTACACATGTTCATTCCCGAAAGTGCCAATGCAGGTGATCCAGAAAAAGGTCATGTTTATTTAATGCAAGAATCTGATACTCCAAAATTTGAATTTGATTTTTTTTTCCCCAAACCCTCACTTTTTATTTTAGTGTCGGGACAGACTTTTCTGAAAACACAGAATTGTACTCCGATGCACGGTTACGCAAAAAAATTTGCACCATGTCAAGAGAACCCAAAAATCCTCCTCCATGTTTCCTCCAAAATGAAGCCAAGCCACGTTGCTCTACAGAGTTTGTCCCCAAAAATGAGCAATCTGGATCGGCATCAGAGTGAACTGAGGAGAAGCATGTTTGTGAACAAACAGCAGTGGATTGTGGCATCAAGACCACCGGAACAGTTTTACTGTAGGCAACAAGCAGATGTTACGAACAGATTCCCTGCCACCATCAGTTTCCTCTCCACTTTGACTTTAGCAAAGTTTGATGGATAGTAAAAAAAAAAAAAAAAAAAAAAAAATGATTGGCATCAGAGAAAAATGACACCACCACTAGGAGGGCGACAGAAAGACCACCCGCTGTCAGTTTGGGCACCATCTGAATAGTCGAGTGCTGACAGCCACCACAGATGCATTCTTTACGCTATCTCAAACCCTTTACACTACATATATATATATATATATATATATATATATATATATATATATATATATATATATATATGTATATATATATATATATATATATATATATATATACACATTTTTGAAAATTTAATTAATCAGTGACTTCCAACCCTGCTCTAACAACAAATGCTTTAGATTTTGATTGTACTTTTTCCCTTTAAAGCGGAAGTCAACGCAAACATATTTTTTTCAAGAATATATTTCATGCAAGCCCACTACTTGAAACAGGGCATTCTGATAAATATTGCATTTGTAGAATAAGTGTTAATCCACTCGTTTTAGCCATCTCCGGGGGAGGCCATTTTGTCTTCTGTCGACTGAAAATGGCATCACAACTGCTCACAACGACCAATCACTGCTCATATTTAGAGAACAGGTCAGCTGGCAACTGCTCATATTTAGAGAACAGGTCAGCTGTGATTGGTCGTTGTAAGCAGTTGTAATGTCATTTTCAGTCGACAGAAGATAAAATGGCCACCCCTAGAGATGGCTAAAAACAAGTGTATTTTGCTACTTAACTTATATTCCACAAACTCAAAATTAATCAGAATGCTGTGTTTCAACTAGTTGGCCTGCTGGGAACATATTCTTGAAAAAATTATGCTTGGGTTGACTTCTGCTTTAACAGCTCCCCAGTGTGCACCTTGACTCATCAAGCGTAACTCTACATGTGATTAATGCCACTTTGGTAGCTGTATTGAAAAACAACCCCAAGGGATGCATTTTAAACTTGTTCCCCCCTGCCAGTTCTAATTGATATTGCCACATTGCATAGTAATATAGCTACAACGAAATAAGGTACCGGTAGTGTCTTGAGAAAAGTCTTCGTAGACAACCAGAACAGTCTAGTTGTGATTCATTCAATGCCCTGCGTATGCCTTGAGATACGAGTGATCCAACTTATGAGTTTTTCAAAATATGATCTTTGACTTGCAAGCAAATTTTGTGTTACAAGGGCTGTAAGGTAGCAGTGAAATCAAATTAGTTCCCTTTACAACATACAGCAGTTTGTCAGATGGAGAGCATTCTTCAGAAAAGTGGCTTCAAGCAGTAACTGTCACTCCCAGTTGAATTTTACTGCCAAACTAAACACGCACGCACACACACACGCACACACACACACACCTCCACACACACACCCACACACAAAAGACAATTACATACTGTGTATTTAAAACAACCACTTTTGCCTTATGAAAGAAAGTTAAGCTATAATAAAGTCAACCCAAACATATTTTTTTCAAGAATATGTTCAATGCAAACTCACTATTTGAAACGGGGCATTCTGATAAATAATGTTTTTGTGGAATAAGTGTTAATCCACTGAAAATGACATCACAACTGCTCACAACGACCAATCACGGCTCAGATTCAGGGAACAGGTCAGCCGCAATTGGTCGTTGTGAGCAGTTGTGATGTCATTTTCAGTCGACAGAAGACAAATTCACAGATTCAACCGCACAGATGTGTTATTTACTGCCTTCCCGCCAATTTGCACAATATAAATTTAACAAACTTGTCAGAATACAGCTCAATCAGGAAAGTAAGGAAGCCGCAAATACATTTTATAAAGATGACACCACCACTGGGAGAGAGACGACGAGACCACCCACTGTCAAGTTGTGCACCACCTCAGTAGTCAATCACTGACAGCCTCCACAGATGCACTCTTTACGCTACCTGATGCCCAATAATGTGCATTGCTTTCAAAGAATTAAAAAAAACAAACAACAACGAATAATCCTTCTGATAGATGATCTACTTATTTATATATATTTTTAAAATGAAATTGATTGTGCAGTTTGCTTATTAATTTGTGCTGTCACACCCGTCAGCTTGACGTTGTCGTTCAGTACGACAGGAATCCAAACATGCCGCTTCTGCCTCACGCTGCTGGCGGATGACACTCGGTGAGAGAGCACTGGAGCTCAGTAGGAAGCTTCCTCTCAGCTGAACTACACAGCTGTTTAGCCTTCAAAACTTGACTGGTCGGCATATGTTGTAGAAAATCACTCCGGTGACAAATGTGTGCCTCATTTCAACACTGTCTTGCTAAAAAAGTGATGCATTTCTTGTGGAATTAGCTCTCTGGGTATTCAGACTTCCTTAGATTGGTGAATTTGTTATTTCTTCAGCACACAAGCAATAATCATCACAACTATAAAAACAAAATCATGAATTATTTCACTCTTCAAGTTGTGAATCTAAGTAATATACACATTTCCTTGTTTTTTTTAATTCAGCTATTCAAATACATTTGTAAAGATTCTAATTTATGGGCTGCATTAGTAATTGTGAGGGGTGATTTGCAGAGTTGGGCATTCCGCCTATGTGACGGACCAGTCTGTCTCTCAGCCTATGATGGATGCCCATTTTGTAGGGGATAAACAATAGACAGGAGCTTTAAAAAAACGGATTAAGCATAGTCGGAAGGCCATTTTTCCCGTCTATGTCATCGTCCACCGTCTATTTTCGCAGTGAGACTTCAATGGCCGCAGCAAGGTTTCCGTTTCCCATTGGCTGCGGCAGAGGCTTCTGGGTCCGAAAAGGATTCACATTTAGTCCGGCCGCGGTGAGGAATCGATGTTATGCGCGGTGAGGCTTCCATGCCAGGGTGAGTCTTTCTTTTCAAATATTCCTCAGGGGGGGCGGATTTTTAAAATGTTAGGTGGACCGGCCTATAGGCAATTACTATTTGTTCCGGACGAACAAAAAGGCGGATAGTCGGACGGTAGAAGGGTACCCTCGCTACAGGCAGAAGGCGATAAATGGACTGGGAAATGTTAGTAAAATGCCCAGCTCTGGTGATTTGATTAACTGTGAAACGTGCAAATGATAATGGATCAACAAGATTCTTAACATTCCTCACATTGATTCAGATGACACAATACTTGCCCTCATTCTTATTTGCCATATTTTTTGTCAAACTTTTTTCCTTATTAATGTCTCTCTAATGTGGCTCTCATACTCCTTTTCCATCCAATGAGCAAAAAAGACAAACATAGAAACGTACTGGCGATTATATGCCACTGCACTCCATTAGATACCATGAAAATGTACCTTCTTAGTGGCAAAGAGTAGTAACAGGAAGTGTGTAGTTTTTCATAACAAACCTCGAAACGTTGTGCTTGAAAAAAAAAAAGAAAAAAGAACAAATAATAAAAACGAAAACCATCGGGTAGTGGAATATGCTTTCATGCAAACTCTTTCAATTAGAGCAGGGGTCGGCAACCCGCAGCTCCGGAACTGCATGCGGCTCTTTCATCCTTATGTTGCGGCTCTGCGTGGCTTGGGAAAATACATTATAAGTATCAGATTTAAGTGCATGTTTCTTGTCATAAAACGTGCATCATATCTTCTTAGTAAGTCAAAGTTTTTGGCCACTTTCATATATGGCCCTATAACCTCCAGATTGCATACATCCGACATTGACGTCAGGAGCCCTAGATATGCTCCGTGCGGGTGGAGAGATCAGTGCTGACAGCGACTCTGCAGTTGTTTTGAGTAACAGTATGGACTTTATATTAGACTTTAATTTAATCCCACTTGAAACAAAAAGCATAAAGTGGACATTTATGGTGATAGTATTAATTCAGCCACGGCTTGATTGGTTCACTTTTTACGCACGGTTATGGCGTGACATCATCTTTAGTGACATATCCATGAAATATACATATATATATATATATATATATATATATATATATATATATGTTCTATTATATTGAACAGGAATGAGGGACTTCTCATTGAATTTCCCGTTCAAAATGTGACAGTGAAAACATTTTTTTTCTCTTCTGAAATGGAATTCATTACCAAATTTTACTCTGTGAGATGAGGAATTTTACGATGGCGTGTGGTGGCTAGTGATTGTCTTTGCTGATGATTTTTCTTGTGTTGGTGTGTTGTGGTCAATTTGTTTTTTTCTGAAATATGCTCTGTCATGTAAAAAAAAGGTGTAGGTTTGATAAGCTGTAGCTTCATACTTCGTCTTTTCGATTGTCTTGTTTTCTTGAAAAACACTGTATTGACTGTTCTGTTTTCTTTTATTAAAGGTGATTAAATGAATTAACCAACCAACCCCCCAAAAATGATTATGTTGAGATGAAAACCAGGCTGAACGTTTTGCTGCAAACAACTCATCACCATCATCATGTTGACATGAAGCTGTCCATTTAATAATAAAAATAATATACTGACGTGTTACAGTATATGAGCTGATAAACTTAACAAATCACCCTTTGTAACAACCTAATTTTCTTCAAGTTAAAATCAGTAGTTGACAGTGATGAAACACTAGAAGAATGATTAGATTGTTGGTGAACTGGACTGTTTCTCAGCATTTACACAACAAATATTCTCAACACCAGGAGTTGCCTAATGTTTCAGTGTGTTATTTATTTTTTATTTTGCTTCTTAAATTTTTTTTTTTTTTTTTTTGGGACTGACCTAGCAGGACGGCACAGCATGCCTCAGGACAAACCTCCCTGTCTCCTGAGATGGAGAGGCTGGCCAACTGTGTTGACTGATTGTTAGCATTAGTGGCTTTGAGTGTGATTAATATGTCTGCCCCTTAACATAGTGGAAAAAAAAGAAAAAAAGAGGTGTAGAATATCACTGAAGTGGTACAGTCACATTTCACACGTTTTAAAGCAGAAAATGGCACACGGTGAGCACGGCTCAGGTGTTACTGTATTAATTCCTCAAGCCTGTTTCTGAGGGAGGACACACCGGGTCTAATGAGCTCGATGTGTGGGATGCTTTAAGTGCTGCCAAGGCGCTGGCATCTATTTTAGTGAGTTTTTGGGAAGGCGGTAATTGCTGCAGTGTGAGGTTATTTTCGCCATTCATGCCTAAAGCTGCAGACTTCCTGTCTGGATGGAGTGGTCACTGCCACACTACTACACTGCTTTCGCCAAACATTGACCAATAATTTGAGAAGTCACATATCTCACTACAGCCTCTTACTACCCTGATACCCTTTAAGTACTTGATGCCCAAAGTGCCAAATTACTTCTAATTAAAGCCCAGTTCATCATAGAGGTTACTGTTTAAAAAAAAACATATTTTTTTCAACAAAGAAAACCATAAGGTGGTACATACACAAATGTGGTGTGATTTGCTGAAAATGTCTCAGTTACCCCTGTTCCAGAAAGCAAGTCAGCATGTAGGCTTGTTGAAACGGCATATCTTGTGAAATGGGGTCGTTTCCCAACTCAGAGGTTGTGGGTTCAATCCCCAGCATTTGTGACCATGTTGAAGTATCCTTGAGTAAGATACTGAACCCCCTGATGCTGCATCATCAGTAGGCAAAATGAGGTACAGTGTGAAGTGCATTGAGTATCAAAGGCAGAAAAACTGTATACAAGTGACAGCCTGTTTACCATTTTACCATAGTAAGCGGTATAATCCATCAATATCTTTATAAAAGATAACTCAGAAAGATGGGATTGTTCTTGCAACTGCTTATACAGTCGGGACACAAAATAAGAAGGATCCAAGCCTGTATCAACAGGGGTCACTTTCAACATTGTTTCTAATTTTCATTTATATGTCCATTGCTGTTGCAAACTCTTGTTCTTGTCATTTATTGGCCAATGACTTGATGAGACATATATACAGACACACAACTAAAGCAGTTACTTCTCCATTTGTATCTGGCAACAGCGGCAGCTCCAGCAAGCTTCCTCATTGGCTATTGTTCCTTTTCGCATCACAATCACAAAGTCGTTGGCTAGGCCCAATCGTGTGTTGAACGACAAGGCGAAGACTTGTCATCATAACTGAATGTTTAACATTTACGATTGTCTGTCCCGACTGTTTCTGAGCAGACTGGGTGATGAAAAATCACACCATAGGGCAATAGCTCAGGATCATCTTTCAGAGGACCTTGCATATACTTTTATTGCAAGGAAAGGGTTGAAGCTTATATTTTGCCTGACCCCTGGTATGTGTGAAACCCGCTAATGGCAATGACAACATTACAGACACCGCCGCAAATAATAAGTGTAAAAGTAGTAGCTACAGTACGTCTCAATCCGACTCTGATCCAGCTCCGGTTTGTAATGGTGTACCCACTTGAGGGTCGAGTCCTTTACGATCACATCCACAGAGTCTGTTATAATGGCGCTATAGTTTTCCAATTGTGTGCGGGTGAGGACCATAAGATAGCGTAGCGATTAAGTGAGCTGCTCACTCAACATCTGTCAGAGGTTCATCTGTGTAGCACAGATCCATGGCTCGGGCACTCCCTCCGTGCCCCTATGGAAAAAGAGGCCTGCCAGAATGAGGAATGATAGATAAAGCCCTTATTATTAGAATTAATTGTCTTTTAGTCATGCAGTGGAGCAGGAGTGCCAGGGTAAAGAGAGGTGGGGAATAATGAGGGCTCTGCATCAGTCGTCATGTTTTCTTTTAAGGGCCCCCCATCACAAAACAATCGCTGGGAGCGTCTCGGCTCGATCAAGGTGAGTTAGCTCAGTGACAAGTGGGAAGTCATGATGACGTGTAATGTGTTTAGTTTATGAGCAGCGATGAAAAATAAAAAGATCACAGCGATGCTTGTTCATATCAAAACACAACTGCCCTCCCTTCACACCGACCTCCTTTACTACTACTTTCCTTTGTTTCAATTCTTACCAACTGAGATCAGATTAAAACAAAGAACACTTATGAAACCTTTGAGATACTTTAGATATATATTTGTACTAAAATGTCAACAAGTAAACAGGTGGTCCTCTTGGCAACAGTCCCATTTCCGCAATGGGGGGGGGGGGCACAACCAGAATGTTTATCCACTTCTTAACCCTTATCACTAACCTAAGCAAGCACAGTATGTAAAGACCCTGTAAAGTGATTTTAGTGATTTATTTTGAAAACATTTAATGTGTTTGATGATAAATGCTGAAAGTGTGCAAAAACTAACAATTAAGTACTAAATTGTTGAGGTACAACATTAAACTTTTTTTTTGTTGCTAAAAACAAGCCCAAATACATAATTGGGCTTTATAGCATTAGTCAACACCCCACCCCCTCCACTATAAGTGAAGTACTAAGCACCATCATTCCATGACAAGCTGTCCGTCACAATTACCAGTTGTTTAGTAATAATTTGCCTCATTTCTAACACTACAGTGTGCATTTATGTAGCAGGGCATAGCTATAAGCCGAAAAATCCATCTTTCTGAACAGAAGAGCTCAGGGTTGTTATTTGAATTCCCAAGTTTTACGACTTTTGTGCTATCCGAGCCACCATAGAAAGTTGAACATGCAAGGCATTGTGGGTGGTGTTTGTGATCAGAAAGTATGTGCTCAAATGTCTGCCAGTGGTCTCATCTAATTATTTGAATTGCATGTTCCCAAGTCAGTAGTAGTATTCAGTATTATAATTACTGGGTCGTAGCAACAGAGGATGCTTTTAGGGCATGTCTCCTGTCAATTTGTGCAGTTACTTAGCGCTGGCTTCAAACAATGCTAAGCTGTGTTAGAGCAGACAAGCCCCCTTCAATAAGTTTCACAAACTTCCACAAACCATGATGGAATGTCTGTCAACAGGGCGTCATTAACATTGTACATGATTGAGTGAGTATTAATGAAACTCGTCAAGCGGAAGATGTGTTTGCGTAAATATGGCATTGAGCCACGAGATGCTATATTATTTATTATTACTATTATTATTTTAGATTGGATTAATTACAGTAAACCCCTGCTATTCACAAGGCATAGGGGCCAAGCCCTGCCGTGAATAGCAAAAAAACGCAAATAATTGACACCCCTCTAAAAATGTTAATTTAAGATATTGTTACTCTTCAAATTGTGCATTCATTTTACAGTGGCTTACAGTAATATTTATTACACCTTTTAAGAATAAAATGTCTGTGTTGTTTTTGATGAACACTTGGGCCTGCTACTCTATTGTATTTTAACGTTAGCCATTATGATGGTACTTTTTTAAAGTTTTACTTAGGCGTGGGCTCCATCAGACTAAAATGTATTATTTTGAAATATTTGGGTAAGCCTAAGGTATATATTACTTGAAGCACTGTTGTATTCACTTTATTTCTTTGCACTTCCCTGTATTCCTTTAAAATAAGTTGTACAAGCACATATTTTGATTTGGACATTTTCTGGCCACTGGATATTTGTGGTTCATTGTATGTATTTATTTAAATCAATTTTATTGTGCTCTATGCAAAATATGTATTTTATAGTGCTCTATGCAAAATATGTATTGTATGAACAAATGGAAAAAAGAAATATTACAATTAATGTCATGCAATTTTAAGGCCAATGCTATATTGGAATATACAGGTGAACAAACTGAAGCTGTAGCATTTGTTTTAGAAATATTTAAGTTGTCATGTGAGGAGCGGGATTTGGACCCATACGCAGATATGACACGGAAGTTGAAGACTAAAAGGTCTTTATCAACAAAAATACAAAGTAACAACAGAGATCAGGACTGGAAGAGAGTTCGCATCCTCAATCCAAGAAGGTTTGACGTACTGACAATGTGTCAGTGTGTAACTCAAACTTTTAAACTGTGAGCCTATATGACATCATAAAGGACAAAGAATAAAAGGACCATCACATCTGCAGAGCAACTGATACAACACGTAAACAACCAGTCATAACATAAGTGTCAGATTTTGAAACCCATCATCTTAGAGCAATATTTTCCAAGTTCCCTCTCGTCCTTACAGCATTTCTTTCTACTTACCAATTATACTGTAGTGACTGGTTCAAATGCCAATTTATGTTTTGCTCTGACATATTGCCCACTCCATGTGGTGTGCGTTTCCTTTTTTTTGTGTGTGCATGTCTATGTTTGTATGACTGTGCTTGTCTGTGTGTGTTTCGTGTGCTGTTACTGAATGTGTTGTGTTGTGTTCACGGTGGAGGTGGCTAGTGGCGTTGTACCAAGTCGTCACGGACCTGTGGGATGAGATTTACCATTTCAAAAGATGCCTGTGTTTCCAAACTTTACACACGTACACGCAAACGTGCATGTGCACACACAGTCATACATTCACCCACCCACACGCCGCTTCCCCAGCTTGTCGACGTGCAACGTGGGCTGCAGAGGCTTGTGTGAACAGATGGGAGGAACCAGCATAAAATAAAGTTAAACTAGAACAGAATGACTATGCAAGTGGTGTGGCTGCCCTTTGTTTGCTAGGAAGGTGATCCTCAGCAGCTGGGGATGATGGAACGCATGATTAAAATTACCAGAGGGAATGATTAATATCTCCTTAAAGCCCACACTTCCAGCATATCAATCATCTCATTACAGTGGAAAAGTTAATTGCGTGAGGGGAGGGTTGGAGCCCTTAAACCATGAAAAAGTAGCCCACCCCTCGACATGTTTACATACAAAACAAAACCCAATAACTCTACTCTGTAGTCAAGAGATTTACACTCAAACAACCCCCTTGCAGTCAGGTACGTAGTCATCAAACAGTAACAGGATTTAAAAGCTTGTCACTTTGAGAATTCATTCCAAACTCATTATTTATTAATATTAATATATCGTCGATGTTATTTGTATGTGAATGGTGTTTCCACGTTACAGACATTGCATTAACATGAAAATTTAAAAAAAATTCAAAAGTGGACATACCTTGGAATTTTTTTTTATTTTCATGTTAATGCAATGTCTGTAATGTGGAAACACCATTCACCAGATACACCAACGTCCACTTTCTCCAAGCCTGCTCCTTTTAGTTCCCGGCCACTATTGGAAAGTGGCTGTTTTGTACACCTCCCGTCCCACAAACTGCAATGATTTTGTCCCGCATTGTTTTTACTTCACCACACTGCGTGTCTGTTTTTTGTGTTTGTTTTTTCTTACTTTATTTGGCTGTGGGTCTGTGTGCAGCTGCTGCTTCATGTGACATAATAAGTACGTTCTTGACGTCGATAGGCTGTGGGCAACGTGCCACCGCCAAAAGTTCACTTCAGCCTACAACAGTGAAATGGACAAATGAGCAAAATGTTCGCTTCAAACACTTCATCCACACCGACTGGCACACAACCGGGCAAACTGCATTGATTATATATGGAAAAGTGCACTCAGAAACGCTCAGCAGCTGTTCGGTCTGACGCCGCGTTATGAGATTGCTGACCTCTGATGTACTTCGGAATTTGAAAAAACTTGCATTGGAAATACTAAGACACTGTTGCAAACTTTGGAAGATTACACCCTTGATGACGACCTCAAAACAGAAAGCCGGACTCTTGATTCACTCCATACAAAATGAGCATACATACTCTGGCTTGCCGTCTTTACATTTTCTGCTTCATTTAGCTGCACCGTGATGTTACAGAAGTTTGGGATTCTCACATACACACATGTAGTACTAAACTATGACAAAAGAAAGGCAAAACAAATGAAGCAGTGTACAAGGCCAGATGAGGGGAGATGAGAGTTCCTGTGCCTATGGTGGCCTGCATTGCCCTTGCTTTGCCTTCCTATCCCCTAGCTGCCAGTATGTCCTACTCTTTGCCCTCTCTGCTCTAGTGCGCTCGCTCCCGACCGCCCCTCCCACCTCTCCCTGCGTGCCTATGCTGCCTGAGCCAGCTGCTCCCACTTCATCTTCAGCAGCGTCACCAGGCGGGGTATTAATCATGTTTTTCGAGGGGGACACTCTGCTATTTATCTCCCTGACACCTCCAGCATTCAGAGGCCCGTTGCTGGGCACAGCCCATTGAGTAGTAAGATTACACATTACTTCGCTCCATTGCTTTTCCCTGCCCTCTCCATTGACTAGCTGTTCAACGGCGGCGTTGAGCTCGCACGATCTGACATAATTTATGCTCTACATGTATAAAACACACAGTCCAATTTCACTCTTATTGCCACATTTCACATATTTGCCAGTGTTCCACATATGTACAAGAATCAAACATCTTTTGACACTTAAAGGCTGCCGCACACCGAGTGATGTGGCCGAACCCACCTGAACTCTCATGCGGTGTGAGTGCTTTTTGCCAACTTTTTTCTTGAGCGGCCGATTACTCGGCCACTCGTTTTACTGCAGTTCCAAATTTGAATCGCAGTTGCCCAATATGGCAACGTCACACATTACAGCCAATTAAAATGCACATGAACTTTCACATAGACTAAAAATATGTACATAATTTATGAGCAAAGTAAAGAAATAAAATGTATCTTACTAAAATTACTAAAACAATGTAGAGTGCAAGAACAAGATTTTGGAAATAATGATTTTAAAAACACAGACACACGATTAGAGGTTGAAGACGGTGTCCAAGTGCCCACTTCTACATCATTCACAAGTGGAGATCTTCTTGCTGGTCCTTATAAACATACTTTATGAGCGTCGATCTGCTGTACAGACTCAAGTGAGTCCATTATGTTTCCACTGTGTAGACTACACGCCTCACCTGCACTTAATTTAAAGGGAATGAGTGGAGCGCCTTCGATTGGTGGGGAATCAATTTGACTGTGTTCAGTCCCACATCGCCATACACACCCATTCCTAACAGCATGTCTACGAAAATACCAAAAGAAAGAAAACTCCATCCATGTGCACTGTTACACTGCACTTTGCACTAGACTTCCGCTGGGTATGAAAATAGGCCTCCAACTGTTAACTAACAACACTACTCTCTTCTTGATTGCCCCCCAAAAATTACACCAGTTTTGTTTCAGTTTTAGTTGAAGGAAATGTTGGATCATCCAATTATTAATTTGTTTTAGACAATGCCACAAGACGTTCATTGAACTGTTCTTACATAAGTACATTGATATGGATATAGCAGTGTGTTATCTGCATAGCCAACATTAGCGTTCTGTAGGATTTGACCCAAGAGTAGCATATGCAGGCTGTAATAAAAGGGGTCCAAGAAGTGATCCTTGAGGGACACCACATGTCATGACGATTTCATCAGATTCAAAACTTCCAATAGTCACAAAATAACTCCTTTCATCCAAGCAGGACCTGAACCATTTTAGACTGTTCCATTTAGTCCAACCAAAGTTTTCAACCTGGT
Source organism: Filicampus tigris (assembly GCF_054856515.1). NCBI lineage: Eukaryota > Metazoa > Chordata > Actinopteri > Syngnathiformes > Syngnathidae > Filicampus > Filicampus tigris. The sequence continues at coordinate 15,511,537 of NC_141220.1, forward strand.
CAATGGTATATTATGGTCTACTGTATCAAATGTTGCACTGACATCCAATAGGACTAGCGCTAACACCTTTTCTACATTAGTGTTCAATTTTATATCATTTAGCACTTTAATAAGAGATGATGTTATACTGTAATGAGGCCGGAAACCTGATTGAAATGTATTAAAAAGTCCATTTGAATGCAAGAAATTGCGGGGTTTCTCGACAATCTTGATTAAGAAGTGGAGGTCTGAAATGGGTCTACAACTTGCAACATTCGTACGTACATGTGTGTGTGGGCAATGTTTACATTATACACACACATATGTAAATATTGTGATTTACAACAATATGTAACCATACTTTACATATTTTCTTATGTACCCGATGATGAAATAGCAAAGCTTGTGGCCAAAATGTTTGCAAGCAGTCTGGACCGTGCTGGGTACATTCAAGTGAATGGGAGTGAACCCCGCATTTCAATGTAAGCTATTTTTACTTTTTATTCTCGCCCATATCCTGTTTCTGTTGCGACCTGTGTCTTCCTTGACTACCACGATCTTTTTATGGTTTAAAAAAACAAAATGATACAGTAAAACATACTGTGTGTGGACCCTCAAAACCTTATACAGGTTCACACAGAGTCAGGTTGCAGGGTATCCATAGATTCAATTTCTCCAAGGATGGATGTTCAGGGTTGATTCGCCAGCTGTCATTTAAAAAAAAAAAAAATATGCGATGATCCAGTCCACGTCTGGTTCGTATGCATAGCTCAGTGTGCGGTCGGCCTAAGAACTGGGAATTCATTAACTGAAACAGTATTCTAACCTGAAATTTCCTGGACAAGTGACTTCTATAAAAGTCTAAGAACATCACAAATTTTCACTCAAATTTATCTAAAACACATGTTACAGGTGTGTAAAACTAAACCCAAGTTTAATATTTAACAAATACATAACCATTGAAGTCTTCGTTTTGTGAGAACATGCTCAAACACATTCAATTAAATGTGCAGTGTGCCAAAATGAAGCAAATAATACGTAAGTAGGACTACAGAATAAAATTCTAAGAGGAAGGAAAAAAAGAAGCCCATTCAATTCAGTTTGCCTAGGACAGGTATTATTTATGTATCAAATTATGTATTATTTAACACATTTACTTCATGCGTTATATAATAGTACCCTGCTACATTTGGGTAATCAAAAATAGGTGTCACACGGTCCAATTAAGTTCTAATGCAGCCAGCTCTACATAAAGCTACAGAACTAGGTTAGAGGGAAGAGTCCATCAATGAATGAACATAGTACTAAAATAATACATTAGATGCACAGACCTCCTAATGTTTGTCTGTTTTTTTTTTTTCCGCAGTCTGTCTTTGACCTTGGTTCTGCTTTTCACTTAGTACTCTTACAGATGCATTAGTCATTGCTATAAATTGTAAAAGTACTATTTTTGATGGCTTGCGAGGTTTACGATCAAAGACTTAAGGTTTAGGTCCTCAGCAGAGACACGTGGTAGAAACGATTGCTTTTCTGGAATCCAATTTCACAAGTTGACCCTTTACTTTTTTTCACTTAGACTGCATATTGGCACTAACGTCAATTACAGCACACGCCACAGCTTCAAGTCTCCATCCAGTGTTCGTGCTACAGTATGAGGAGGGGATGAAATGCAGAAAGGGAGGCACTGCCATTTTCCACATATTGGCTTCAGTTTCAGTTGGTTAAAAGTCAGAAAATTTCTTGATGGTAAGAATCCACCACCGCCTCCTGTAGGAATATTATCAAGCAACTGAATTAGACAAGAGGATGCAGAAGGTGTCTTGGAGAAACAGGAAGCTGTTATGTTGGCTGATGGTCAGCCTAATGGTGTGATGGGAATGCTGAATGAATGAGGGATTCTCCTGGGAAGCCCGCAGTGAGTTCTGCTCGAGTGTCAACCAACTCCACTTGTGAAAATGGAGGATGAAATTGCTTGAAATCCTGCCAAATAGTTAATCAAATATGTGTTCAAAAGGGAAGTGAGCATTTTTAGAACAATAAAGCTAAGTACTCTCAACCTCGCCACCATTGTTCTTCGCTGTTATGATTTTCACTTTTTCCTTTTTTACACATATTAAAAACCTAACTAGTCAAATATTGGCATATGAAATTAGTGTAACGTAATAAAGATGTAAATGAACCTTATGATTTTTTAAGATGTCATTTCTCAGGTTCACGTGTGATTCGAAAGCCCTTCTTTAGCATAGTCATGTCGCAACACAAAAGCTGAGCTATCAGCAGCAGTGTTTAAAGCTTGGCCTAAATCCAGGAACATTTTGAAAACAAAACTCATTATGGATCATTAATCGGACCTATATGATATTCCCATTAGTACTGCAGCCTGTTGGGAGAATCAAATCTGCACCATTGTGAGATAAAATACATCCAAACGGCCTCTTGGTGGTGAATGGGGCAAAGCCCGGGAATCAAGCCCACATACGCTACACGAACTCCAGCTATGTGTACTGCTGCATCACTAATGGTGCAAATGGCACTAGCTATGCAAATAATGCTTCAGGATGGAAAACTACAGCTGTGGAAAACCACAGATGAGCTCAGGCCTACTTTTCTGGACCACTGCAAAACCTTAGCACATAACACCATAGAACGTCCATAGGACAATGTCCATCCAATCGCCACTGTACATATTTTACAAGCTAAGCAGAAACATGGGTTTTGTTTAAAAAATAGAAACACTGCAATAATAAGCAATCGGGGGTCGGAACGGGGCTGGGGGCGACAATGTTTATGAATATGGCCGGGGGATCGCGGCCGGACGGGCAAAAAAGGGTCAAGTGCCCAGCTCTGGTGATAACTGAAAAGGAGTGGAGATTGCAGAAGTGTGTTTGGTCAAATAACTTACTAACCTAAGAATCATAGCCTGACAGTATATATTTTTTTCAATCTCTGTGTCGTCTCCACTTGTGTGGTAGTTTGCTCATACATATTAACATAAACCGGGTTTCAAATGTTAAACATCAGACAGACCACTGCTTCTTAAGACTGTTGGCGTCGATATAGACTGGATGTCTCAGATGAAAGCCATGGACTCTCCTCAAAACCTTGAAAATGGAACACAATACATGTAATATATGGCAGTGATAGCCAGAATTTGGCTTCAAACAGGAAGAACATCAAACAGACCTGTATGTGTGTGCACGTGTCTCACCAGCAGGTGCGCCCGTTGGTTGTGTGAAAGTCAATTTATTTCTGTGTGTGCTGTACATTTCTGTATACTTCTTTGCCATGATTGTTATGTTAGACTGAGTGCATAGGTGTGTTTTTCCACCAAACCCCCTGTCTGGCCTCTAATAACACACTGTATATTGTAGCTGGGGCCACAGAATTCGGACACATGTTCACCTCGCTTTTGATGGCCAGAAATGGAGATGGGAAGAAAGGGGACAACATTTGGGCCGACGATGCACCAAAGGGAACAAGATGAAAAGGAAGAGACAAGATGGCAATAGAACCCCCCTGTCATGACCGACAGAGTGGCCCATTCATCTGCTCTAATTCGGGGCATTAGTGCCTCACAGGATCAACAATGTCAAGGCTACAAACAAGAGTTGTTGTTGACTTCACTGCTGCTGATCCTATTTCATGTATCCCGCAGCATTCTTTTATACAGTGCATTTCACAAGTGTTGGCATTGTAAGGTTATTGTGGGCACATCAAAGTAGAGACCTACTGTAAAGGCTAATACAACACACACAGAAGCAATAGATTAGATTTAACAGCATTACCGCTTAAAATTTCAACTACTGTCGTTACTGCATTTAGCAAGGGTACCATACCAACCAACCATAGCAAGCAACATCAAATACATAATACAATTCAAATTAACCTGTTCCGAAACATGGCAGAAGGGAACCATGATGACAACAATATTTTTTTCCACCTACAAAGAAGATTAGGCCAGATGTGTTGGTGCAATTTGCTTTTTATAATTTCAGATAATTAACAGGTTATTGCAATAAAAAAAAGTTGCAACACCGCCCGAAATTATACACCGATGCAAACCAGATATTCTATACATTAATTAGATCACTAAAGTAAATGTCGTGGGGTCTTGCATGAATGAATATGATTTAATTGCAAGAAGTGCATGGGGTTGCTGGCATATTGTAATAATACTGATAACAGGCAAACAGTGATCCTTTTGATCAGTACAATTGTGATATTAAATTTTCCATACAGTTTCATCTCAATTTCAACGTGGTGTTATGGAGTGTGATGTGACCTCAAGAGTCAGAGGATTAATAAAGTGTTGGAATGATGAATCACCCTATCTGTCACAAATTCCTGGTGGACTGCTGATATTCTTTCAACAAATATTCTATTGATTCTGATCGGTTCGTCTAGTTGTGGCATGACCTTTCTATGCAATTCCCCGGATCCTGTCTCGGCCAGCATCTGTGCGCCTCAGCAGCTGAGAGGCTCATTAATGGTTTTGTAGGTACCGCTACGGCCAAGTTCCATCTTTGAACCAATGATTTATTGTTGACATGCACTGAAACTGGAAATGCTCTTTGCTGAGACGGTTTTGTTAAACACCCACATAGTATTCATTACAAAGGTTACCTGTGCCCCCTGCAGCCTCATGTTAGAATATACAATGGTAGACTACAGTCCAAAATGAGTTCAGTTCACGCAAAGTGTAATATTCGGTTTTAGAAATGGGAATATACCGTAATATCCGGATTACACATGGCACCTGATTAAAAACTGACACAGCAAAATGTAGCTATAAAATCAAATATGCACACACTGTACATTGGCCGCGTCGCTTTAGCTGCAGGTCTCTACACGTTATAAATTGGGGTATTTGCTAAGAAAGAGGTCACACAGATGGATTTTTACGTGCTTTACAACAATATTTAACCATAGTTATAATTTGATGTGTACGTGTGGATGAAATAACAAAGCTTGTGGTAGAAATGTACGTACGTGAGTGGCGTACGTATTGCATCAATTCCCTTAAGTGAAAGGGAGCAAGCCCCCGCTTTCAGTAGACCCCCCCCCGTTTTTTTTTTTTGTTACCCACGTCCTCTTTCTGCGCTTTTGCAGTCCTCTTCATCCCATGGCAGTCCAAGCTATTTGAAGCCCGTTGGTATTAGTGGATTTTTTTTACACTGCTCCACGCTGTCACTATCTACTGGCAAACGTCATCAATAGCTGCTCTTCTATGCATTACTTTACACTTGATTCTTCGCATTTGGCAAGTGAACTACACTGATATGAAATTCAGTATGAGGGCAGATTCATTGGTCCACTGTGACGTGTTCGGTAATTTCATTGGTCAGATGTGATCTGTAAATCAACTGGCAGAATGAAGCTCATCAGTAATTGATAATAAAATGTTTTACATTAAAAATCGCAGGGTTCAAGGCGTAGGAAAAAAGTAATGTCTTATAGTCTGGAAAGTATGGCAATAATTTTAATTTGCTGCAAATATCAACTGTGGTGATATTCAAAACTCAAGCAAAGCTCAGTGCCATTTCACTGTGTAATCATCGCTGTAATTTTGATTAAGTGGTCATATTTCAAATGCCTGATTTAATAACTGGCGGCCTGTTCGATTATTCATCTGTCGTGTTATCTTCATGGTCAGCATCAATAGCTAATCATTAGCAACACATAGTGTGTCAGAGCTTATAATTATACTTGGCGCATAAAACAAATTATAAAAAAAGGCAAGGTTTAAATTTCCACTGCAAGAACAAACAGTTTTGATCACACATTTTAAAATTTTGTCACGTGTATTTTTTTCTGTTCTGTATACCCAAATCCAACAAATTATTAAGCAATGCAAATATATATATATATATATATATATATATATATATATATATATATATATATATATATCCATACCGCTTATCCTCATAAGGGTCGCAGGCGTGTGCTGGAGCCTATCCCAGCTGTCTATGGGCAGTATGCGGGGTACACCTTCAATGGTCAGACCAGGGCACGCTGACTATAACATTTTTAATTTACTCTGCGATGTCCATAAATGTGTAATTGCAATATTGTTTATTTGTTAACCTGTTGGCTAATATAGAGCCATTCATATAGATTTGGATCCTTCAATGTATATATGTATATATATATATATATATATATATATATATATATATATATATATATATATATATATATACCTATATATATATATATATATATATATATATATATATATATATATATACCTATATATATATATATATATATATATATATATATATATATATATATATATATATATATATATACATACATACATGATTCATTGATAAAGATAAAAAATATTCCAAATGAATCCTTTGACTGGAGTCAACATTTTATACACAAATCTCTGATTGAATAAATTAATGCATCTGCTGCAATAAGCAATTTAATTGAAGAGCCGTAAGCTTAACAAGTCGCTCATTAAGAACTCTCAAATAGAAACTCTTTTTTTTTGCTTTTTTGCTTTTTTTTTTTATTCGTTTAGTCTCAATATCCCCTTTCTCCTGGTACACGTAATTCATAAGCTATTGATCCAATCAGAGATAGTCATAATCATCACTGTGCTGTGTTAGGTCTCTTATTTTAAAGCAAGCAATTATTATAGTTAAATTCAGAAACAGCTAATCCTTCAGATTCTGTATAGACTGCTGCTAATGTACTGCACACTGTCAGCAAACCTGTGCTACGGTTCTAATTTATCACTCATGTACTAATGTAGCTAATTTACTAAAAAATAAATAAAAATTAAATTTGAATGGAGCTCATTAAATTGTGCCAATGTTTCTGTTGTGTCCAATGATGGTACAATTGAGGCCATTTATTTGAACTTCACCCTCAAATAGAATCACCGAGCATCCCATGTGTATGCAAAGAGAGGAACACCATCGATCCTTTAATCCTGTCCCAAAGGTTCCTTTAGAGAGGTGCATTAAAGAAGCCCTTAAAATCCAGAATTGCCAATAATGAGCAGTCATTACTCAAATTACAACGAGTGCTGATTGGGTTTAGGGTAATGAAGAAAACATGATCAATCACCATCACGGCTCGGTGCCTTCATGTCAGTTGGCCAGACTTGCATTGTGACTGGCAGGGCAGAGCTCCACCTACTGGAGCCACATCTTTTCAAAAGACCCTCCATTCTCAAAACGTCAATGACGCATGCAAACAAAGCAGTAGCCTAACTACTGTAATCCCCTGCTATTGACGATGGATAGGGCCCAATTACTGTCACAAAGACTGAAAAATAAATTGATGACCACCTTGTCTATATTATAGGGGGAATTTGCTCACATTTTTGTAATATCCTGTTAGGGATTTTGCAACCGGAGTGACAACAATGGAGTCCAGCCTCTGGACTCTTGAAACGAATGGTCGGCTTCGACCACTTATTTGCTCTTCGATGGTTGACCTGCCCTCAATCTCTTGCAGCAGACACCGTAGAAGGTGCAGAGCAAAGTTTTATTGCTGATCCAATCCTAGTTTAGATCCACCGTGCACCAAAGCTTCTAAAGTTGCCACCCATCAATAATGAGGTCTCATTTACACAAATTACTCCGAACGCTGATTAGGTATTATCTAACAGCGAGGGCCACTCCGATCAATCATCATCAGCCTGGGGACCGTCAATGGACATCGAAAGGTTAACCCAGATCTTAAAAGGGCCTGCCAGTGTCAGCAGAACGCAAGCGCGAGGCCTCTGTGCTGTCAATAGAGCAGCCCGACAATTAGGTAATGATTAAAATAGCAGCACCTGGGACTCGATGAGAAAATGAGCTATCGTGGCATAATTTCACAACGATTTGTTTATAAATCTATAGGAGCAAGTAGATAAAAGTCACCTAAGTGTGAGGCAGTGATATGAATTGCTCCGCTTGTCACTGCAAACTTTCTTTTGTGGAGACTGGCAAAGCGCAGTCTGATAGTCTGGTGCAGGAGTGTTCAAATCCGGTCCTCAAAGTCCGCTCTCCTACATGTTTTTGATCTTTCCTTCCTTCACCACACCTGATTCAAGTGATCAGGATCATTACCTAGCTGCTGCAGAGCTTACTGTTCAGCTAACTATTGGAATCAGAGATGGGCATTCCGTCCCAGGGCACATTTTGTGGACGGACGGAGGACGAGAAGTCTTTTAGAAAGGATGGACTAAGCAAGGACAGAAGTGGAATGTCAGGACGGAAGCGCTTTAAAAGTACGAGGACGGATGGGGTCAGAGAATGATTATTTTTATGAATAAGGAGGAGGGACAAGGACGGAAGGGTACCCAGCTCGCGGACAGAGGACGAACCGGCAAAATAATTGGAATCAGGTGTGTTGGAGGAGGGAAACATCCAAAACATGTAGGATACTGGCCCTCGAGGATTGGATTTGGACAGCCCTGTTCTAGTGTGAAGTTAGAACTTACTGTAATGGTGGTCATAAACAGAAACAAGTGGAAATTGGTTGTAAATTCATATCAAGATATGAACATTGGTAATGAGTTCTAACATTATTTGCATGTGTTGACTGACCTTTCGTATTTTTTACGAATAACTGAAGTGGCCATCCTGTCACACCGTACGTCAATCTTCAGATTCAAGATTGATTTGCCTTGTGTCTGCAGGCAAAATTTGTTCATTCTCCAAGGGAGTGTTGATTTTGAATGAGTGGATTTGTGTGACAGCTTTTTCAGCAGAGAATATTAACTATGGATCCCTATGATGGCGTTATGACAGGGCTAAGTGGCATCCGATCCAATCCCGTCCTCGCTCCATAAATTTACAATGGCAATTCCATTTTTTTTTGGCAGGATGAAAAAAATAAGAGCTTTTGAAATATCACTTGAAGGTTGGTTTTGTGTTTGTTCTTTTCAAGTAATGATTATTTATGACAGAAGAGGAACATCTATGTCAACAATGCCGGATGTTTACGATTTGATTCTCAAAATCAAACTGCACATTTTCTGTCTTTGCTCCAACTCACTTATCATGTTCTATTTACATTGTAATTTAATTTGACAATTTTTTTAGCTAATGGATTTTTGTTGTGTAGGTGGCAAATGAGTCAATTATCAGGGTTGTATTTGACCATGAGGAATCTCACTCATAATATTAAAACATGAAGAGCTGCAGATATATATTGGTGTCATCCATAAAGATGGCCATGTCTGGCACATTTACCAGCAGCACGGACACAAAGCCCCAAAATAGGACAGAGTCCTCTAAAACCTATGAATTACTCCTTCTTCTGTGCCAATTAAAGGCCACCTTTAGCCAAATGTTTGCTCATTGGAAAACCTTGTTACACAAATCAGCTGGTGGCCCTCGGCATACATCTGCCCCATCAGGGTTGAAGGCCAGAGCATGCTGTGTGCTTCCTCTAATACAAATGAACTTCTTCAGATAGGTCTGACTCTTACAGGGGGGAACAAATGCTGCAGCCTCTTTATGTAATGGGTAGCAGTGGGGCACATAAGAGAGACGGTGAGACATAAAGGGCCACTGCCTCTGGATGGGGGCGACTGCTTATCAGGCCACTGGGATTATCGCATGTCCCCCGCTGCCAAGTCACATGCACTTGCTGCTCTGCTACAAACAAGTCACAGTACAAGTGTTATTACTTTCACCTTTCATCGGGTTGCTTTTGCTAGACAGATCATCAAATGAACCACAGGGCACCAGAAGTACATAAACCACTGAAGGGAGCCGACTGTCTTGAGATGCTCATATAGGTTGTCCTCAAGAGAACCAAAATGACATGCAGGGGGGGGCCAGACTATAACGGCGTTAGCTTTTTGATCATTATGTGCTTAACACCGTAGATCTTCATTACAAATGCTAGTTTTCATTGAATTCAAACGTTAGTCCTCAGTGACCTAGTTCAAATGAATCGACTGGGAGCTCTCAGCTCCAAGGGGATGGTGGAAGGTAATGCAGAAGTGCTTATTTAATGAAGACTCCTGCCATACATATGGAAAAAATAGCAAATGATTGACAACATCCATTCAGTGGAAGTGTGCAGAGCATTACCATACATGCTCCATGCCGTCTGGCACGAGAGGATGTCCCTGTCATTGCTTCCCATGAAGTGGTTCTGCCTGATCACTGTCAATAAATAAATCTGATAATTGTCAGCACAGACAGCTGTTTGTGACAGCTTTGTTGTCTTGACTCGCTGCATCCTGTCATTCCTGCCGAGGAAAAACGGAGTCTTATAAACTCTGACTGCCATCCAGAAAGCGGGAACATTTGCACATGAATCAATTGTCAGCAACACTGTTCTCTGACAACTCTGTGACAGCTCAGATATGCCGACCGTGTTGTTGTGCACATTTCTTCTCAGCAGCCAACAAAGTTTCCACACATATTTTTTCCTCATCATGAGTGATTCAAGGAATATGGAATATCAAGGTTATAGCTATCATTATAAAAACACAAGTGCAGAAATCTTCAGAATAATGGAATGGAGCATAACGGGCAGAAAAGTAGATGAAATACCCTTTTTTAAATAAAAAAAGAAAAAGAAAACTCCTCTTTCAACATCTACTTGAAAGTGAGCTTCCCCGATTGTGATTGAGGCTCTTGTTGCTCAAGATAACTGCTTGACATTTACTAAATCAGTCGGTGTCAGTTTTGCCTACTATACATGAAAGCGCTCCCAACTTTGGCATTTGGCAATGTTCTGTCACTCAAGTGTTTTTTTTTACTCATGAAGCAGCTAAACAAAAACACTGAGAGCAACAATCAGAAAACAACAATCTTATTTCATAAATAAATACCAGCCAAAGAACCAGTGAGTAATCTTTTTAAATCACTAGCATAGTAAGAGCAGCATGCGTAAATCATGTGTATTTTTGACATTAGGGAGGAGGGGGAAAAAAGCACTCGTTCATTTAGATTTTTTCTTGGGAAAATCTTTTAAAGGCGAGGTATTTTGGAAAATAGATTTGTAATTGGTTGTATATATTATAATAGTAGTAGTACGGTCTATCTACTCTATATTAGATAACCAAGTATCTCTTTTGCAAGCTGGTCACTGATTCTCATGGACTGATGGCATTATAGCACATGGGAAAAGTGCTATAATTGGGTATTTTGATGAGAGCATGATGCAGACTTAATAGACCTGGGATTTTTTTGAATTGTATGTGTTGTGTGTGGGGGTGTTAGGGGGCGAGGCATAATACATGTCCTTTTAAGAATGAAAGAACACCAAATTAACCCCATCATGCCTTAAAAGATCTGAGAAGAGGAAAGAACCTTCCCCAAATGGCCACCAAGTTGGAAGCATAGAATTGTACAAACAAAATAATTAAGATTCAGGGACAAACCAAGTGGTCCAACTGAACCTCTGATTGATGAATTAATGTTCAGTAGGGCTGTTGGCATGAAGTAGCTATGCTAGCTCAGGGGTTAATAAGTTTGGAGCAATGAAGATGAACCTGAGCCAACAAAAAGCCACTTACACTGGTAGGCAGCGGCCCATTGATCGACGCTGGTGAGAGGAAACCCTCTCCAGTTGCACTTAATCCTGCGCGTCTCGTCAATGTTTTGGCAGTGTCAGTGCACTTGGAGGGCTCCTGGTGCAACGATAATCACAGTGATCAGTGTTCTTTTGAGGCTTGACCAGCCACAATAATCTGTTCACGTCAACGATTGTGCACGCACTTGTGCCTAATGGCTCTTAAGTTCCTCCACCCTCCAAGTTTCCCCTGCACCCTCACAGCCTGCAAAGGTCCGAGGGTGATCAATTAAAATCACTACCGCATTTAAAGGCTCATCAATAAACAGTCCCCTATGGCTCAATGCAACCTGTTGAGCTGTGAATGGATTTGGCTCACATGCATTTTCTCCCACCGTGCGCAGCCAATGGATGTAGGTGTCATAAATACAATAAAGGGCAATTGGATCTTTATAATAAAATGGAAAATAGATTTTTTGTTGTTTTTGAGAGAAATGTCACATTTAATGACTAAAATCTGAGTAATCTAAACAGGTCTTAGAGCACGGTGGAATGATTGTGCAGATTTTAAACAAATTTCAAGTGTTCACTGTAATGCGTTGTAGGACTGAAAGACTCAAGAGATTATTTGTACCGGCTGCCATTAGATTGCTAAATGGACTTCGCTAAAATGCGTTCTTGTTATTATTGTTGGGAGCTTTTTAACTTTTAATGTATTTATTTATTTATATGCTTTTGTTCTTTGTGTATGAATGCTTCTGATCCTTTTGACGGATGATGGTGGTTATGATGACTCTCTCTCTCTCTCTCTCTCTCTCTCTCTCTCTCTCTCTCTCTCTCTGTCTCTGTCTCTGTCTCTGTCTCTGTCTCTCTATATATATATATATATATATATGTATATATGTATATATATATATGTATATATATATATACATATAATATAGAGCGAACATTTTGTATGTGTGTGCGTGTGTGTATGTGCAAGTCTTGCACAAAAAGCTTAGGGGGTAGTGTTGCGGTTGATGTAATCGGCCACGCATCTAACATGGGCAATTGAAGGCCGCGTTGCACACCATTCGGGTGTTCGTGTGTGTTTTGTCAGGTGTGTCAGGGGTGCTGCACCTCCGTCCAAGGGAGGTTCAATACAGTCGCAAACATGGTAAACTATAGACACGCCCCAGTACGGAAATGAATATACGGCCTTTTTGCGCAGCGCGCACAGGCGCCTGTCTATGAAAATTGGGCCCTTGGGGTTAGGTCGCCGAGGAACGGAACTCTGTCGTAAACCGAGGACCCCCTGTACGTTACTGAGGCAATACTCTGCATAGTAAAATCAACCATTAACATTTACGCACAGGAGGTATAAAGCATTTACACAAAATGATTAAAGTCTTGGTAGAATCGAGAAACATAAAAATGGCATTAGACATAGTGGGACAAAAGCATTTTCATGAGGAGCCTGGTTTTATGGCCACCTTTCTGTTGAAGATTGAAGATTGAAGTTGATGCTATAAATGGGCCGAGGAACTCCCTCAGGAGAGAATCAGATGACACGAGTTACTAAATCTTATGGAGACACCATCTGCCACTGTATTGGGAATACTGACCTCTGCCTACATTTATAACTGATCAGACCCCTGAAAAGCAGACTCAATGTTAGCTGTAAAACTGTGGGTCAATCACACGATTGTTTATTTTCCAACAGAGTTGGATGTCTCATGAGCCAAGTTTAGCTACCACAAACCGTATGTCCGTACGTATGTGTATGTGTCAATCTCCTATTTGGAGCAAGACCTGCAAAAACTTCCCTTCTCACCCTCCATGAACATATTTACTGCCCGCAGCGGTGCAAAGTGTTGGCTAGTGTGTATGGTGATCAAGTCCAGGCCGTGTAACTGACACTATGAAGCCGGTCGTGGGTGGATACGATCGCCTGCAGCGCGGGGTCGTGACACTGACGTAGCAGACTCTCTCCCTGTCCTTAGCACGGAGTGACACGACGAGGCCGCTCACTGATGCCTTTCACGTGGGAATCGCAGCTCGGAGCAATACCGAAACAAAACCCGTCTGTGAGACTCTGTGGGAAAATTCAATTTTGAGTTGTAGAATCCCTTCATGTTTTCTCTAAAGTAAACTGCAAGTCCAAAGTTTATTGTTCCAGACTGTATTTTATTTTTTTTTGTCCAAAGAAAGGGAGCAGCTGTGTTTTGAGTGCCCAGCAGGTCACACAATTGAGGCCAACTAAAAATAAATTGACTTGTAAAGTCTTTGGAGCCATTGTTGTTGATTCAGAGGCCAAGTTATTTGCTATCAACGATATAAGACTTTGCATTCACCGGGGAGTTATTATGATTTAAAAAGTGGAGTCTTAATTGGCACTGACAGTCAAGACGCATTTGCGCCATCATTTGGTTAAATATTCTCAATGGAGCAGCGTTTGACTGCAAAGGTGTCAAAGTCTCTGCTTTACTATGCTATACCTCAGAGCAGTGCTAATCAGTTTGTGCGCATTGGAATTTCTGACTACTGAGCCATACAATCCCCACACCTCAAAGACACCTCTCCTATGGAACAGCAGGGGGGCTGCTCGCTTAACACTCGGCAAGTTCTTTTTGCAGAAGTTTTGCAGGCTTATTACTCAAGGGGGGTCTTTGCTGTTTTTTCTTGCATGTCCCATGGGTGTCTTTTCCAGCTGTAATGAGGCCTCCTAGACCAGAAAGCTCCCTTTAAAACAGGGAGTAATGAGTCCTTGTTGGCAGAGAATAAGGATTTGCGGTACTCCGTGGAAAGGGAAGGTCACAGAGAGTAGTTTTATTTTGGGAAACTGTCTTGTTTCAGACGCAAACAAGGCTTGAAGGTAAAAACTACAAAGTCCTCATCCAAGAACTGATTGTCATGGACTGATGGCATTTCAGCACCTTTGAGGTAGACTTGACAGCTTGTGTTCTATACCTTATGTTTGGAATTGTTGGCAAAGGAATTGTCCTTAAGGTGAAGTAGCTCTTCTACTATGCATGCATCACAGTGCACGTATGTAGATATTTTCAGGTGAGAGACAAATCAAAGCCAAGGGCAAACATACAGACAAGCGTGGCTGTAATCTAACATGGGATAAAGTTAAACATTGCATTCTGTCAAATATCATTACAGTCATGTTATGAGCTTTCCAAGGTCAGATTCAAGTAGGCTTTTTATAGGGAATGCATACCAAGTGCAGTGGTAGATACTTTATGGAAGAGTAATGTATGTATAGCCCCATGTGTGCCGTAAGAGGCAATACAAACACTGACGTTTACAATAGTGAAGTTTAAGCAATCACATAAAAGAATAGGTGGTCATTGGATACTCCATGCATACTTTAGCCTGCAAATAGGTTGTAGCCCTACACTGACCTTCAGCAGAGGAGATTGAGTTCAGCACTTGCTAACCTGTGCTTGGGTGGAGAGGCCAGTCGCTTGGTGGCAGCCTCACGTCATCCCTCCGTTTTCAGTAATAGCAGCCGAGCCGCCTGCCTCCATGACACATCCGAGCATAATTGGCCCTGACAAGAGGGCAAATCATCAACGCGGGCCTGATAAGCATTACAGCCCGATGACAGCACGCAGAAGTGTATTAGCAACAGTGTGACATATCGCATTACCGCAGTGAATACAATAAAGGAGATACTAAACATTATGGCAGCTTCAATGACCGTCCATTTCTCCACTCTCCCGCCAGGCCCATTACGTTCTATTTTCCATTGCTAATTTGTCGCACGGACTTGTGTCACCTTAAGACAGACTAAATGGGTATTATAGCGAACATCAGGGTGATACTGTAGATAAGAAATTAATTCATGAGCCTTTAAGACATTTCTTTTGTCACACTTTTGCCTTAACTTGACTGTAGCACTGAAAAAAATCATTAGCGTGTGCTCAGAAGTGCAGTGAAAACTCTGACATCTCCCCTGTGGAGGGTTTGTTTTTATATGTGGATTTTTCTGTCTGCAGGATTACAGAAAATAAAGAGCATCATTAATTGTAAAGATACAAAAAAAGGACCAAGAATGTATTTAGTACTCATTTTCAAGGTTTTTCAAACTCCAAATTTGAACGCCTAAAGTCATAAGATGCAGAGTTCTACCCACATTTAGTTTGACAAACTTTAATGCAAGACCTCATCATACCTGGGCCTTCACCTCACTTCATATCGAAGGTATGTGTCCTGCATGTTTTTTTTCTGTGTGTTTTTATAAAGCGGACCAGACAGTGACAGTAAGAGAGCAAAACATAAGAATAACTATCTGTATCAAATAAGTCTTTGGAACTGACTGGAGTGACGGAGTAATTTCATCCATCCATCCATCCAACCATCTTCTATAGCGCTTGTTGTAAGCCGGGTCGTGGTAATTGGAACCGGTCCCAGCGGGCAATGGGAAAGAGGCCAAGTACCTTATACCCTAGACTGGTCACCAGTCAATCTTAGGGCACATAAAGACGAACAACCATTCACATTCAGTTGTTGAAACTGAAACTTAGAGTCTCATTTGAACCTTAAATGGATGTTTTGGGGATGTGGGTGGAAGCCAGAGTCCTCAGAGAAAACTTACACAGATGTTTGAACACAGATTGAAACTGTCATGAGCTGTTTACATTACATTTAGTTTTGTTTCAAGTTTTCATGTTATGTCTTGTTTGTTAGATTTTGTTTCCACCTGTTTTCATCAGCCTGATCCCTTGTGTGAAACTCCGTCCAACCACTCGTGTCTTGTCCAGGTGTTCCTTGTTGTCCCATCAGTTAGCTTGTATTCAGGCCGCGTTCAGATTGCAGGCATATCTGATTGCAATCAGATTCATCCTCAAATCCGATTTTTAGGGCTGACTTTCCACACAGCAAGTGTCTAAATCAGATTTGGCGCTGTTCAGACTAGGCCACGTCATTTACCCAACTGACAGGTTGCTGTTGCAACTACATCGGAACGGAGGCGTCGTCCAGCACGCGTTGTGTTTAACGTCATAATTGCGACAGCCGCATCACATGAAATACTTCCAGAAATTGACTTGTTTCAATATATACCCTCAAGTTTTGCCTGGCGCTATCTCAGATCAGACCGATAAGACAAAGCCTTTCCTCTGTCCACTGACTGCTGGTTTCAATTTCTTCGATGTGCTCCATTCTTTATCGCTCCACACTTCGATTGCCGCACTCTGCTCTGGCACAATCGGTCTTGCGTCGCGTAGAGTGATGTCATGGACAGTCAAAACGGATTTGTACGTTTGGAGCAGTTCAGACTGAGATGCATCCTGTTCAATTGTGGTATGAAACTACTTCTAGAATGTGGCTTCAATCCATCTTGCAAAAATCGTATATCAAGCGCTTTGTGATTGTTCAGACTACAATAGAGCCATTCAGTTTCAATCTAGATGGGCTAAAAAAATTGGATTTTGGCTGGCAGTCTCTAGGAGGCCTTAGTTCCTTGCTTCGTTTAGTCTTTGTCGAATCCTTGCGTCTATTAATGTTCATGTCAGTTATTGGTCCTCAGTTTACAACAGTTGTGCTCCTAGACTTTAGAGCTTCCAATTAACATAAGATGCATGTTTTTGGAATACCCAGAAAAACCCTACTGTGGATAAACATTCACTATACTTGTATATACTGACAATGTTAAACAGAACCCCACATAATGTTGTTGAAACTCTGACTTGTGCTTGAATGTTTTTAGTAGAATTTTCCTCCAGTTTCTGCTGTGAGATGGCTGATTTCTCACACGCAGACAGTGGAAAATCCATTTCAGCCAGGCAATGCACAGTGTGTAACAGGAGCCCCAGGGTACCGCGACAGGTCCTGAACCTGATAACTTGTACATGTTTTATAGCTGTTACATTATAAATTATTTCCACAGGCCACGGTCTTGTGGGAGTGGGGTGATTGTATTCTCTCAGCTTCAGTTACTGGTAACATATTTTAATGGCATTAACAAATTTGCCGCTCTAGTGTTACAAATGTTATCTAGGAAATCTTAAACGCCTCCACAGTAAATATGAGGTTATGATATTATCTGGCACAGCCTATTGTGCACTCGGTGGATCGTATGACTATTAAAAGTGGGCCAGCAGTGGTAACAATTACGCACATGAATGCCCCGCGTTGCCGCCTAGCAGCCTGTCTGCATTTCCTGTTGTAACTGTGAGCTATGGGCCTGAAAACACCCGTTTTATTGGCTGCAAACACGCCTTTTTTATGACTTAGTTCTACCGTTTTGTTTTTTTTTCAACTACTCATTAACGTTTTGTTATTCCTGCTCAGATTGCTAATGAGGCCCTAAGAAAAGCCTTTGCCCAACTGCATGTATTTTATACTTTCAGTTAGCCTCGATCATGTTATGTGTACTTATTGTATGGATTCATGAAGAATCCACGTCTCTCCGTTAATCCTGTTAATGTGTTAAACAGTGAGGATAAACAGTACATACATAAGTAATGTGGCATTTTTTCAGGCATATAATCACAAATCAGACGCCCATCCGTGTAATGTGTTACGTCATGAAGTAATAAAATCGAAGCAGCCTAATGTAATCCAAGCTTTGCCCTTCACATTAGTCAATGTACGAGTGGAGGCAAAAACTAATGGCCCGATAAGACGATGGACGCTAAAGGAATTACAACATCATTTAATTTAGTCATGCCTAGTGTTTTATTTAAGTTTGTGTGACATTGTAATCTAGACAAAATAGAAAAAGTGATAAGAACTAGAATTCTGTATCTAATATCGAAGCCTGGGAAGTAATGAGCTGCCAGATATGATCCTAAAAAGCCTCGAAGACTTATTCTTACCCGCGTGGCTGCACGAGACATGACAACTTTTAATCTTGGCGCGGAACTGTGCCAAAGCTCGTTTTATCCCCAAAGACAGGGCAAGAGATTTGCAAGCACTAATAGAGTTTCATAGATAGAAGGATGGCAGATAAGGAGTCACTGGAAGTGAGCAGCAACGGTGGGTTTCATGACTCTTACTGCCGTTTTTCTGCAACAATGCTTACTTGAGGTGTTGCGGCGCAAGTCTTGCCGCATTAGAGCAGCGCGAGCGCAGAGCGAGCTGACAGATATTCATGGGCAATGACAGTTTGCAAATATCTCAATCTGGCGAGATCCATTCGGGGTGACAATGAGGAGCGCTGTGAAATTGGAGGAGTCAGCAGCCAGTGTTTATTTCATCAGGCCCTTTTCCCGACGAGGTGCAATTGCCTGACAGCTGGAGGTGATTGGTGCATATGTCAAGACTCCCACAGGCCCGTTGTCACCGCTCGTTACTCTAATGAGAATGTGCGGCGGCGAGACAAAAGAATGGCAGTGGAGCACGTTAGAGCACGTCTAAAAGGTCTGAAGTCACATCCAAGTTGTCATGTGGCATCATGATAGGAAGGAATGGAAATTTGTCAGAGAAACAAACAGGCACTGTGCTGAGTTGGAACAAAACTGGCAATAATGGAGCCCAGTGTGCTTAAGTGATGGCTAAATAGATTGACATTTTGGACTCTAAACCTCAAAATCTTATTTAAAGAATCGTCCATATTCGTGTGTTTTTATCCATTCATTGTCAATAGCGCATGTGGGTGGCTATTGGAGTAGTGAGTGAGCTGACTTTGGACGAGAGATGGAGTGTGCATTTGACTGGTCACCAGTCAATTGCTGGGTACATGCAGACAAACAAACATTCACTCTCATATTCCCAACTATGGAGGGTCCTACATTAACACTTTTTGGGCAAGAGCCATGTTGGGTGGCCCAGCTAGAACCAGCACTGGCCCTGTACATTCGTAATTATCACAATAAATTTCAAGGATTATTTTATATTTAGCATCTTTATACTGTATTATTTAAGACTTAAAAATATTACATCTGTGCAGTTACCTTTTTTTATAAAATCTAACTGAATAAATTATTTAACATTTGACATTTTCTGGGCTTTATACTGTATCTTGTTTAAGCCATTACCAGAGCTGGGCACTTGACCCTTTTTTGCCCGTCCGGCCGCGACCCTCCACCCTTGACCTGGGTACCCTTCCGGCCGCGACCCCCCGGCCATATTCATTCGGCTCCCGCCCCGTCCCAAAAAATAAATAAAACGTGCATGATGCCCCCGCGGGAGAGATGCTAACGGCAGAGGTTTATTTAAAGACAATTAGCTGGCTAACTTACTATTCAAACCCGCTGTGGACACGCTTCAAACGCGCCACTTACTCACGTACTTACCCAGCTGTGTGTACTAACTTCCACTGCGAGCCTTGGGGTTGGTTTAGTCGTCGTATAATTATTTGGGTCCAACAGACGACAAGTCTGCAAGCATCCAACAAGTTACTTATTTTCCAGACTTCCCCTCCTTCACACTTCCCGGCCTTCAAAATAAAAGCATACCAGCAAATCATTACACAGCGGTTTTGCTACGGCGTATTTCCGGAAGTAGGAAAGTGCATGATGTGCCATACTTGAGTGCTGCGCGCAGCTTGAATATACTCCCGGACTTTCAAGTTGTTTTGAAAGAAGCCTAAAAAGAAGACTTTCACCGAGTAGGCTGAGATTAAATTTGGCCGCCTCGCCAGCACGTCACACGCATGAGGGCCGATTAGTGGGACGGACTAAAATCCACTTGCTTAGTCCAGCCATTTTTTAAAAATGTGTCACCCCGCACCCCTCCGCCCCAAAAACGGGCATCCGGCTGGGCCGGAGGGACCGAGTGCATCAGGTTAAAAAATCCATCCACAAGTACTGTAATGGCCAGAGCTGGGCAGTCCGTCCCTGGGCCGGACCGGCCAAATTTAAGTGGACAAAGCTCATATTATTTAATATGTATTTAATATTAAAAAAGCAAGAATGTGTTCATTTCATTGTTCGGGCCAGCGTCAGCGTACTGGCCCAACGCAGTCACGTAGTGCAGTGAAAATTACCCAATGTCAATTATTTTGATTAAAAAAAAAAAATTCTAATAACCCTTTTTGGGTGTTAATTTATCCATCCCAACCACGTATAGTAACAGGCAGAGCAATGAAATGCAACAAAAGGAGCAAAATACATGGCGAAAACATGAGAGGACATCTAGAAAATTCAATACTTATTGCTATGGTCATGAGCAAGCAGAGGAATAACCCAACAAGGAGTTGTCTGCTTGGCAGTCCTTAAATAGTCCATTGATTAAGATTACAAACAGGTGCGCTGCAGAGGATCCACCTACTGCCCCTACTGGAGCAACCGGGAACAACAAGAACAAAACATGACCACAACAAGAACAGAGGAGTCTGAGTACCCAAACAAAACCCTCGCAAGCATTGGCTGAACATGCAAACTCCACAGAGAAGTACCAAGCCAAGCTTCAAACTTGGAAACTCTTGACTGAGGCAGATGTGCAAATCACTACAACAATCACTTTAGTTATTTAATTGTAGCTACGGCAGCAGAGTGTGGTTGTGGTTGGCATGTCTGCGTCACAGTCAGGAGATCTGGGTGCAATTATCAGACTCTAAATTTCCTATAGGTGAGAATGTGAGTATAAAAGTTTGTCTGTTGTGCCCTGCGATTGACTGGTGACCAGTCCAGGGTGCACCTCACTCAAATAGACTATTGTCAAAGGGAATGACTCTCACTAGACCTTTTATTAGAGGAGATGGATGGATGGAAAGTAGCCAGGAGCTATGCACAAACAGCTGTACCAACAACACTCAACAAACTAGGAAAATATTTTCAGAAGGAAACGGGTAATTCTCCCCCTAAAATCAAGGGCAAGGTGAGGACGAAGACGCCACAAGTGAATTGCTAGCATCTGAGCGTCCACCCCCGTGACCCGCGTCGTTTCCAACTTGTTCTCCCCGTTTGAAACAAAGATATTTGGTTCTTTGTGCCGCTCAAGTGACACTTGCAAAAGTAAATATGAACTCAGATACCCTGCACCTCCCCCCAAAAAATGTAATTACGTTAAGTGCAGGCATATGTTGAATCACAGACCTGGTGTCGCGCAATTGTCATTTGAGTCAACTCTGACCTTTTCAATGAGGTCTGGAACAAACTGATTTCATCTGCAACAGCTGCCTTATTTGTGTGTGTGTGTGTGTGTGTGTGTTTTTTTTTTTTTCTTTCACGACTCGTGAAACGCTCAAGATCCGAAGAGGATCATGTTTCTGTCCACTTGCATATGTCAGGACCTTTCTCAACACTTTGGGTTTCAACTGGTATTATTTTATTATTTTGAGTTTAATTGAGTGTGGCAATGTGTCTGAGGCACTGGGTCTGTCACACAAACACTATATGAGCACACCCCTAACTATTTGCATCACAGATATATAAAAATGAAATTAGGCTTCAAATTACAACCCTCAGTGTGTGAGTATGTTAGTGCTAATTAGCATGCTCGTGCCGATTAACACACTAACATGAGAGGTTTTCTCAACTACTTACAACTTTCACTGCATTACCAGCAAATGAATTAGCAGCTCTAACGTTTACTTATGTCCTTAAACATCCATTCTGACTGCATTTTGAAGGCAATTAGTGTGTATTTAGAGTGTTTAAACCATTTAGTTGTATTAGCACAGCCTTACCTTGACAGAAATTCATGAACCAACAAATTGTGCAGGCAATCCCCGGGACACCTACAGTATAAGCACAGTGAATTAAGGACCCCTGGCCAATTAGCAGGTAAAATTGAATTTACAGTAAATAACAGAAGTTATTTATTTAGAGGCTATGTCTTTTGCAATTATTGTTTTATATTTATGTGTAAATCTGATTAAATTTGTGTTTTTCTCATGCACATATTTATGTCACTATAACTTTACTGCTGCCGGTGTCAGTCCTGCTCTTTGCGACTACTATTTTTATGGCAGATTTGGAATGACATGCGGGAAAAATGCAGTACCTGGATAACATGAACATTTGGAGTGAGTTGATTTTTATGCAAATAAAATGCACAAAATGAGTTATTGCATTTAATGATGGTTTGCTGCCCAATTCACAGTATGAGGTTATTTTTTGATTGTTTGAACCCATTGTTGTTGAAGGATGGATCTTTTATACAAAGTGCATACATTGAGAAATGTATTATGATAAATAAATAATGGATGGATGGATGAAGTATACAGTATTAAGATACTATGATCTACACTGTTTCAATAAAAAAAAAGAGACATGCACGAATTTTGTCCATATTAAAAATGTCATTTTGTCGTGTCATTATGAAGTGCGTGGTCCTATGTGAACCTCCATTCGCGCTGATGAAAAATTGTGTCCCCCTCCATCATTTAAGTTGTCCATCCCTGACCTAGCATGACTAGAAGCATTTCAGAAAATATTGTTAGGAATTCCGTGTTAATTGTTAAATTATGCGGCATGGTGGTCGACGTAGCAAGTCCGCCTCACAGTGCAGAGATTGTGGGTTCGAATCCGATAGCGGCCTTCCTGTGTGGAGTTTGCATGTTCTCCTGGTGCCTGCATGGATTGATTCGACATTCGAAATTGTCTCTAGGTGTGATTATGAGTGTGGATGTTTGTTTATCTCTGTGTGCCCTGCGATTGGCTGGCAACCAATTCAGGGTGTCCCCTGCCTACTGACTGCTGGGATAGGCTCCAGCCCGCCCGCAACCCTTGTGAGGATAAGCGGTTTGGGTAATGGATGGATGGATGGATTGTTAAATTACTTTGTTGTCCCCAGGGCGTAACAGTAGTAGTAGTTGTGTGTGTGTTTTACATATTTTGTGTCATGCTGTCATTTTGTTTGTATAGTGAGTAAGAAGACTCGTATTCTGTTCGGGCGCAACCTTGTTCGTTTCCATGGTTGAAAGGGTGTGGAAATAACAGTATTTGGGACAGTTCTAATTATTATAATCTCAGTCTAAAAAGATAATTTGTAAGAAGAACTGCCCTATGACTTAACATCAGCAATGGAATTCACATTCACTCTGAAACTGTGCATGTGGTGTAACGGTGCATTGAGCATCTCTCCTAATATTCTTACACGGTCTTATAGTGCCTTAACAAGGGAGCACACATTTCACAAATAAGTGACGTTTTCCAGGTCATGCCTTTATGCAATAGAAAATCTTTTTAGGGAAGAAAAAATAAATAAAAAAATACGGACGCCACATATTGCACATTTGAGGATTCACCACTAAATACTGTGCTTGTACAGTAGGGTAGTGATAGAAAATTTCGACTTAAGCACAAAAAGAGGCTACGGTAGTGTGATAGTAACATAAGTTGAGGATACCCCTGTAATGTAAGTGGACTTTTTTTCTCATAAATTTAACTGATATTTAAGTGACTATGCCATGTGAAATAAAACAGAAATGGAGATACAGGGAAAATGAAAGTATCTGACACATTTTTTGCAGCTAAAATTGGTCGGGTATTTTTAATTTGTGCCTTAAACTCTGGGAATGGTCACGTTACAATTATTGTCGCAAGCACAAAGTTAATGGACGGATGAATACTCATCAAAACAATAATCCATATGAAAGTGAAAAACAAGTAATCATGTTTAATCAATTCACGCCTGATGAGCAGTTTAAAGCAAGGTCAAAACACGCCACCGCTGCACGTGCATTGCAGTCGGCGGGACAAAGAGCGGATGTAAAGCACACCATTTAGAAGGGACTTGTGAGGTGATACTTTTTAATTGCTTCAGACAAATTTGTTTGGAGGCGGCGCTCGTCAAATTCAAAAACATGAAAGTGGATTTCAGTGGGTGAATGCGTAAAAAGGTGCGTCCTTGGGGAGCGCTGTGTTGTGCCAGTAATGAGTGGTGGGCATGAAAGACTCCACTCCGACAGATGTATCCATTTAAAAAAAGGAATGCCTGCGTTTAGCATGGTGCACTGAACAAATTGCATGGAACTTTCACTACAGCACGTGTTTATTCAGACTCATGAGGACATGTCATTCTTATCAGGCCCCTCAGGATGTTATAGGAGACTCCCATTGGCCTCACAGTCTAAATAAACCGTGACTAGTATTCTACGTTTTAGACAAGCTGGCCACTCTGTGTAGTAATCATAATTGGGGTGACATGGAAGGGAATTAGCTCTGAGAGTTGGTGGAGACGTGCCAGCTTACTTCCCTTGAGCAAGGCAGATCACATGTGCATGTAAGGCGCGCTCATACTATATGTAATAGCTACTCAACATGGAATAAATTGAATTCCCCCTGACGGTAACGAGTAAATGTTTCTCTCTTGTTCTTTAAATTGTGATACAATATTCTATAAGAGAATTGGTTTGTCTTGTAACACAACACATGAACACATACTTGACCATATTTAGTTTGAAGATACTTTGTAACAATGCTCTCTCTAATTTTCCATGTGTCCGAGTAGTCACACAAAGTCCCTGAGCATTCCTTGGACCACGGTGAGCAACATCAGATATCGCAGCTGTCCAAAACTAGAGATCACAACAAATTACATGATGTGGGTATGTTACAAAAAAGTCAAACCATTTATATATGGAAATAGAGCATATCGCTGAATAGAGATTTGTGACACGAATAAAATTAGCCATAGTTTGTAAGAATTGGTTAGGGATCAAGGATTTTGTGGCACTTTTAATGTCGTGAATCGGGTGGAATTGACTTGAAATCAAAGTAAGTAAAAGGGAAGTTAATAATAATTATAATTGTTAATAAATGTTGGCTTCAATATTTGCTATTTTGTAATAGCAAAATTTTGATCAAGTGGAGAGTAACATGAGGTAAACTGCATTAAATTTTGAATAAAGTTGCTAATTACAGAACAAGCGTTGCAATGCTTAATCCGCTTGCTAAACAATAATCCTCAAGAAGGATTTTAAGGCCTTTTCCTAGCTCAAGAACTTGGAGAATTTTCTCAAATTAATACTTTTTAAATTTTGTTAAACATTAATACACAAATCTTTGGTGGTGAATATTAGTTGGCTAATTTGAACAGTCAGATAATTGGAACAGTTAAAAAGTAAGACAAATTGGCCTACATTTCATAATTCAACTTTTGTAAAAAAAAAAAAAAAAACTGAAGTACAGGGGGGCATTGAGCACTTTCTATGTTTGCTTTGGGTCTCCAAGTAACTAGCCACGGCCCTGGACTGAGCCAGCTAAAGTGTGATAATTTGCAGCTCGTAACGTGATGACGAAGGCTGCTCGGAGCTGATGCATGACACATTGACACTATTCATTTTGGTTTTCAATCTGTCAGAGACCCAGCGGTAATGTTATGTTTGTATGGTACATTGATATCACTGTAAAGAAGCCATGCAGGAAAGGAGACCAGTTAAAAAGAACATTGGGGAGGCCGCGACAATGTGGACATGGGTGCTTTTCTTGCATTTGAGACTTTTTTTGTTGCATTTTATCTTTCCTGCAGCCTCAACCACAAGTGCCAAATAAACTTTTCAATTACTTTATATGAGGAGAAGATGTAAATGCAAAATGTAAATACAGCTCAAGTCAGGTTTTTTTTTTGTGCTGCAATTGCTTATTATTGCAACTTAGAATACAATTGTACTTATATAGCGCATTTCATAACAGCTAGAGCTGTAACAAAGCACAAAAAAATAAATAATAAACAATAAAAAAGGCCATAATACATAAGTGTTAATCAATAAATGAACAAATTAAATGAACATAAAACAATATGTACAATTGACACCGGAAAAGAGCTGAAAATTTCAGGTCTGATCAAAAGCCAGAGAATAGAAATGTGACTTCAACCGAGTTTTAAAAGTGGATGTTGCTTTGTCCAATATATTTATCTTTAGGAGACACTGGACAATTTCTAGGCAACACGATGCACTAGTGATTATCAGGTTTTCCTCACATTTCAAAGTTTCTTCGTTTGAAACTCAGCTCCGGACTTCCTGTGTGGGGTTTGCATGTTTTCCCCATGCTTGCGTGGGTTTTCGTAGTGTTCGTAGTGATTTCCTCCTACATTCCAAAAACATGCATGTTGGGTTAAGTGAAACTATAAATTATCCATAGGTGTGAATGTGAATAGTTGTTTGTCTGTATATGCTCTGTGATTGACTGTCGTCCAGTCTAGCTGCCTCTTGCCCAAAGTCAACTGTACTGGGCTCCAGTGAGGCAGATATGCTAACCACTACCTCATTGTGTTTCCCCGGTCAACACATCCCAAGAAGTAATGTACGAGACACTTGTCCAGTTTTTGCGTGGGATGCATTCAGGGCAGCGTTGTTTATCAGTTCCCTGGTAATATTTTCTAATTTGTTGACAAGGTCATTCCCATCTGGAGGCTGCAAGGACTTGCATGCCTGTCAGGTACTCCCTGACTCCTGGTGAACCACAGAAGGTCAGCGGACTCAAACGACAGCACTGACCACTTCTTCATCCCGCCCGGACAGGAAGTTAAAGACTTTTGTTCCAGTCCTTACGTGGGCAATTATTTGTGCCATGATTCCCCTCCCTGTAGGCTCTGTGACACAGATGTGGCTCTGGGGGTGATGGATAGTGCTCTATTGAATGAAGATGAACCTTTTCCTTCTGGCGAAGAGAAGGTGTTGACAGCGTGTGCTCTTGGCTTTCTCCACTCCTCCTGGAGGGTGCAGTCATTTATCCTGATTTAGTGCAGAGGGGTACATCAGTACTTCCCCTTAGCACTGGACAAAGACAAATACCGTGGCTCTCATGCTCCAAACCATCCAAAAGGATGCTGTTTGCAGTGGTGGGATGTAATCAAGCACAAATATTTTCTTTCTGTATTTCGGGAGATTTTCATTTGCCTGGACCTTACTTGAGTTTTTACTTTTAGTCCCTACATTTCAACACATAAATCTGTACTCTTTACCGCTGTCTTTGTCAATATAGGCTCGTTACTTTTTTCAATCTCCACAGGTGATGGCAGAAAGTTAAAAAAAAAAAAAGTTTGAAGTAAATCTTGGTATCTTTGGCAGACAAATGTGACAGCGGACACACAGAGGAAGGTGAATCTAGGAGAATTAAATGGTGATGATGCAACAGGTTTGGAGAAGCAAGATTTTCTCCATCCATAGCCTTATACAGTATAACCCTCCTGTTGTGTTGCGCATTTGTTTGTTTTTGCAATGCACCAGTTCATCAGTTCATTTCACATATTTGCAACAACAGTTATTGGGATTTTTCTCCCCTCCTCTGTCATCAAACGTGCCCTCGCTCAACGTTATTGATGTTCCCGAGAAACAAACAAATGGGGATGGTGAAAGACTATTTGGGTTTTTGAGATATATAAAGACAATGATGATTTCAAACCTCCTGTTTTGTGTGTTTCTTTGGTCCAACAAAAATGTTTTGGGGTCAATGTGACTCGCTGCATGCTCAACCATCTAAAACAATCTGGCGTATCCACCCACTGTGTAAATAGCAGGTCACTATATCTTATAGCGCTTGTAAATTAATAATTATACAATAAAAACAAGAAAATAACAAGGCCCAAACTGTATTTTGGGAGGAATTTAATTTAAAAAAAAAAAAACAACAACAATAGCAGTTATAGACCCCTTGGGTTATGAAGATAATGGTGTTGTACTCCGGTGAATTCACTGATGTAGATATTGACTTGTTTGTTTCTTTGGGTAAACTGTTAATGGTCAAACTGACTCATTGAATGTTAAAGCCTCGGAAGTGTCTGGCCCTTGTTAGCCCCCTGTGTAAATACAAAGCACAATAGGCATGCACAGCCAATACAACAGTTAATATGTCATGTAAATTCAATAATATAAAAAACTCTTTATAATGACTAATGTTAATATATTATGAATATAACTACTAACAATAGACAATTTGAACCACAAGATAACAGGAGCTATGGGAACACATTGTTTTTATAGCATTAAAGCCTGAGCCAAACACTTGCTTTAAAAAACAACTTTGAGAAAAAAAAAAGATAAAAATATACATATTTTTGGTTTGTTTTTTTAATTACGGAAGTGGACACTGTGAGATCCCTCGGCAAAGATCCCAAATCCCAAGGCAACAGGTCAGTCAGCATAAAGCTGTGGGTATGAGCCAGCAATGAGTAAGCCAACTAGTACGTGACAAACGATTGACACCTTGTCAGTCACACCGTCTGTCTCTGATTGGTTGTTTTTTCTCTTGCGCGGTGTTTCTTATGAATCAAATTAGAGGTACAAGATGGGGCCAGAAAGGGCGGATTAAATGTACTACTGTCAGGTCTTAATAACATATTTAACAAATGTGAGAGAAAGTGTTGTTTTTTTTTTATTCAATTTCCCCTTTTAAGCAATGGAGTCAAACCTATGTATCTATGTCTGAATGATGTGTGAGGGAAAAAAATCAGGATTACAAATTCGTTGGTAAAAAATGTCAGCAGCGCTTCCCACACTGCTAATGGCGAAGACGTGGAAGTAAGTAGCTAGCTATGCAGTGGCAGCGGAGGCAGGGGATGTGTTAATTGAAAGTTAGGATCACTTTGCGGCCATTACACAAGGATACCCGAGACGCGTTAATGCCAGCGAGTTAGGCGGCACCTGCTGTCACCGGCTAATTGCGTTGGGTTCGGTCATGTCTGTCACTGAGTGAGTGTTCCCGTCATGCTCTTCGTCTACTTACGGGTGTATTACCAGCTGAGCTGACATTACCCAAGCAACCACGAGGGAGCTGGAGCCAGCCTGCGACCTCCAAAGCCTATATAGATCCCAGTCATGTCATTATTCCGCCATTTGATTGCTTTTCTTGCCATACTTTACCCTCCTACATGCTTTATACACAGTTCAACTTATTAAAACACTTTTTTTTTTAACTCTGTAAATGTATTTGAACACCTACAAGATATTGCAAGCATGAATATATAAATAAATAATAGATAAATTCATTCATTAATCAATACAAATAAAGAAAAGTAATGTACGTATGGTAGTGTGAGCTGGAAGGACTTTGGTTGGTCGGCTGAAGCTATGGTGTGTCAGTGTGTACGTTTCTGGGCGTGAGCTGTGGCCAATAGCGACTCGTGTGCAAATGTGCTTATTTTGTTTGTGTGTTTTACTCTTCACCCAGCATTCGATAAAAAGCTGGAAAGTGCATCAGCAACTGTGGCTCAAGAAAGGATACAGTAAGTCATATAGTTCTTAAAGCATAAAACAAATGCTCGCTATAAAATGCAGATTTACGTGATATAGCAAGGATTGCGGCGCTATAGAAGTAAATACATTCCACTAAAATTCTGCAATGTAGCGGAGCCACTGTACGTGAGCTGCAAGAAAAGGTGAGTGTTTTTTTTTTTTTTTCTCTGATATCATGCTATTGAGCGACTAGCAGCGTCTGGCAGCACACTAAAAAAAACAAACTGTGTTTCCTATTCATCCTCACTTACGTATGCATCAGTGCCCGACCAGGGTGCCGTGCAGATGACTCACTCAGGAGCCATACTGTGCTTTTGAGGACCCTGCTAGGGCTTGCAATATATAATCTGATTTAGACCAGAGCATGCTCCTATTTATTTTTAATTGTCCCACTTTAGCATTTAAGAGCTATTGATCCCCCTCCCGGAAAAGCATGAAGTGACAGAATCACTATTGTGCTCCCTGCTTGGAGAAGGTGCATCAAAGGACATTTTAATGTCACTGACTTTCTGAGGGAATTTGGAGGGCCAATTTGAACAGCACAGAAGGACACACAGTGTACAGTATGGGTTGCAGACTCAGGCAGGAATTCATTTTTCCCACTGTTTAAAACAGGTCTAGGCTGTGTTAATAATGTGTGTGACATGCTTTCATCAAACATGAACATCATTTTAGAGGTTGTCTGAACTTAGCGGGTTTAGTGGGGCTCTACTGTCTCATGCAAAGGAGTCACTGCTCTGCCCTCTGCTGCGGAGCCAGTGTGTTACAAGGAGCGGGCGGAGCTAAGGGTTGGCTACTTGTTGAGTCCAAATTCTAAAAATAGAGGATTCACGTCATTACAAAGCCGCCAAATTACACTTGTTAGATCGCGTGCAGATCCATGTATGTGGTGCATGCAGCTGACATATTACCGAACAGTTAGACTTACCTCCCCCACCAAGCTGACCACTTCAACGAACAATCAAGTATGGGGCCAGTTATTAGAAGCTACCTCTGTTAGCCAATGCAGATCTACAAAGTTTCGAGCTTCGACAATTAAATTTTAATTCCGTTTCGACTGCGCCGTCTGAGTGTCATTTGGAAAGAGTCGATCTTGGTCCAGCCTAGCTGTCAAGTCATGGGCTGAGCAATTCAGTGTGTGGGCGGTATTATGGAAATTAGCTTAATTGCTACATCACTAAGTGGCAAAATTTAGAAAGGCTTTCTTAGGGAGACATTATTAGTGAATTAGGCATTTTACAAAGGATTTACTTTACACTTGAATGGTGGTCAGGCAATCCAGAGACCCGACTATCTCTCTACAAGCAGTAATAAAAAGCCAATTTTTCAGTTCCCCGTAAAACCTGTTTCCTCAGAGCTTCAAAACTATTGTGGGTAAGTATTTTACCCCTTCAAACTACAACACAAGGACTTATTTGTACATTAACCATGTAACCTACACAGCGATCTGTGTTTTTCCCAAAATACACCCAAGTGAGACCTCCCCCTCCCTCCCTCCCTCCCTCCCTCCCTCCCTCGTTCTCCCACCGCCCACAGATGTTTTGATTAGCAGCAACTCGTATGCTGGTCAGATCCTGGGATTAATGATGGATAATTTGCCTAAGGTTGGCACGGCACACCACCGCACTGCCAGACTTTAGATGCCATATGGGCAGAAGCAGCTGTTTTCATTACTCTCCCTTGCCCAGATGTGTCAAACAGGATGCCGACTTCAATCCGCAGTCTTGCTGGCACTTGGTAGGGGGCTGCTTTCTACTAGCTTGGCAGCTAATTACTTTAATGTAGCCTAGGATGGAGGCCCTGTATTTTTTTGAAAGGCCTTTTGCAAACAGCCGAATGCCAGCTGTCACCTCTGCGCACAATGAGAAAAGATGGATAGGTAGTCGCCGTGGATCTAATGAGGTTGGCCGCGGGCACCAGACCGGGATCAGGGGCCGCCTCTTCTCAGGAACGGCGGGAAGGTCATCGCAAAAGATACACGCCGCTCGGCACACGTTGCAGTTTCTCTGTGACTTTTACATCCCGTCTTGCCCGTGTCGAAGGCATTGTCCATGACTCTCTCTCGCTGTTGAATGGAACGGGTGTAAAAGGCAGTAATCTGAGACGCCGGGGGTAACGTGCCAAGACCACACACAGGAGAAGCTGGCACGAGAACAGAGAGTGGCGAGTGAAAACAGAGGAGGATGCTGCCAGAATGTCAGCTGGGCCTTTACATGGAATTGCACGCACCACGGAACATGTGTTGGGCGTGTTCCCCGTCCTGCTGAGCAACTCGCTGTTATTGTTTGCCGATAAGTCCACAGATTTGTCACAAATGCCACTCTTTTTTTTATATACCGGTATATATATATATTGTTGCTTCTGTGCAGCATGAAGCCCTAGCAGTAAACACGTCTGCCTCAAAGTGTTGGTTACCAGCTCTGGCTCTGGTTTTCTGCAGGTAGTCCAGCTTCCTCCCACATTACAAAAACATTACAAAAATATGCATGTAGACTAGGGCTGAATAATTAATCAAAGTCAGATCAACCTTGCAATATATTACAATGCAATTTTCAAATTGTAAAGGCTGCAATTTGGGTGGAAAAACAGTTTCTTTTAGTTATATAGTGTCTACATCAGGGGTCGGCAACCTTTTACACTCAGAGCCATTTCGACCCGGTTTCCACGGAAATAACACTGAGAGCCGCAAACACTTGTACTATAGTGTAATGCTCTGCAGTCCATCCAACTTTCAGAAAATGTAATTTTATTTATAAAATGAATACATTTTGAACTCTTACAAAAAAAGTGCAGTTGAAGGTCTCTTTCAAATGAATTAAAAAGCAGAACTTAAATTATCCATCTAGCAATTAATAATGCCTGAATTTAAAAATACAGTGGAAGAAAGGGCATTATTTCACTGAGCAATGGAAATACATTTTTTCAAAATAACTGCCTGAATATTTATTTTACCTGGTTAATGGGACTTCTGCTCCTTAACCTTTGCGCACAGGCAGCGTCTGCAAATCAGGGCTGGGAAGTCATTTGCATCCTTACACAAGACTGTAAGCTGCCGTCTTTTTAAGAAAAATCGATGTTTTTGTTTGTGTAAGCGTTCATATTACATTATAAATGCGACCTCAGTCTCTTTTCTTGTGTGAACGTAATTGCGACCCTAACGTGACCCGCATACGCAGAAGAAGAGACGGACCACGTTTCTCACGACCTTGTGTTCATGGAAGTAATTGTGGTGCAGTGTGTTGGGGCATTTAACACTGAAACTCCCAAACAGTGGATCGATTTGGTCAGAGGTAGAAACACAGTATTTGGGGGAAATGACGAGGCGAGGCTTTTTCCATCTCATTTCATGGAGATGTCAATAAAGATGACGTCACGTCATAACCACACGTAAAAAATGAGCCGATCGAGCCGTGGCTGAATTACTACTATGGTACCACCATAAATGTCCACTTTATGCTTCTTGTTTCAAGAGGGATTAAATTAAAGTCAAATATAAAGTCAATACGGTTACTCAAAACAACTGCAGAGTCGCACTCAGCCCTGATTCCTCGGCCCGCGCAGAGCGCATTTTGGGCTCCTGACGTCAATGGCGGATGTCTGCGACCTGGAGTTCCAGACTGCGGTCGCATTGCAAAAAAAAATACGATAGGTACCCAACATAGGACCACATATGAAAGTGGCCAAAAACTTTGACTTACTAAGAAGACATGATGCACGTTTTTGAGACAAATAACATGCACTTCTAATTTATTTTTCCGAGCCACGCAGAGCCACAACATAAGGATGAAAGAGCCGAGGGTTGCCGACCCCTGCTCTAAACTGTCCACAGAAGTCAACGTGAGCATGATACTCGTTTGTCCATGTGCCCTGCGCTCGGCTGGCGACCACTCCAGGGTGTACCCCGCCTCTTGCCCAAAGACAGCTGGGATAGACTCCAGCTCACCCTCGACCCTAACGAGGGTAGAAAATGGATGAATAGATGTTACTTCTTTCTTCCAGCATAGAGGTGATTGACAAGGGTCGGATTAAACCTGCCTCTCTTTCTTCAGCATTGACACGTGTCAAAGCGGCTGAATGATACAAATAATAGCTCGGGTGCAATTCAATCAATCCAATCATCACGGCAGCGCGGGGCATCAATACGTTTTCATTATGTTGAGATGCCATGTCTATATTCGCACTTAAACAGTGCCCACTGGCGAGAATTTTGCAGCGACACCGTGATGGAGGGGTCAGCGATGCCTGTCTGCAGCCTCTCGATATTTCCATCAATAAGGCGTAATTCTTTCACACCTGCTCGTCCTCCAATGAGAGGCCGCCGTCAGTCAATAGGCTGTCATGGTTCCCTACAAAGGCAGAGTGTGATAGGTAGCATTGGCTTCATCTCGTCAAGGGTGCGACGTCCTCCGTCGTAGGATTTGAAATACAAAATAAGGCTTTTGTGCAGCATAGTGAAGCAGTGGTTAGAAAATGTGCCTCAAAATGTTGCTTTTCAGGGATGAAATGAATTAATAGCATTTCAATTTATATCACTGCCAAAAACCGATTTGATATACGAATCACACAAAGTCACCAGGGTGTTGTTTTGTTTGCAGCTGTCTGCTTTTGCATCACTATTGATCTTAATGGGCCGCTTCATCTTTTGGCGGCCATAGGGGGGAAGGACGAGCAAAAGAGCGTTTAGCAAATCAAACGCCATTTTTAGGCAACACTTTCTTCTCCTTTTTTTCCCTCCACTCATCGTGCTTTGATTGACATTTTGCGAAAATTAACAGCAATGCCTGAGGGAAGGTGCTTGTCAAACCTTTAAACTGTTATTATTCCTCACACAAGGCCTGTTTTCAGTCGGCCGATGTATTATTCAAAGTGGTGTTTGTTCATTGGGGCTCCCTCTACACTTTTCCGTGTAGTGTGCGTCCCCTTCACAACACGTTTTATAGTCGCGCTCACTTTTGGGCCCCCAAGTGGCTTCTCCCACAGGAGCCTATTATCCGTCTTAGCATATGCAAAAAGCTCGTCGGATCGTGTATGGCACTCACTTAGGGATTTGACACTCGTATTATGAGACCGCTACTCAGCCGGCAGCATTGCATGGGTCACGTCTCATTTAGAAAAACTCTCCTGGCGAGCTGAGAGGGATTCTCACAAAGAAAGTCACTTCACGTTTCAAACAAACATGAAGTGTCGCACCACAACAGCGAAGAGATGCATCGCATTCTCGGTTTGATCGACTCGGAACAGCCAACATTTTAAAGACAGCAGAGTTGGAAGCTGGAATCGAATGCGCCATTCATTTCAGTGTTTACTGTATGTGTACATTTGAGTAGTAGTATAGTAAGAGTAGGTATTTGGGCAGATCAATGACCTGAGAGCGCTACTCCAACTTCTTTAGCCCCAAAGCACATACCGGTATTTTAAAAAAGCGAAGTGGGGGCAATATCGGTTGGGGCAATATTCCCATCAAAGGTAATTCATGTACATTGAAAATAAGTCAAAAATTGCAATTTTTTACATTTAAATTGCTAAAAAAAAAAAACGTTTTTTTTTTTTTTTTTTTGTCAAATGTCAAAGCATGTGCTAATATAGTGCTTTGGGAAGAAAAAGAGTCAGAAAATATTATTTTCTTTGTATGGTCATTCCCAGTGTCGTTGTGATTGGGCATAGTTTTGTGTTCCATTTTAAAGTGCACTAAACATTTACAGCTAGAAATACCCATTTCTACAATTCTACAATGTACAGTATATAATATATAATTTGGCATTCAAAGAACCTAACTTGCATGTTTTTACAAAATGAGAAGAAACTAGAGTACTTACATTAGCAATATTCCAACTCTGAACCTCAGAACCATGAGGCAAACGTGTTAACCACTAGCTCACCATGCTCACATTCGCCACTTCTAGTATTGCCCAAATCCAAAACTGACGGACGACGTTGAGTGCCATTTTTTCATTCAGGACCAGATTCTGCTTATTCAAATCTAACTTTGTTTGTACACCCGAAACTGCAAAATTGGATTTTCTTAATTAAATTACCCCAGCCCCGTGCTTATCGGAAACTCAAGTTGGGGTGGAATACAAGGTAGTGAGAAAAAAAAATGTGTCTGGGTATTTTGGAGGGGGGTGCATAATGCTGGTTTGTACAGAGAATGAAATGTTTTGTTCTGGACCTCTTTCCCCCTCACTCCATTCGGACTGCCTCTTCTTTTTTTTGTATTTAACTGGCCGTGTCTGCTTTCTTCTCTGTGTTGTGCCAGCATCAGCCCCTGAGCCTCTCGCCGGGAGAAGGCTTTGATGTGTCCCCGCTGCGCCAACACCCCCTCTCCCCCAAACCGCCCCCTCCAGCCCTGATTGGAGGAGAGCCCGTGGGGCTGGCGGGCCCCGACGTGGGAGTGGGACGGGACGGGGGGTGGATGAAAGCTGGCGGGGCAGCGAGGGGGCACCTGTACACAGAGCCTGGCCTGTGCGCCTGCTTCATCTTCAAGCGTTTGCCTTGACCGCCGGCTGAACTCGGGTGTCAGCGACCATCACACGGTCGCTGTGACCTCCCTCTCTCTCAGTTTATTTCCTTTCTCTCTCACTCCACATCCTCCTCTTTTTTTCTTTTTTGCTGCTTTTGTCTGTCGGCCTCTTGCGTGACAGGTGAATCTCTCTATTAACAGGAATGAAATGAGATTCTCACGAGTTTTAAAATGCATACAATGTTCAACACAAGTTTGAAAAAATGACCACTAATGGGGGTTGTAAAGCACAAGGCTGTTCCCACTGGTCTGTGGGAATTGGATTAAGCATAAAACGATCCTTGGTGCCATTTAGACTTATCCAAAGGGCAAAGAAAAAGCGCCACCCCTTCCTTTTTTTTTTCTACTGAGATGTCCCAGCAATAAGAGTACTGTTTAAGCATGAATGTGTGTCTCTGTGGTCTTATTTCCTTTGATAACCAAAGAAAGGGGACTTTTAGTTCATAGCTAATGTAGCCTATGTACGGTCAAGGATGTTGGTGATGGTGACATACACTGACCAGATAATCCATTTAAGTACACCTGTTCAATCGAACGAGAGAAAAAGTTTTCTTTACAAAAAAGGAAAAAAACAATAATGCTGTTTTTATCGACACTTCAAGAAAGGAATTCGTTTTTAATGTGTGTATTAGCGCAGTTCTATAGTAAAACTGTATCATATAAAATCCATCCATTCTTTCATTTTTGGCAGAGCACATACTGATGAATATGCATTCACACTCACATTTGCGTCCCCACAAATGGAGGGCCTCAGTTGAGATCCGAACCCAGAAACTCTCAACTGAGGCGGACGTGCTAACCACTAGGGAACCGTGCTGCCATGAAGAAAACCTTCTTGAAAAATAAAACAATCATCAAACCTGAGCATCCGTCTTTTGATTGTTTGTTATACATTGCGATGATTTCAATCGTGGAGAACATAATTTTGGGCTGTTCCTCGGGAGTTCCTGTGGACACAAGTGCTGAAAGTCACTTCAGTGCCTGATTGCCAACATACATTGAAGTGATTTAACATTCATGATCGGCGGTCCCGACTGTGTTTTGAGAAGACTGGGAAACAAAAATCCCCAAATCCTTCTTGACACACAGCAGGAACATCTCTCATCACACCTTTTTATACATCTGATGATTGGGCCTTTGCTGACGGAAGTAAAATACTCAAATTCAGCCTGATTATCGGTATGCGTGTGTACCCTGCTTTGGAGCAACACTAACTGACCTAAGGCCCCGTGTGCCAGCATTATGTATACACATCATTCTTCTTTAAAGACAAGGCGTTAGCAGAATGTTATTTTTTATCGACACTGTGACCCTGCTCTCCAGTGTTGCTGATGTGCATCGTGTTCACGCTATTAGGAAATGCTGCATGATTAAGAAGCCTCTCTGTATTTTTGGAGCTGTTTGTGAGCACAAAGCCCCCGGTTGACCCCGTGTAAATGCAGTTGTTGCAGAGGTGACCTGCTTGTAAATGAGGGTCATGGTTCAGGTGCTGGAGGTCACCACCATTGGCCCTCTCCCTCGCACCGGGGCACCTTAGCGGCCCGCTGCTGTCGACGCCCCCGAGTGCTGAACGTGCATTTGATTGCGTTAGGGCCAATAAGGGTGGAGCTGAGAGGTCACCTCCGGACTCATTGAGAT
This sequence comes from Filicampus tigris, assembly GCF_054856515.1. Classification (NCBI taxonomy): domain Eukaryota; kingdom Metazoa; phylum Chordata; class Actinopteri; order Syngnathiformes; family Syngnathidae; genus Filicampus; species Filicampus tigris. Next base: position 15,549,222 of record NC_141220.1, read on the forward strand.
GTGAGAGGTGACAGGCAGCGAGGTCTAAGCCAATAGAGCTCAAACGGCATCTGTCAAATGCGCAGGACAGGAGTGATTGCTCAGCAATCACAGCACATTCTTCAGAGGGGACGCAAGCACTTGACTGCCTGTTTTACGATACTGACAATGTTATCAAAAACAATAAAAAATACAAATATTGGTTGGAAATGAAGGGAGGTAACGAAAACCGATTTGAATTCAAATCGGTTTATATTTAAAAAACGTGAGTGCATCGAATCGAAACTTATCGTCCAAATTTAAAATGTATCGTCATTGAACATATCCTCGCACAAAATTTTACATGACGAGCCCTTGAAATGATCATCGAACGAAGACACTATGCTGTACCCACATAACACAGGAGAGATACACACAGTCTGTGACATTGCAGAAGCGGAAATAGACTCGCTAGAGTTCATGCAGAAGATCGAAGCTCACAAAGTGTGTTTGTAAGAAAGTGCAAGCAGACCTCGACGGGCGGATGATGTAAACTTGGCCATGGCGATCACATATCACTTTGAGATAATAGCTGTGATGGTAATAAAGATGATGATAATGATGCATGCAATGAATTGATTTTTACAGTGATTCAAGGTTTGTTGCATGCTATTTACATATTTATGAATGAAATACAATAACATCCACCAAACATATCAGTGGAGCTGGGATTCTACATTCACACCAACTGCGCCGCAACTTATTGCAGCTCCAAGCTGGTCAAAGGTCTAATTCACTTTGAGTCACCAAATTGTGCCGAATAAAAGAAATCGCCCTCGGTCCGCCAGAACGCCCATCATGGCGCAGCACGGTTAGGGTTTCCTAAGCATTCCGTTTATTTTCAAATCCACTTTTTACGTTCACAAATACGGTAAACTGGAATTGCCTTGGCATAAAAATGAAAACGTGCCAGTTTTTACGCCGAGTGCACATACGCTGTCTACAAAATAAATGCTTTGGATTCCCACCTCTCCTTTAACCGATAATTTCCATTTCATAGCAACCAGTTGGAAAGCTGTTTTTTTGTTACCATGACCACCAAGGACCAAAACTCCCTAAACGTGATGAGGCATTCTTTCTCATTCCCATTGCACACAGTCCATCCAGGTGTTTGTCACTGATGGTATCCAGCACACTAAGGAATGTATAAAACAATCTTAAAAGCTGATAGCATTTAACAGACTAGAAACATCTGCAAGGGGTTCTCCTTGTGTTCACTTTCCAAGAAACTCGAAGGAATTTTTACAAAAAAATAGGAGCGGGAAACACATGTAAAAGACTTTCAGGGCCGCCTGCTTGTGTGTGCGCGCGCGCGTGTGTGTTTGTGTGCGTGCGTCGGAGAATGCGGGTGCATCACAGCACCACCACGCACATCACTTAGACTAAATCCCAAAGGCCGTGACTGGCGCAGCGTGTCCCGCATTAGCTCCACCGCAGCTCGCTGAAATGCACTCGCCTGAGTGGAATGAGAGCCACCAGGCACCATGCACACCACGCCGGCGGCTTTGTCAGACACAGATCAATGCGCGGCAGCGCTCACTCAGACGCAGCCGCTGCCCCTGCCTGCCTGCAAGGGCAAATACACTATCTTGAGGGGGGTCATTGATACGCCTTGGATGCCAATGGCGTTGGCTCGTCGTCTTAAATGGAGCTTCCTAACATTGCTGTGCGGCGGGCTGCGTGTTGACTGGCCACCAGTCCGGGTGGGACATCGCCTCTCACCCAAAGTGAGTTGGGACTATTAGGCCCAGCTCATCCACCCACACACGCGCTATAGAAAGTGGATGGATCGATTATCTGTGGACATGACAGTGGTATTGGAATTAGTCTCCTCTCCATGTACACTGTGTGAGTGTAATGCTAATAGATGAGTTCTAATATCGAAGTAAAAGTGTCGAGGGTGAAAGTCACAATGAAGATCTGCATAATTTGCTAAAAGCTGCCAAGATTCAGAGAGGAAAACAATCAACATGACTTCTGTCTGCACTAAATGAAAGTGCGTCATTATTGTGGAGCTGAACTCCGCTTCAGCCGCAAAGCAGCACTGCGGACAATCATTTATTTATGAAGTGGCCCGTGACTTGAGAGCTCTTGAACTCGGATCCATGAATCTCCTGAGAGGTTTACTGTGCATGCTGTAACAGAACTGATGTGCGTTTAACACAGTGGAGGTCACCAACTTGCTGTTAATAATACTCATTTGCTACATTTACTTTGCAATGTGCAATTTGGCTTTAATGGCTGAACAGAGAATCACACTAATGTAGGGTTTGGCAGACTTCAAACATTGACTGTATAGTGCTTGCCCTCATTAGGTTTGCGGTTGAACTACAACTGCCTTTGGGCGAGAGGCGAGGGACTATCTTGGGTCACAGAAAATTTGCAACAGTGTCATATACTGTAAAGTCTAGATAAAGTCTGTTTTTCAACTTGACATAACCCAAGTTTGCATGCTGAAATTTGTAAGTCAAAATATGCCACTACATTAGCACAGCATTTAAGTCATAATTTAAAACAAATATATGGATTAAACCATCCATCCATTTTCTATAGTACTTGTATAGGCACACTTCATTCAGGATGCATTTGGGCTTGAGTCTATCGCATTCAACTCTGAGCAAGATGCAACATACACCCTGGACTGGTCACCAGCCAATCAAGGGCACATATCGTTGGCATCGGGCTAAAACCTCCTATATCACAATTTGGTAAATGTAATACTTTTTCGCATATCTATACTATTGTTCAGTCCATATGTCTGCCATACTAAAGGGTTAAAAATGACTTGCACTCGTTGATGATGTCATGTTAAGGGTTGAACAAACATGCCATTTTGGGAGTCTCCTGAAAAGTGCAGATTTTGCTGCTGGTACCAGGACGTCAAGACCCGACACCAGCGATATAGAAAAACAACCATTCACGCTCCTATTCGCACACAATTCCACACAGGAAGGCCGGAACAGAGCGTTGAACCCCAAACATCTGGAATGTCAGGAAAACGCGACAATCACTAGAGCACCTGCATGTTACCCCGGAAAGGAACCAAATAAATTCTTGTGCAGTGTCAAAGTACACTTTGAATGTGACATACAAACTCTGGTTCAAAAACAGTTCAATATCATTTCAAACTCATCTTACAACAACATGTATCGAAGACTCTCCATAAATTTCACTACCAACCCAGACTAAACGTAAGATCCTCACAAAATACAAAGCTTGTCTCTCAGTGAAGATGTCTCACTTCACAATATATACTGTCTTGAACTTGCGCCATCTTTGGGCATTTCAGAAAGAGCACAAAAAATGTGAATACCTGGAGACTGGTTCCGTAAAAAACAGCACAAATAGTTGAATTTGTGACTAGTGAACCGTAAATATGAAGGTGATGACCGCATTTGTGAATGGCCTCAAATTTTAAGAGCAGGCCATGTGTCACCAAGTGTAGGCAACAGGAACCTTCAAGGAGGCAGAGTCAAAGCACAGTTGACACGAGGAGAGCATCTGTCAGCACCCGTCATCACCCGACCATGTTGTTGACATGATTGGCAGCGCCGGTCGCTCATCACGGCTCAAAGCACTCTGTGGCGGGAAGGAGTGTAACTTGGGCCCTATTGTTTAACAGCTCCCAAAGGCAGGAGGACACAGAAATTATTCTGAAGAGCAGGAGGCACACGCTGGAAGGTGACCTTTAACTGCACTTCCTTAGCTGAATCTCATCCAATTAGAGGACTGTATATTTTCCCTAATAGCGGCTGATGAGGCCGGGCGTATGAGCCGGCACGCCCGGCCGGCGTTGCTATGCAGCGAGATGGCTGCTTAGCGGCGGAGGAGCGCTGGGGAATAAGTGAGCAGAGAGCTTTAATTTGATAGGGTTAGAATCCTGCAGGCTCCGGGGTCGCGGGTCACCAGGAGCTCGCCTCGCGCCCAATATGAAGAAATCACAAGTAAATTGCTTACATCTGCCGCCGGTGGCTGCGACGGCTGTGATTGGATCCCCGGAGGTGAGGCGCTATCTGACGTGGGGCTTCTGCAGAAGTGGGGGCCGAGGCGCAACACTGCCTTGTAATTGGAGTAATTGGGAATTAATTGTGTGAATGCTTGGAGAACATTCACACATATGTTATTGTGAACCTAAGTTCTTTATATTTATTGTTATTCTCCCCACTTTTTGGTCCTGAGACCACATTTCTGAACCGATTTAACGTTAAAACGTTTCGCTCATTTGGAACAACCATGTTACTACTTTTCACATTCAAAACATCCACTTTTCCCATAATCCCATATTTTTCCACAATATTTTAAACATATTCACCACAAATTTTCAAATGATTAAAGTCATTCTATTTTCTACAAGAAAAAGAAATCCATTGAAATTTATGGAGAAATTTAACAGGCAGCATGAGGGAGTGTTGGTACCTCATTTTCCTCGCAGTCGCGAGGTCTTGGGTTTAAATATTGACATAATTTTTAACTCTTAGAATCATGTGTTTATTATCGTTTTGACGAAACAATCACTTTTACAAGCACGTATATCCTGGTCATGACGCGCTCAGTCGTGCCCCCTGGAAAGTTAGAGAAAAGAAAAATCAGCCGCCATCACCAGTTTCACCGATCCAACACGAAATTGTTTGGACATGTTTGTCATAAAAGGACACACAAAAAAGTTTCAAGGACCCATTCTTGAATTTGAACAGGAAGTTGACATTTTGGTTTGAATCATCCATTCTGGCCAAATTCCAGGCGGTCTTGTACTTTGATGAATTCCTATTAGGGGATTCACACACATAATCCCCATTAAATATATGTGTATGTTTCTATGGAAATATTCCCAAATTAATGAACACATTTAATGAAATGCCAATTTCTCAGCCATTTCAAATCCTTCTACACTAAACAATGCAGAATTTCACATTGTCATTCATGAAAATTCCAAATTAAAGGCACATTTTTACAAATGTACCTCTAACTGATAAATCCAATCTTTTCTTTCTTTATTTTTTAAATCCACATTTTATATTGGAAAACAATTTCTCAACTGATTCAAACCATTCCAATGTCGAAATGTTCAGTTCACTCACAACTATTTTCATGTCAAAAATTTTTCTATTGTTCAAAATTAATAAACCCCATTCAAATAATGGTGAGAAAATTACCAAATAATGGTGATTGTTTTTTTTTTTTTTATATATATATAGAATAAGTCTATACAGTCATAATTCAGCTCGTTTTTTTCCCCAAAGTTTTACATTCAACATTTCTAACTAATTGTACGGCGTTTCAGTTCAGCGTCAGCTGTTCGGCATTCACTTTTTTCTACAGAGATCGGGCTTCCTTGTTCATTTTGAAAATACTTTGAGGGAGGACACACACAAGCCGTTGTGTTGCAATCCCGACAAGCAGCTCCAAAGTCTCCCCGATGAAGCCCGAGCTGACAAATGAGGTGCAACAAAAGCGCCACGTAAAAATGACTATCCATCAAAAATGTCCCCAGTCTGGAACACTGGCAATAATACAGCCAATGAATAATCTTATATCAGGTCAAAGTTGGAGACGCTCCATATTGCATCCTCCGCATTCCCATCCGGCATGAAGCACCTTGTTTGTCTTCTATTCATTGTGATTATACCTCAGCCATTTTGCCCACACCTTCCTCATCCTCGGCTGGCCGGCTGGCGTTGGGACACGGTCCAACGTAAAATGGGCCAGGCTGTGAATTATCGCAAAAGCTCTGGCACATGACACCTCATTGCAAGGTCTTTGTCACCAATTATGTGTCTATTAAGAAACAGTCAATCAGTCAATGTGCAAATAGGCAGGCCTCGGAGGGCCGCCGCTATTGACGGGATGCTGTCAATAGTCCATCTGATATGATTTAGCCCGGGAGAAACTGTTTGCGCCACACACATCCCTTTGCTTATTGACCAATAATTACTTTAACAAGCCTTTTTAATGGACGTGTATTATTATTCACATTGGATTTGCAGTTTGTCAACCATTTGTGTTGCACTTCATCAGCAGTACACTGGTTTACTTTCTGTCCTTGTTATGTAATGTTTTGTCTGCTGGCCACATTTGACTACAGCACACCACAAATTGGATGTCTGGCTGGCTAATTTGATTCCTCCCCACCCAAAATACCCTGAAAGGAAATCCCTGTTAGCCGCTTCTAATGATGGACGCTAATGTTGTGATTTCAGCGTGTTGGTGCTGCGCCTCAGCCCAGCATCCCCTGTTAATCAAAACAGCTACTGTTGCATTCTGTTACCATTTAACGCTTAAATGATTGTAAAATGCTGTTATGTTCGCATGATGTGCAGCAAAATAATTGTTGTACAGCCTCAAAAAAGATGAGAAAGGTTCTTAAGCATACTTAAGCATATGGAACTCTTTAAGTGGACATATTGTGTAAAATTGACTTTTTAATTGCCTGTATCCAAAAACAGTAGTTGGGTCTCCGGAGTGCCTGCCTAACCCTTCAAGAGTGAAATTACACAAGCAAGTAAATATTGTGTGAGCTGCCTAGTTCCCACAATGTGTTAGTAAGTGAGCTGTTCTGAATTTTGCCAAATTGTGAAGTCAAAACTCTTTACTTTAGCAGCAATTATATTGCTTTTTTGATATAACACATAATAGTCACAAATGTTAAATCATCAAGCTGTATCCTGGCAATTTAGCATCACCCATCTGTCTAGGATACCTGCTTGCGTTTGGGGCTCATCAGTAACAACCTTCCGATTTCAACTTTGTCAAAGTACCAGCCGAGGATTTCATCCGAAATGGTTGCTTTACACCAAAAACAGTCAACATTCTGCAATTTTGTGCACGGGTCTTTTTCATAGGTCCTCTTATGATAGGCACACCCACCCAATTTCATGTCCATCAGGTGTTTTCCCCCCTAACTTTCCAGGGGGCTGCTACTGAGTGACTTTTGGCATGTCATATTATACTTTCACCATATACACATCAGGGGCGGAGCCATGGGTGGGCCTGGGTGTGCACAAGCCCACCCAGATTGACAGACTGCCCACCCAGTGAGATTCATGACAAATTATATATTTTTTCCATTTTTAGTAAATTATTATTAAATTATTTTTATTTTTTTATTTTTTTTTATTTCATTGATTAAGAATGGCATAATTGTGGTTGTCTAAGGAAGATCTGAACTTCATATTATTCAGTTCGTCATTTTATTTGAATATACGATGTGTCGGGACATGAGGATTGTGCTCAGTGAGAGAAATGTTCAGGCCCACCCTGATTTTTCCAGGCCCACCCATTAGCCACGTTCTGGCTCCGCCCTTCATACACATGCTTGGTAAAATTGGTGGTGTGTTGCCTGATTTGATCTTGGACTTTATTCTTGTAAAATGACAAGATATAAACCCATTACTGTGACTTTTTCCTCCTTGAAAATAGGCAGTGTTTTCTTTTCTGTGATATCCAGCGGTACACAAAAACAAATACAACCAATTTCCAGAAAAGTCCCTTGAACCAAGAAGTTATGAGAACCACTGACTTACATAGCATCTTCTAGCCGTCCTTCCGCTGGGGAATTGTTTAAAGACCAACAGGGATTATCTTAATTAGTCAAGGATATTGATGCCTTCTTTCTCGACAGTGCAGAAACAACAAAAGAAATTGCGCTAAAACGACAAATTAGCTTTGAATATCAACCTCCCTGGAGGGTTTCTTACTTTTTCTGATATGACTTGTGTGGGGAAAAGCAGCAAAAAAATCAGAAAGCCATTCCTGAGATCCAGCTGAGGTGGCTCACCGAGCTTTGCCGTAAACGTGGTCCCGTGCTAAATGGGAAGATCCGAGGGTCAGTCAGGGTTAGGCCGTCTTTCCTCAACAGGAAATGAGCTTCTGGTGGGCTCTGTTCCCAAGGTAATGAGTATGACAACGTGTGTATTTGTTTATTCTTAGCTAATGTTGTTATAATAACGGGATAAATTATTAAAGACAAGTGTGTCAAGTCCCAAAGACCATTGGTGCAACTTCACTATGTTGCAAGGGGAAACTAACCATTCTCTGTCCCCCAACTGAGGCACTGAAGCATCCTTTGGAGGCTGCATTTGAAGGAGAAGCCATCAGGTAATCCCACTTCAGAGTCTCCTTTGCATAATTCTATTATTTATTTTTTTGCCAGTTGCAATGTGTCCCAATTGAGTCACTTTGGAGGCTGAATCTAAAGGCAGATGAGTTATAAAGCCATGCAAAGGCTGTCCCAACTGAAAAGGTCCTTCAAACGTAACATTACTTTCCATGTTTTTTTTCACAATGCATTGTTTGTGTCTCAATTGAGGGGTTGCATCCTTTGAACAGTGTAAACTGGGATTCATCCATGAAGAGAACACCTCTCCAACATGCCAGACACTATCGAATGTGAGCATTTACCCACTCAAGTCGGCTACGACGATGAACTGGAGTCAGGTAGAGGCCCCAATGAGGACGTCGAGCATGCAGATGAGCTTCTTTGAAACGTTTTCTGACAGTTTGTGCAGAAATTCTATGGTTATGCACGCCGATTGTTTCAGCAGGTGTCCGAGTGGCTGGTGTGGTTATACGTGGTCTGTGGTTGTGAGGCTGGTTGGATGTACTTCCAAATTCTCTGAAACGCCGATGGAGACGGCTTATGGTAGAGAAATGAACATTCAATACATGAGCAATACGTCACATCGTGACCCAGAAGAGGGTCAACATAGAAGCGCTCTCGCAGACGACTCCTGTTAGTATTGCTTGTTTCTGCCCGTTTATCTCAGAAAAAAAAAAGTATAATATATATACTGTCGTTTTACCTTTCGTATCCTGAAATTTCTTTCGTAACAAGAGGCAATATTTTCCTGTTAAGGTGTTTCGTAACTTTCGAAAAATTTCGTATGAAGAGACGTTCGTAAGCAGAGGTACCACTGTATATATATATACACATATACATAGATACACATGCATACACACAGCACACGCAGGCAAACACACACACACACACACACACACCCACACACACGCACACACAGCAGCCTGCATCCAGAAATCAGGGAAGCAAAGGCATCAAATGAATACTTACTTGCATGCAGCTAACTCCAACCCAGACATTTTGATCACGTCATCCCCTCTGGAAAATTGCAATTAAGTTCTGAGAGATAAAACATGCCAACTACTCTGCATTTCAAGGCTTGATTGGCCTATCAGCGAGGCAGCGCGCCGCCATGGTTTTTCATCACTGTTAATTGATCCTTTCTTTAATTAACGTCGAAAGGAAAGCCCGTATCTTGTGCGCCTCGTGTCTGTCTGCCATAACACAATAAAGGCCCTCTTCCTCGCACCCTCGTCCCTCCGCTGGCTGGCCGGCGGCCAAATGGACTATTTATGGCTCGGCGATCTCACCACGACGAGTTCAATGGCCGGCTTCGTTAACGCCACTTTTCGCTGGCAAATTCTCATTTGCATGAGGTGGAGCCTTGCTTTTAATATGCATGTGAAGGTTAGTGGTAGGGCCAAGCCGCTCTTTCTAATACTATTGCTCAGACTATTGTTCCTCTGGCTCCTCCTTGTCCCCCCAATGTCAAAAACACTGACACTTTTTCCCTCTGATTCAATTACGGTCTCTTTTTCTTTTTTCTTTAACATTTCCGTCGCCCTCTCTATGGTCTCTTGCCTGAATTTTTATACAACAATGGATTCACATTCTAATTCAACACTAAAAAGCACACATTTTATACTAAACTCTGTTTAGGATGATTGTTTCCGATTGGGGTTCATCTGGGCCAATTCCCAAGTAGGAGTTAAGCATAAAGATTTTTGCTTTGTCATAAGAAGACAAATTGCCCACATGTTGGGGCATTTCTTGTACTTAAACTGTTTTTTTTTTTTGCATAAATATTTGAGCGTGTCTAAAGCTTGCTTGTACCTCAAATCTTGGCTTGTGACCCTGTGGAAGAAAAAAAACAACGACCAAAGGAAGCCTTGAAACGTGTTGATTATTATTAAGCAGCGACTTTCAATTTAGTGCATTCCTGGTTTATTCCCATGTCAAATTCCAACTTCAAAAGGCCGCAGAATTTTGCTAGCCTGTTAAAAAGTAACTTCAAGCAAGGTGTTGGTAGTCTCCGCATCGTGGGAGTTACCACGCCAGAATTTTCTTTGTTGAAGTTCCCTGGGTGTGGTCTTCAAAGACTTACTTTTTAATACTTGCTTTCCTCCCCTTTTTTTTTTTAGAGTATTCTAGTAGTTAGCCTGCTATTCTGACAACTCTACCTGCAGTAATGGCCGCCTCCAGGAAGTGTGAAGCTGGGTCTTAACACTTGGCCTTTTTCACTGAGCGTATGTGCAGTTGCCATTGGAGCGTAAAGTGTGTTTTTCTTTTTCCTCCCTTCCTCAACAGAAAGGCTGCAGAGAAATGAACATGTGAGTATCTGTTTCTGTCTAATTAAATCCACTGAACAGCCCTCAAGCGTCCTCACACGCGTTCTGTGGGTGCACACTGCCACCTATTGACAAAAAAACAACAACATCCACTCCGTCCTCTCTAGGCCATCTTAGTGCCTTGATTGCCGCTAACTGCTGATGGTGGCATCAGTCACGGCGTGCCAGGATAAAACAACTCTTTTAAGATCACATATCTCTTTTGAAGGCTTCTTTATTACTATTTGTACAACATGCCGGGGCCGCCTCTAATGGCCGCAAATCAGCCAAGCCGGGGGCGTAAATGCAAGCAAGCAAGCAAGCGCCGGCGCTCTTATGTGTTATCATTGCTGCGAGGTGTGTTTTGTGCAAAAGGCCTCCTCATTTGCGGTCGCTTGGTTGGTGTTGTTGCTTTTGGAGAACAAAGCCAAGAAGCAGAAGTGGTGTGGCTGGAGGAGCAATTTTTGTCCATCAAGGGGGCTTGTTGAAGAGTTCAATTATTTGTCTTGTGAAGTATTCCAAGGATGTGGTCAGCTCATCAGCGACAAGATGACGAAGTGTTCACCGCATGGACTTGAAGGGAGGAAGTTCTTTTGTGGAGGATAAGATGAATTATAATAACTCTGTTTATCATGAAGGATATGTTAGGTGAAAATGTACAATAGAGGAAGACCATAATACAGTTTATTTATAGTTTTGACCTTCCCACACACTTTAAAGACATTTAAAGTTATTAAAACACAATTGTTAAAGTATCCTATAGTGTCTGGTCTACCACTTACAGTTCTCCAAATAAGAGGCAGATTGTGCTTGCTTCAAACCGTTTATGAGTTGAAGTTTACTGTAAAGCACACATAAAACAAAATAATTATATACGTTTGAACACCAAAACATCCAACAAAACCATATAATATCCTCTAATGACCATATGAAGCTTAATGCTGACAAATAAGGTGCAAAAATCATAGATGGGTATTTAGCATCGATGTTCCAGTAATTCTAAACAACTGCTACTTTAACACTTTAACACACATGGGGCAGCAACGAATAGAAATAGAGCTTACAATAATATTCACAGTTGTGCGTATACTCTGTTCTGTGGGAACAACAACTACGACTGAAGCATAGAGTAGTTGGGGACCTTCTCTGCCTCTTCCTGTGCATTAGGCTGCATCTCTTCCAGTAGAGCTTGGTGCTGCTTGGCAGTTTGTGGCACAATGAAAACACTGAAAGTACACAGCTATAAATTTGGACTTGCTTGTATACTGTTAAAATGCTAACTTACTATGTTGTAGCCATGTTTCAGTGTAATGTGTATGCGTGCATATGCGTGTGTGTATACAAAATAAAATAACGATAATTGTATACTCCATTCAGATTTTTTGTATTATTCTCTTTTATCAGGGTCATAGGTTGCATGTATTTGCCATTTATCATTTGCACTTTTTTTGTCTTAAAACAACTAAAAACGAAATGCAATAATGACACACTCATGGTGGGATACAACTAAGATTATAAGTATTTGTTGCAATGCGAGTCCAAAGTGTGGATCTTACATCACATCTTTTCACGTTATAGCTATTAACTAGCAAATCTAACATATATAATAAGAAGCTTCATAGACAAACCCTGTATACTGGGCATCATCCTTTCTCTGCACCTTACAATGGAAGCCACGCAATCTGGCTACAATCAAAAGATGGTGATTGCTTCTGATTGGCTCTGAGGAGCATTTTACAGTCTACCAGCCTCAGATTATAGGAAAAGGGGGGCCTCCACATCCCCTCATTGCCCACCATAATTTGAGCCACACACATTGGAGGCAAGGAAAAGAAAGAATTGAGATCCAGCGGAGTTAAAGTGGCTGTTAAAAGTGAAATCCATCACCAGTTTGTCTAAAAACGGATCACTTTCAGAACTCCTGATAATGCCCATCCATTTCTGGCAGTCAAACAGACTCTGGAGAAGTGACTGATTTTACGGCCAACTCAATCTTCAAGAAAGCGTGTGTAGCTTTAAAGCCGCGGAGCTCCAGTGTGCGCATGTTAACACCATTAAATCACCTCAAATGTCTCCATGATTCAATCTTTCCCACAGCCGACGACAAGCCAATTGGATTTCCCCAAAGTGCCTGTCCATTTCCTGTCTCTGTGCGACGACTAGTCGCCCAGCTGTGTGTGTGGGGGATTGGAGTAACCACTTGCTATCTTCCCCCATATCACGTTTGGGGTAAAGCCCATGGAACACAATGATTTGTTAAGGATAAGACAAATGCTACAATGAAAACAAAAGTTTGAATCAAAATATTTGCCAAGTAATTTTTTCTTGAAAAGTCAGTCGCCAGAAGCCAGTGTCACTCGCAACATGAAATTTGGTTGGCATGTCTATCAAGTGTAGACACCCCCAAAAAGTCTCAAAAACCCATGCCCGAAAAGAAACAGGAAGTCTGCCATATTGGTTTAAAGTGACCATTATGGGGCGTTTTTGTCCATTTCTAGGAACCTTCATAGATGAGGTGATGTGGGCAGTAGAGGGTGACAGCAGAGTGAATTTTCATTTCCGTCCCATTCCACTCCAAAACAAGAAATTCTGTACCATCCCGTCCCATAGTGAAAAAAACCCCAAAAAAACATCCTGTCCCGTCCCGGTGAAAACGACTCCCACAAAAAAAGAAAAAAAAACTCCTGTCTCGTCCCAGTGAAAACGACTCCCACAAACAAAAGAAAAGTTTTATTTATGCTATACCATCTCAATCCCGTGATTAAAGGTAAAGTTGACTCCCATCCCGTGGGTCCCGTGAATTCCGTGGGATTTCTGAAAAAAATGTCAGCCTCTAGTGGGTGGACCAAGGGAGCAAAGTTTGATGAGTCACCATAATACACAAATGAGTAGCGCGCCCTGGATTTTCTTTGGGGAAAATTCAACCCCGAATGCCAGTTTCATTTTGCAACATGAAAACTTGGTATGCATGTCAAGTCCCAATGGTATCATTTGTCTTTTCCCTTGTCTCCCCCGAAGCCACTAACACTTACTGTAGCAACATAAAATTTGGTAAACATATCTATCAAGAGGAGACCCACAAAAAAGTCCAAAGAATCCATGCTTGAATGCATACAGGAAGTCTGCCATTTTATTTTGAAGCAGTTTCGGTAGCCCCAATTGCCAGTCCAGGCCTGGCCATGCTTGGAAAGACACAGGAAGTCTACCTTTTTGATTGGAAGCAGTGATTTTAGGCTCATTTTGGACATTTCAGGCATCAAACAAAAACAAACGTGTCTTTGAGATTTTGTCCAACTGCTGCCATGGACAACACTTTGTTTGCGTGTGTCAGTGTGAGTGAGCAGAACATAGTGACAAAGTTTGATGACTTTGACTTGCTGTAAAACATGAAACTCTCATAATTCAACTCCACAAGGTCATCCATCTCTTGACCAAAGTTGTGTGATGAAGCTCAACTGCAATTTTAGGTGCTTTCCCATCCTCTAAACTCAAGCACATTTCATTTGGGGTTGCGGGCATTGCCACCCAAAATTAGCTTTCTCGAAAATGCAACCACCAAAGTCAATGTCACTCATCAACAACAAATTTGAGAGGCACGTTTATCAGTAGTCACAAAAAAATAATTCTTAAGAAGCAATTCCTGGACAGACAGAACTTGGCACTTTGGTTTGACGTGGTCATTTTAAAGACATTTCCAGGCCTCCTTCACAAAAACCTCCTATTTTGTCCAATTCTTATCAAATTTGCAACTTGTATAGTAGACAGGTGGTGGTGGATGCTAAGTTACACTCTTGAAAACACAAAACTTCAATAATTCCATGAGGTATTTTTTATTTTTTTTCAATCTGAGGCTGGTGCTGCATAGATTCTGAATCGACTGACCAGAACGAGATCTGAGGTGCACCACCCGGGGGCGTTGCTATGGAGGATTTTATATCGACCGACTGGGCCAGGTCCTGAGGAAGAACCGCTTTCCTGAAGGCAACGACGACCTGTGGCGCTTCATTTTATTGAATGGACTTCTTAAGCTGTTTTAACTAATGTTGTACAGTATTATGTGATACACTTTGCCCACTCTACAGCCATTGCAGCCTCGTTATCCAGGAAGGGGGATCCTCCATATGTGCTCCCTTCTCTCGAGGCTTCGGAATGTTAAAATGTTGCTTAAAACACACCTGTATGGTTAATAAAGGTTTTATGGTGGCTACTGTTACACATTGCTTATTACATTACATGAACTAGTATGTGACGGAATAGTATCTGACGGAAGTGGCTTCATAGTAATCTTTTGACACATTTTCATTCCAATTCTTCAAGGTTGGATATTTTGGGATGGCTTTCTTCTTTTGTCACAAGGATATCTTTGTCGGCGGCCCATTCTGGCCTAAAAATTTTGGGGGTGGTGCACCCAGATGAGACCGTGGCCTTGTGGAAGGCTGTCAGTGGCACTCTATTGCATGGCGGCTCTTAGCGGCCATGACTCCAATGACCTGCTTTCCAGCTCTCTGCTGAATAGCTGCTGGCACCTCTCCCTGGCCTGTCGACTAGATGAGACACAAGTTTAAAGAGATAGCCCCCCCCTCCTTTCTCTCACCCCCGCCCCAGTACCATTACATTTTGTCCTTGATTATGTTATTATCCTCCGTGTGATGCCTGTGTGTGGCTATTGGAGAAAAATCACACAAATAAAATAAAATAGCTCCTTTTCTGTCTTTTTGATTTCCCTTTACACAACCCTTCCGAAGGCACACTCTGAAAAATGTGATGAAAGTGATGATGGAACAATTATGTATTGTGAGGATTTGTGGAATAAGATGGCTTTGGGCTCAAAAGTTAACCAAAGGTTTTTGGGTTTGGGTTTAGTTTTAGACTTTGCCCTTTGGCGTAACAATCCCATCAGTTGTGTGAATAAAATAAATATAACGGTTTAGGGAGAGTGAGGGGTTTAGGGGTTGAAGATAGTGTTAGGGTGTAGGTTTTAGGGCAGGGGTCACCAACTCGGGTCCTCGAGGGCACCAGTCCTGCAGGTTTTCAATCTCTCCCTGCTGTAACACACCTGATTCAAATGATCAGCTCATCAGCAAGCTCTTGAGAAGCCTGATAACAATCCTGATCATTTTAATAGGTGTGTTACAGCAGGAAGAGATTGAAAACCTGCAGGACAGGTGCCCTCGAGGACCGGAGTTGGTGACCCCTGGTTTAGTGTTTGTCGTTCATGCATGTTTGTTTTAATCATTTGTGTGAAAAAGGGTTAGGGTTTATGTATTAGTGTATTAGTATTAGGATTAGGTTTAGTCTTTGGTGCACTTTGTTTGTAATTGGGTTAGGTCTAGTGCTAGGGTTAGAAATTGGGATTCCAGTTAAGCTTTAGTGCGTGCTTGTGGTAACGGTATTGTTTAGGGTTAGCGAGTATGGGTAATGATAGGAATAGGTTTGGATTAGGGGAGTTCAGATTAGGGTTGGGCCTTGAGTAAGGTTAAGGTTAGGGGTTCGGGTAAGACTCATTAAAGTTTGTTGTAACATGGTTACCAGAGATAGACATTCTGTCCCAGGGACAGAACGGTCCATCCGCCGTCCCGGACGGACACCCATTTTGTGGACGGAGGGTGAGAAGTTTTTTTTTTTTAAAACGCCATTTTGTGAATGGACGGACGGAGGACGAGAAGTTTTTTTTTTTTTTTTTAAAGGGATGGACTAAGCAAGGACGGAAGTGGGTTTTCATCTATCCCTGTAATCGTCCCTTAACCTGGTCAAGTACTGATTGACGTGTTGTGTTGGGTTCTTTTAAAAAGCAAGACCACTGTTCTCTTTTGCGATACCACCTTTATTAAGTGCCTGCACAACACGTGAGCGTTTCCTGCAGTAACGTTGCACAGGCATTGTCTGCCCTCAAGTGGTTCATGTCATACCATGGATTACGACACAGGACAACCATTTTAGTGACGAGGAAAAATGTAGATAGCAATTTTGTTTTGTTAAAATTTAGTCCATACAATACCTTATCCCTGTGCATGCAAAGTACACTTAAAGCTATGACCAAGAAGTGGAAGTCTTACGCTTTCCTCCTAAACTAACATTGCATTATTTTCCAATTTATTTTTTCAAAATAACGCAATAAAAAATATTCTTCTTATTTTTAAATATTCTCAAGACACAAATGTCACACCAAGACCAAAAAACAAAGGATGAGCAAAACACAGATTAGTTTGTTTTACACCACTCTAATCAGTTATGGGATTAAAGACAAAAACTTGGCAGCTGGGTAATGCTTCTATCGCTCCAACAGACAGACTGGACCAGGTTTGCTACCTACTTAATCCTCATCATATTTAAACGGTATTTGGCATAAACACACTGAAGGGAATAGCCAACTCTCGATTGGCAAGCCTTGTCAGAAGCCCCTCAGTAAATTCCCGGCACGAAAGAAAAACCTTCAGTGTCCTCTTCAGAACCACCACCACATCATCATCGCCATCATCTCAAAAAAGCGTTTCAAGGTGAGTGATTATTACATTATTATTATTATAGTGGGGCTCATCTGTTGTAGACAGTGGCGGTCATGAGAGACACGTGTGCCCATCAGCTTGGGGGTATGGGCAGGGTTGGGGTGGAACCAAGCAATCTAATTGACACAAAGACCCTCTGTTCGGTCCAGTGCCGACATTGCAGTCATTAAGTGAACCATTTGAAGGGTGACATCACAGCCAGTACCAGTGGATTACCTTTGTGTGGGGAAAACTTGAGTATGTACTGGTTGGTGTTAGCATGAAACAAAGGTGGGGGAAAGTCAGAATACCGGTGCCGGTCATAAGACTTAAGTCTTAAGGCCCTGATAGACCAAACCGACGTCGGAGGACGTGAAGCGTCGTGGCCTCTGAATGCGCTGTTTGGTGTAGTGGCCACCGTCATGACGTCGTAACCCGTCTGTAAGCGTCTTGGGAGCGGTTACGCATGTTGAATCGGCGTCGCCAGTCGTGACATTTGGTCACTCTGACTGGCTGTTAGCTAGCAAATCAGCACCAAGGGGAAGTGACAAATGCGGAAAAACAGTGAGCACGCCTCTGCTGCCTTAATCTACTTACAAGTACAAGATCAAGGGTTGACAATTTAAGTATTTGACAATACCGTGTCAAGAACGTGATGGTTTACTTTGCGTGGGAGTTCAACGTGAGCGAAGAATATAGCTGAATGCATTGTTTACGTTTTTATAATCCGGCCAACAGCTTTCCGGTTGGATTTTTCTAACCATGGAAATAGTGACTACCGCCGCCGATGGAATGGAAGGGTATTACATCTTATGCATGCGCAGAAGGTACTTTAATGGTCAGCGTCGCTGTCTGTCGTTGCGGTGTATTCCTCCAGCGTGATGTGCCGACAGCGGCCGGACGCCACAGGGGGTAAGCGTTGGTCACAGTTGGCCAGCGTCTTTTCGGTCTATCTGGATCTTTAACTTCCAACTTTCAAGCATGTACAGAACCAAAAATCAAGCAAGTTGACCACTGTAAATTTAGCCACTAATTTTCTTTAGTTATGTAATGGTTTTACTTTATGTAGCGCTTTTCTACTTACAAGGTTTCAATGAGCTTTAACACAGTCTCCTCATTCACTTAGTAATGACACAGCATCAGGAGCAACTATGTCTGCGTGTGTGCGGGTCTATTATTTATTTATTTATTTATTTTTTTCTTTATCTGTCTGCGTGTCTGCTTGTGAAGTGGTAGACATTCTGTCAGTACCGACGGTCAGTCCGTCACTGACAAGACACCCGTTTTGCTGGAAAATGATGACTGATGGTCCGGTGGAATTTACTGACGCGCCCACCACTGCTGTTACACTTGTAAAGAGTTTTTTTTACTGACGGTCCAAAAATAGCAGTGACAAACTGTAATTTTGTGATGACGCTAGCGTGATTAAAAGTACTATGACGGAGTGACGGACTGGGTCGACTTTAGATAATGAGGGATTGACGGTGATGGATAAGTGGCCACAACTGCTAGATGACTTTTCGACCTTCCTTCTTCCAGCTAAGGACCATGCTGTAATACTGAAAAAAAAGACATTTAAAACTAACCCCCAAAGGCTAATGCATTAAATGAATTGTTAAAGCCAAAACGGAAGGACATTTTAGCTCGAATACTAGTTCGTTTTGTAAAAGTATAATGAAGTCTCAGTCTTTTTTTTAAGCATTTTCGTGTTTAATTTACTATGTAGACAAAAATGTTTTTCCAATTTTAGTGTTCGTTATTTCATTTTCGTTAACACAAATAACCTTGCCCCTGAGATGGATATAATCAGAATAGTGTTGAGACTAGTGGGGCCGCATAGAACATATTATTGTCAAGACATTTTTGGATTTGACTTTCTCTTTAAGAGTTAAGAATGGCAAAGATCCCACTTGAAGGCGCAGGCACCAAATGCACTGCCCGCTCCTGCCTTTCAAATTTTAAAACATCAGTAAACATGCCTCTCGCTTTCACTTTTATCATGCTTGGCAGAGGTACAGTAATTGCACATTCAAAGAGGCGGGTTTCACTAAATGAGAGCGTGTGGCTCCGGTGGCCACCGGGTCAGCTAGCAGGCGGGAATGAGACGAAGCAGAGCACAAAAGAGCGCCGACGTAACATGTGGGCCGCATTAGAAAAGGTAACCGTGGCAGTCCTTGGGAAAAAACGCCTTTGAGGGCGCGGGAGGCCGAGGAGCGGCGGCAGGTTAGTGTGTCAGCGGGGAGTCCACGTATGAGAATGATTAGAGGAGCAGGTGCCGCTTTTAGCACTGCTCAATGCACCCTCATTAATCTTACATTGTCATAAGGCATTACAGCAGATGATACTTTACGAGCGTGTCACATTCCTCCTCCTCGTGTGTGTGCGTGCTTTGTTTCATATGGAGAATATTTGGAGCGTCATTACCATTATGGAGCGGTCCTTCATTACAGCCTTGAATGTGCACAGAGAAGAAAGAAGGGGCCTCTTAATCACTCTAAGTGGATTACCTCACCTCACCCATGACATCATGCTACATATTACATACATCATGTATATTGTTTGACATTATCATAGCGGAACAATCATCTGGCCTGCAGATTTAAACGTGAAAGGATCAAGAGGAGCTTCGCAAAGTAACAAATAAAATAGACAAAAGAGAGGCTACTAATTTGGACAAGCGACGGGTTTCGTCGGACATCGTCAGGGTTTTTAGTTAGTTAGTTAGTAAGCCAATTCACTTCGTTTTACACTTGGATGAAAGTTAACAAACAGCAGGTTGGACAAGTGGTTTGCACGTCTGCCTAACAGTTCTGAGATTCAGGTTAGAATCTCGGTTGTGTGGAGTTTGTATGTTCTACCCTTGCTTGTATGGGCATTCTCCAGGTACGTAATCTACTGCATGCACCACATGAACGTATCAGATGCACTCGCTGACATTATGATGAAGTGCTGCTTCCATGAGTGAAAATAAAATCCACACTTTTATTTTCGTCATGGGTGCTGCCTTTTTTTCCTCACCCATGCACTTTCTGTGCAATCTGCACTCATCATTGGCCGTGCAGCAGAGGGGTGGGGGGGGTAGGGGGGCGTGAACAGTGGCTCATTTGCATGATTTCGGACCACTATTAAAACAGGCTGATTTCAGCGAGGGCTGAATATTGGTGAAGTCTCGTGTAATTCTTGATCCTTTGGGTATTTTGACGAAAGCACGTGACCGACATTTGAAGACACATTGTTGAAAACGGTGCCGAGAATTTAAAATATTTGTTTAAGAAAATCTGGACTCAGTTTTGGCCCCACACTACTGATTCAAGATCGCATCAATCCGATTCCACTCTAAAAGGATAAAAATGAAAAAATAAAGTTCAAAGTGTGTTACAATTACTGATCCTTGTGGTATTTTGATGAAAAGTGTCGTTTGATATTTGCTCCTTGGAGCATTTTGACAAAAAGCATTTTATTAAGATATCGGGCAACTGTCTGAAACTGTGAAAAAAAAAAATAAATCACAACATGCCTTGTTTTATCAGTATTTTGATGAGGCTTACAATAGTTCAGTTTATTTTGTGAAGCTGTGTAAACTTTCAACACTTACATAATGTGCTTCTCCCAAACTTTTGACCGAGCGAAACTCTCCACTGTGAGTGGGTGGCGTCGCCTCAGTAATGATTTACAAACAATAAGTGGAGAAATGAACAAATCAATAAATCACACTCTCTCTAGATATTTGCAAGGCAACCTTATTTGTATTTCTTTCTTTCTTTTTTATTTTACCTTTTTTTCTTCATCTAAGGTGTTTTATTTGTTGATTTTTTTTCTTCCCTGGCCTCTGCCAGGCAGGAGCCAAGGAATCCCAAATTATCCAGGGGGTTCGGGGGCGCCATGCTCCCTGAGCCCTGAGCCCCACAGTGGAGGTAACGTATTCAATGGCCCGCGGCGAGTGGAGGAGAGCGGGCGGCCCCGCTGCATACTGATGGCGGCCAGAGGAGCCTCGTAATTGGAGCTGCCGAGTAGAGGGGAGAGGAGGGCAAGCGCGCTGAGATGATTGCTTTGTTTTCTGGCTTCCTGTCGGCGCGCCTCAAAACTCCTCCCCCCTCCCACATCACCTCCCCCATTACTCACCCCCTCCTCCCTACTTTGCTCCAAGTAGCACCATGGAGAAATTGAATAGAGATGCGCGCTAATTGGTCTCTTGCTGCTTGCTTAAAGGACCATAGCCATTCTTTTTCATTTGCCTATTGTAGTGTTTCACAATCTTTATTGAGGCAAAGAAAAATCTCACAGTACACCACCAAACAAAAATGTATATCCAGTAAACGACCTTTTATCGTGGGAGATAAAACCGATAAATACGGAGAAACCATATAAACCATTTTTAAAATGTATAGTTTTACCCCACCTACGCTTTACACTTATCAAAAGGCACTTAGACTTATTTGGACACATTTTTTATATTCCCAAGCACCTTTTCTTCATCCTCTTGTTCTCAAAGTATTCTCTCAAAAAGAGGCACTTTCTGCTTGCTTGAAGCTGTCTATTACTCCCAGATGAAGTGTACTGTGAAACTCACACATAAAAAAGAGAATTGTCTATACAAACATGAAAATGTTCAACGAAACCAAATCATTTTGTAAGCCAGCTCGCTTAATGCTAACATACAATGCGCCTAGCCATAGATGGGCTAGAAGAAATTAGCATCGATGTCGTGGTGATTACGAACCTTCAAACAACTGCTACCTTAACGCACATGAAGCAGCAACATATACAAGCAGAGTAGACAACAATACTCACAGGCATATATTCTCTTCATTGTGGGAATGACAATTGCTATAGCCTCATTTTGGACCTTCTCTGTCTCTACTCCCTGCCGTTAACTACACTACATCTCTAACAGTGGACGCTACTACACTGAAGGCGCGTGACTCGACCTCGGACTTAGCTGTATACCGTCAAAAGCAAAAGACTCGAAGTTGTCCAAAGGTGAGAATATGATTGTGTTGGTCTCGATTCAAATCGGTGAATAGGGAAGTCCTGCATTCCCATACCCATTGTGGCTTTTCACATCGAGCAAATTGGATGCATTGGGACATCAGTGAAAATTGCTTTTAACAGAGATGGGGGACTCGAGTCACATGGCTTGCATCGAGTCATACTCGAGTTGTTATTTTTAGGACTTGCGACTTGCTTGTCAAAAACATGGGAATGACTTTACTTGACTTGGGACTTGGTATATAAGTGACTCGGCTTGACTTAAGGCCTAGATAGACCAACCCGACGTTGGCCAACTGTGACCGACGCCTACCCCGCCTAGTGGCGTAAAAACGCTGGAAAAATATACCGCAACGACAGACAGCGAAGCTGACCATTAAAGTAACTTCTGTGCATGCATTAGATGTAATGCACCAATTCAAGGATGACAGTTTTGATGAAAACTGGAAAAAGAGAATAAGCAACATGCACATTTTGTGCTCAAAGATGAGAGAGACAACATCTACAAGTTTAGTTTCATCTGTCCGACGTACATAAAAATCCAAAAAAAGCATTAGATTGGACACCACGAACACTTGAAACGATACCGTTTAAAACCTCTTAAAGTGAGGACGGCCCACCGAGGGCCCCTCAGTCATCCGTCAAAAACAAATTGCTGATGCACGTCGTCAGCTGAGTACATGTGTGAACATGTGATACATCTTTTAAAAGCTGTGTTTCTGGAGATTTTAATGGTGCCTAACATTTTACAATGCAATCATATCTGCAGAAATGAGTGAGCATTTATGGTAGACAATCGGAGATCAAAGAACAAAATGGCAACGTCATAATCCACACACGGAAATGTCCAACTCCATCAAACATGGTCCCATTACGTCGTGACTGACGCATTGGATAGCCAATAAAATTCCCCAAACGACTATATGGGGTGTGTCATACAAATTCTTTTGGAATAAAAAAAAAAAAAAAAAAAAACTAATTGCGTAACGTCTTTCTTTCGTGCCTCGTTCTCCTTTGATCTGTGCGTAACACGACTGTGCATCGCGAAGATTCCTTTGATGTTGTTTGGTTTTTTTTGCGTGTAAACCTGGCAAAACAACAGCAAAAAAAAAAAAAAAAAAAAGAACTACACCATAGTAGCATAAAAAAAAGCATAGCAGCCTTTTTTCCACAAGTATTCACACAGGTCACCTAAATGGGTGCACAGGTACCTGTTGGGTGCAATGCTCATTTTTTTGGATTATTGTCAAATTTGAGCTGGAACTTGGGGAGACCTCAAGCTTTGATCCTGTAGTGTTTTCAAGTCCCAATCAACATTCTAAATTCATTTTCAAGGCAGATTTTGTGAAATGAAATTAGACGAAAATAAGATTCACCTTTTTTTTTCTGTTTTCAAACATCCATAGTTCAGTGACAGGAGCACTTACACAGATTCTGACTGTTTGGGAGAGAAATTCAAAATGATATCTTCAAAAAGAGACCAGAACTATGCTGATACTCCAAATGGTTCAAGAACAGCTACAAATTTACTTTTGGTGCACCTTTTTTAGGCGTTTTTGGCAAAGTTGCCAAAAAGTTGCCCGCTGCTTAATGGGTTAAAACAGCGTTCATTTAAGCATGGACATCGATACGTAGAGTGATAACATAGAGTCTTTAAATAGAGTCCATGCATTGTAATTTTCTATTCTAGAGTGTATCAGCCATATTTGATGTGGCAGCACCCCTCTAAAATAATGCACGTCAACTTCACTCAACTTCAAAAAGCAGAGCTGGGCATTCTGTCCCAGGGACGGAACGGTCCCGGACACCAGACATTCCAATAGCTTCTTCCCTCTTGTCATCAATTCCCTAAAACAGTTGACTCAAAATCCCATAGTGGCACCTTGCAAATGTTTGCCAATTGTATTCCTGTGTGGCAGTATTGTAGCTTCAGCTCTGTAAATATTTGTATAACTGTTATTGATCAATATTCCACAGCACCAGACACTTTAAGGTGTTCAAAGACTTTCTGCATGAACCACGTTACCCTGACAATATGCATGTTTTTGGGAATGTGGGAGGAATCCTGACCCCCCAGGAACTAAGGACCATGGTGCCCAATCGCAGAGCAAGTTGGATTGATTTCTTAGCGGAAATGAACCCAACCTCCTCCATGTAGAAACTTCCCGCTGATCCGGGGGTTGACGGGACTGTTTTGCCAAGTTGTTCAACAAGGGGTTATTTTTAATCACTGCCTCACATGCAAATATGGAAAAATATACAAACCACCCCCGGCTGTGAATTACAAATGTGTCTTGTACAACTAATAACAATAATGTACTTTTAGTCTTTTGCGTAAATCAGGTCCCGACTGTCATGTTTGTGCTTCCTTCCTGCTGCTGAGCTGTTAATTCCGCCCAGTGCGCTCCTTCCTTGGGACCTGGCATATCCATATTCATCTGCAGCCTATAGAGGTGTCAAATGGAGGCGCCCTAATTGTGTCCTTGATGAAACCTATTAATATTGAACGCTTGTGCACGGCGAGACAAAAAGCGGATGTGTTCACATCTCTAATGATACCTGATTCCCTCGGGCTGTGTGGCCAGACTCACCGCCGCTGCCGCCGATTCATCACGCCCCAAAAAAAAAAAATATATATATATATATATATATATATATATATATATATATGGCTCTGTTTCCGTGAATCACGTTGTGTTATGTCACTCTGTAATAATGAGAGAGAGAACCAGAGCTGGGAAGCGCAACTAGTTCAATATTGTACTTAAAGAGGAAAGTTAACCCAAAATATTTCTTGACAATAATTTGTCCTATGAGCCTCCACTCGTCCAAAGCCTCATTAAAGCGGAAGTCAACCCAAACATATTTTTTTCAACAATATGTTCTATGCAGGCCCACCGCGCGGCATTCTGATTAATATTGTGTTTGTGGAATATAAGTTAAGCAGAAAAGCCACCCCTTTTTAGCCATCTCAGGGGGCGGCCAGTTTGTCACGTCTGTCTAATTGAATTTTCAGTGGACAGAAGTGACAAAATGGATGCCCCCAGAGATGGCTAAAAACTATATTCCAAAAACACAATATTTATCAGAATGCCTTGTTTTAATTAGTGAGCCTGTATAGAACATATTCTTGAAAAAAAATATTTGGGTTGACTTCCACATTTAATATTGCATTTGTGAAATTTGAGTTATTTCACCTTCTTTCTGAAGCTGAGCCATGATTGGTTGTTACCTGATTGGTTGTTGCCCTGAGCAACTGTAAAACGGGTGGATTTTGCTGCTTAACTCACATTCCACAAACACAATATTAATCAGAATGCCGTGTTTAGACTAGAGGCGCATAGAACATAATATTGTAAAGAAAATTTGGGGGTTGTCTCCCGCTTTAAGGAAACCTTTCAGTTGCCTGTACTTTACTTGAGTATACTTAGTACATTTACTCACTATGCTTGAAAACAGATTACATAATTTGTATTCTCTTGATTTTAGGAGTTGAATCACTACTTCTAGAAGATATATATATATATATATATATATATATATATATATATGTATATATATATATATATATATATATATATATATATATATATATATATATATATATATATATATATATATATATATATATTTTTTTTTTTTTACACAGGTATCTGTACTTCTTTTAAGTCTCAAGTGTGAGTACTTTTGCTAGGTCTGGTCTTTGCATTGTTTTCTGACAGCCAGTATTAGGAAGATAATCACGTTCACATGCAGCGGCAGTTGCTGTTTTAATTCTACCGTGCTGACAAGTGCCTCCCATGCGACCTCGTCTTTAAGTGAGCCACTTATGGTCCTCAGATGTCATGGCCGGCAAACCTCTGATCCCGGATCCGACGCTGCCGGGACCGCGGGCGCCATCCCAGCTGTTGTCTTCATTTGAATGCGCTAGGAATAATATTAAAGCAGATTCGGTTGAATTTATTAATGAGCGGGGCCCTCAGAGAGGTGCTTTTAAAGGCCAATGATTTCATGCGGGCACTTAAAGGCCATCGTCGTCTTGGAAGAATTATGGTGTCGTAACACCGCTGTAAACTGCTATTAGTCACCATTTTCCCCTTTTTGTTACCTCTGCTTGGCTCTATTCCCACTGTGAGTGTACCAGACACAAAATGCTACAGCTGCCAATGACAACCCATATAAAAAAAAAAATCTGCTAATAATGCTCACTTTAGATTGACACTCTCAGAGAGACAATCATGAATAGAATTTTAGTTCTAAACGTTATGTGGCAGATCAAATTGAGCCATCAACCCATTTACTGCAGCTGTGGTTCTAAAAATGGTGTCCGCAAGACGTAACCTGGGGGGTCTGCAAACTAATTAGCAATACATTGTCATTCTTTTAAGTGCATACCTACATATGGCCACCGGCACCTGAATAAAACAAACATAATAAATAAAAGACTCCTCACATGCACTCCTGCTATACATACACACACACACACATATTAAAGGCAAAGTTGTTAAACCGCACTTTTCAAACAACACGGAAATATATTTGAACACAAAATAGTGATTTGCAAGCATATAATGTGTAGAAAATACCAGCCATATTGTAGTGTCTGTGGACATAAATGTGCCTTTAGGCGGCGGGGCCTGGTGGGGCGGCATGTGACGAGTCTGCGTGTGTGGGCGTGAGCTGTGGCCGCCAGCAGCTTCTACAAGAGTGTGTGTGTCGTGTTTTACGGCTCTCCCAGTGCTCAATTGGCGGTAAGGTGCATCGTGACTGTGATTCTCCTTTCCCACTTGCAGGGGCATTCATGTCAGTAAACATACTGTAAAAACTCCATAAACATTGGAACCGCGATATAGCTGGGGAACATTGCAAACCCTCGACTAGTCATCAGTCAATCAGTGGGCACGTATTGACAGACAAGCCTTCAAGTCAACGTTTATCACTTTGTCCTACTGCGACAACGATGGACACGCAACCATGACTAAGGATGTGCCTCCGAGACTAGCGGCCCATTCAAATGAAGACATTTTCCAAGCAACACAAGAGGCCTTCTCTCTCTCTCTCTCTCTATCACTAGTTTGATGCCCGCCCTGGGGCTCAACATCAGAGGAACGTCTGCATGGAGAGGAAAACAGGTTGTATGAGGGTCCACACACACACACACACTGACACACACACAGAGTGCCTGTGGTGCTGCCTGAAGGACTGCCATGGAAACAAGCAGTGTGACAGGCTCTGGGGGTGTGTGTGTGTGTGTGTGAGAGGGGGGTGGTCCGCAACAGCTGCAGGCGCTTCCTTTTTTGACAGCCAGATGAAGACATCACTGCCACACCATGAACAACAACTACTGGGGAGTTTTAAACTATGGTTCTCAAAATTGGGCCCCCAGACCCCTGGGGTGCACAAGATAATTTGCAACAAATGATTTTGCATTATTTTTAAAAAGTGCATATCTTCATGGGGACAGGTGTGCAAAAACAAACAAGATAAACCAATTGAAAAAAATGCTCCTGTTGTTGTCATATTTATGAAAAAAATATAATGACATTGATGCCCTGCCTGTGCCTCTGATCAAATTCACCAAAATCGCTTTAGACCAGAGGTCTACCAACTGCGCCGGACTTAAACCTGGTCCCAGCATGTGTATAGTTTAGATGAAAATGAAGTTGTTGTTTTTTTTAATTCATATGTTTAAATATGACTTCCATATCAGATTGTTTGTTTCTTGAAAAAAAATACACCTGTAACATTGGAACCGTTTCTCTCTCGGCTTTGAATTTGTGATCAGGATATTTTAGAATTCCTATGGCACACATGGTAGTTAGGTTTAATTGGTATTAGCATTATGAGGGGGTGCTTGGAAAATATTCCTCCAAAAAACAGACACAAACATACACACATACTCACACGAACAATATTAGTGATCGGGCCCTATTAACTGCTGTGTGGTTCAAATGTTCATTAGCAAGCGTGTATCCAGGGACCAACTCTGAATTCTTGGAGCATATTGCATTCTGGGACTCCATCTTTCCCTTTGGGAGAAAACACATTGATAAATAATTCTCTAAATAAAATGGCATGTCTTCACAGTCTAAGAGCGCCAGTGCGTGCAACAACTGCCGTAACCCTGCTGTCACACTCTTCTTTTATGATCCGTTGGGAGGAGGCAATTGAGTCCCTAATAACCTCAGTGATGCACACTGCACACATCTGACAGCTTTGGAAGCACAACAACTAATTCACATTGTGAACTGTTATCATGTGGCAGCAACCATGTGAGCCATTTGTAACCAATTTAGGTAATATATGCTGGAGTTAGCCCACGCTATTTCGCGGTTCACATACAGTATTGGGCAAAAGTCGTGGGATACCACAAGCTTTATTTTTATGATTTTTTTTCAGAGTAGTCAGTGTGATTTCTAATACATGTACTACAACATCGAGTAGTCTTGGCCCGCATTGATTTTTTTTTTAACAAAAATTTCAAGCTGATCAACCCTCAAAGTATTTGAGTACTATCTCAAATTGGTTACTACTCTTGGGGGACACATCTTGGGGTATTCCGCCAGTGATGTGATGGTACACCCAAAGCCCAGCACGACCAAAACCAGCCCCCTCGGGCTTGTGCAGAGCCACCACCTGAAGGCGAGTTTTGTGCGCCAGTGTGTTTGTGTGGGGGGATTTAGCTAGTCAGAAGCTCCGGGGTCACCTCCACACCTCCCTCTCACTTTTGAAACGGAGCCCTGGTGGCAGTTCCTGGGAGAGCCAAGTGATGTCTCTATCAGCCTGTCAAAAAAAGAGATAGCCCGAGGCTCCATCGGGGTCCCCCCGAGCCAATCAAAGTCTTCACATAGCACAGATGGATGCTCTTTCACCACTGGGCTACTGCTGAGGAGTGTGTGGGGGGGGCGCAGTCCCATCAGAACCCCCCCACCCCCCAGCCAGCAGATAAAAACAAACACCCCCCCAAACCTCAGATCAGCTCTGACTATGTTTATTTTATATTGTCAGCGATTTTTTTTCCCCTTCTGCAATGAAATACAGCAGTGGTTCCCAAACTTTACTGAGCCAAGGCACATATTTTGCATAAGAAAAATCTCACAGTACAAAAGAAAATTGTCACAAAAAGTGTATGTACTGAAATAATGTGGATCTCATCTCAATTTATTAAAAAATACTCATTGACTGCATGTCAACAGGTGGTTACACAGATTAATGTGTGTGCCATTTAGTGGAAGAGTACTAAATTGTTCTTTCTGCCTGTCATTATACATCGCTGGTATACTGTAGATGGAGAAAGATGCATTATCTGTGATGTAAAAATAATTTTTCAGGCAACTTAAACTAAATCAAAAAAATAAAAGCCGCACAATAGGCAATCTTTTGCAGTACAGCGGTTGGGAATCACTGAAATTTTTGACAGACTGTAAGAGATTTTTTTTATAAATAGTAGAGCACGATATGAAAAGTTAGTTGTAGAGATTGAATAAACTGACAGCACTGATACGACATCCTTACCAAAAAAGGACAGCAGTGCAAAAACATAGATCCGCCCCTCCAACTCCATAAGTCTGACGCTCTTTGGCTTTTAATGATATTAGCGCCCGGATCAAGAGGAATATATTGCCATAGTTTGTTTTCCATAAATTGTTAAGTCCGGTATTAACTGTGGCTTGGGGCAAAGATCTGACCAAAACAAATAATAGAGGCTTTCTGAGGTAAGCCACATTCCTCCTCTAAACTACATCTAAAGACGAAGGCATTGCTTTTTTCTTTTCTTTTTTTTTTTTTTTTTTTTACCTCCCGGCTGGTGATTGACGGGGCCGTGAGCTGGCCTCCTCCTCTTCCTCCTCCTGCTGTCAGCCGGGAAGGCAAACATTACGAGTCAGAGGGCGACGTGGGGGGCGAAGGGTGCCGAGTCGGGGCGCTACGGTGGAGCTCGGGTGGCACCGGTGCGTTGTTTGTCAGGCAGACTGGGTCGGACCCCTGCTCTCTTACTTCTTCTTGCGTGGCAGGTTGTGGCTGGTGGGCGCTCTCAGTGCGCTGTAGTGCACCTGCAAAAACAACCGGGAGTTTTTTAGCGGCATGCGGGTAATCCGAGCTCAGCCGAGCGCACGGTAATGGCTCCCCTGAGGAGAAGTCAGTGCAGTGGGGAGAAAAAGCAAGACGGACTCGCAATGTAATGAATCATTTTTTTAAACACGAGAGCAGAGGGGATTAATCACGCACAGGAAGGATTTCAGGAATCAAGGGTTTTGTACTAGCGCCTCATTTTGCACCCAAATCACAATATTAGAAGCAGAAATCAACAGCTGAGATGACCTGCAAAGCTACTGAAACTTACTGCACATCCCTTAAGAAAACTAAACTCCAAAGTCCAAGTCTAAGGAAAACATTTAAGGTGAAAGCAGTGATAAACAGGCCCTCGCAGCCTCTTTTTCTCTTTGAAAAGATCATCAAACTTTGACGCCGAGCTCCGCCCACATTCGAGAGCAGAGGAAAAAAAGCTTGGCCCATGTATCTCAGATATCTGCTTTTGATTGGCCAACTTCTTGTTCCATTTCATGCATGGGTCCTTGAGACTTTTTTGTGCGTCCACTCATGTCCACGCAATTTCATGTAGATTAATGAAACTGGTGGGGGGCTTAATTTTTTGTTTTCTTTTTCATGGTGAATCATTAAAATGATCATGAACTTTGACGCAGTGTTCTGTACACATTTTATGGCATAGGTAAAACATAAATACAAAGTGTCACAATTTAGCTTACCCCTCTGTCTGGGATATGTTTTCAAATAGAGCTCATTCGGGCAAATTCCCTAGTCGGAGTTGGTTGAAGTGAGAGCCCTGGAATTTGCCTGGAAAGCCTGCTTTAGGCAAGCCGAGGCAAAATTACTAAATGAACATACAGTGCAAGAAAATGATTTTGGAAAATTGATTTGGGTAGGGGCGGCACGGTGGTCGACTGGTTAGCACGTCCGCCTCACAGCTCAGAGGTCGTAGGTTCGATCCCGGCTCCGGCCTCCCTGTGTGGAGTTTGCATGTTCTCCCCGTGCCTGCGTGGGTTTTCTCCGGGTACTCCGGTTTCCTCCCACATTCCAAAAACATGCAGGGTAAGTTGATTGGACTGTCTAAATTGCCCCTAGGTATGATTGTGAGTGCGGATGATTGTCTTTGTGTGCCATGCGATTGGATGGCAACCAATTCAGGGTGTCGCCTGCCTACTGCCCCAAGACAGCTGGGATAGGCTCGAGCACGCTCCGCGACCCTTGTGAGGAGAAGCGGTATAGATAATGGATGGATGGGTTTAGGTAGGTAGGTCAACTTTATGTCAATCGTCCTACACCACAACATTTTAGAATACAGACAGAAATACAAATGAACATAAAAAAAACCTTTAAATGCTTTAAATGACCTCAATCATAAATATGGGGAGAAAAAAAGTATAGCTTTTAACCTGGAATTAAAAACATTCACACATGGGATTGAATTCATTTAGCATAACAGGTGCTGCTTCACCATGTTTGCTTTGAACTCTAGGCTCGACTAATTAAACCCAAATGGTCAACTTCTTGACCAATTGTGGGCATGGCTCCTTGAGACTTCTTCACATATGTTTTGACAGATATGTCCACCCACTTTTGTGTCAGTGAATCTGGTGTCTGGGACTGTTATTTCTGACTTTCCAGGGAGGGCTACCTGACCACTTAACTTAACTTAAGGCCCAAATGATGAAAGACTGCTTAGGTTCATAATTTTCCATTAATTCTTCATATGAAATTTTATTGTGTAAGAGAGCCATTGATTTTGGGCCATTCAAAAAACAACCAAGCATGTGTACCCTGGTGCCAATGCATGGATTTTTGGAGTCTCAAAGACGACCCCCCAAAAACGCACTCGGTCGCACCATTTGGGTTTGAAGCAGCTAATTTGGGCAAATTCCAGGGATTGACCCACTACGGCTAGAAAATTCATCCTACGGAGCCCAGATCGGTAGCAGGTATCCATCATAGATGGGCAATGCTAAATTGAGTTGAGGGATGTTTTGTCAATGGCATGTAATATCGACAAAGCGTTGGTGAAAGTTTGATCAACATTACGAGGATACGACTTGAAAAACGAAACTCCGCAGACAGCAGTTTCACCAATCGACATGAAACTAAATAGAAATATCTATCATGAAAAGATGCACAGAAAAGTCTCAAGGACCCATGAAATTGAACCAGAAGTTTTATGTTTTGCTTTGAAACAGGCATTTTGGGCAAATTCCAGGACTCATACTTTGTTGAACTCATCCAAATAAGCCCTAAGGTATCCTAGACAGATGGGCAAATTTAAACGTTTAGAGGAGCATGGTGTTAATGTTTGATGATCACTATGAAAGTCGGCCATTTAAGGTGAATTTCAGGGCTTGTTTTATGACCAAGTTCTCCAAGTGAAGTCCCCCAAATGAGCCCTAATTAGACAAGTATCCTAGACAGGCTCTGTTAAATTGCAAAGGTATTTTTTTTTTCCCACAGCCATCTAATGTCAAAGTTTGAAGATCATTTCAAAGATTTGCAGTGAAAAGGGGGTCTGTCTTTGATGGCTGCAGCTTTAATTATGTTTAAGTTTCCTGGACAAAAGACTTCCGGAAGTAGGGAAGGACATTCAGAAGTCTGGCATTTTTTACTGATGTTTTAAAAACATTTCTATGAATCCTTGGCTATGAAAATTGTTTGATTTGGTGAAAACATGTTTAAATGTAGCATCTTCTTCGGTTCGGTACACATGTCAAATTACCCAAGACTCACACAAGTCTTCAGCATCCCATCTTTCTGAAATATCTAAAATCATTCTTTTCTTGACACTCAGGAGATGTGTTGCGCTGGTGCACGTTTTTTAAGTGATCACGGGGTGTCGTCAAGAAGAGAGAGCAAAAAAACGTGCTAAAAAGTTGCTTTTGAAGTCCTGCGGCAGGCAGGCGCTCAAACAAGGCGGCAAATCTGTTGAGTAAAAAGGTAAGGAAACGTTATGCTAATTAGCCGGGCGGGCCACTATTAGAAACAGGAGATGGGAGTGTGGGAACAAAGTGGCAGCCTGGTGCATCACAACATGAAACTGCGCTCAGAACTGACAGATGCTTCTCATTTCTGCCTTGTCAGAAGTCTCGCGTTTGAGGACGACTTTGTAGATTTGCGCGGCCGCTAATTGCCAAGTCACATTTGCAAGAAGGACAGGAGTCCGTTTGCAGCCTTTGTGGTGTTTTTTGTTGCTTCCGACAATTGTTCCAAGTCAACAAAAACAAAATATGCGCTTTCTTACATGGGGTCTCTTGGGTATATGATGTTAAGGTTATTTCAATCCCCCCAAAGCAAAAATAAAAGGCACATGGGATGAATCTTAAGAAATGATGGAGCAATTTCCAACATGTACTTTCTCTCCAAAAAGTATTGTTTCCTTGTGTGTGCTATTTCAAAGCTGAAAAAAATGTTGTGTCCCGACGGGGGAGGAAGACGGACAAAAGGAGCCGGAATCAAAACAGCATCCGCCACCGTGTTTTGCCAACTCGGCCGTCCAAATCTCAAACGAGACAGGCTCCGGCGACATCACAGACGAGTTGGCCATGTTGTTGCTGCGGGAGGACATCAAGGGTGAGAGAGTCTCGCCTAGATCCGCACTGTCAGGATTTTTTTCCCCCAGGGTTCGGCAAAGGGGTGAGCTACCTGGGAGATGAAGGGATCGACGCGGCACTTCATTTCCTAGCAGAGCTCGATTCTTTTACGAAAGCTCTGCAATGACGACGCCAATGATGCATCAGCCGAGGCTAACATGTCGTCACGCAACACATTCATTGATCTCCGGCACCCTCCAGCAGAGGCAGTGGTGGGAAGTAACGAAGTACAGATACTTTGTTCCAGTACTAATGTAGGTTTTTCAGTTGTCTTTACCTGAGTATTTCTTTTTCTGATAACTTTATTCAACCTCTGCGGATTGATGGCAGGACCATAAAAAAAGACGCTAACAGAGAGGGGTCAAGTCAACTGCGCTTCTTGCTTCTTGATTGATGGATTGAGAATTTACGACCGAGACCGAATGCCATGAGGGTGTAAAGCAAGGCATTAGAGAAGCAAGATATTCACCACCCATGGTGCAATTAAATAGAATTAAAAAGTAGTTTGATGTCATTGTCTACAAGAAATGACTCCTGGCGAATGTGTTGCATTGTAGCAGTCTGAAAAACAAGAGCTTCTGGCATTTAGCAATTATTAGTGTAATCTGCAAAAACACTTCTACTTTTTTCAGTTATCATTAGCAATTCATGAACAAAAATCAAATTGGCCCAAGAAGTTACAATTTCCTAACGGCTGACTATGCTATTATTTTGTTAAACATCATTTGCCCTGAATTCAAAATAACAGATGCTGATCCTTTCGAGGCACTAGCTCTTCACCATGGTGCTCCACATCTCCAATTTTTTGCTGTACTTTCTTCTCTCGCCATAACTCAGCAGGGGGCGCTTGCTTGTTATTTAGGCAGCTTAATGAAGCCTTAACCATGTGTTCGCCCCCTGGTGGTTGGTTAAAGACTGTTTAAGAACCACTCCTTGACCAGACCTGACACATCCGAACATCTCCTCATTCAGGATAATTGGGCCAAGGGGCAGCTTTAAAAAGGCGTCGGCCCATTAATAATCAAACAAAATGAGAAGATGCATTTCCGGCACGCTTGGGAATTAGCATCGAGCAAATAAAGCAAATGTCTTGTGGGAATCCGGTCCCTATTTGTATGCAAAAATAAGGCCTTTTACCTTCTGATCATCAGACGGCATCCGCTTGAGGAAATCCAGCAGCTCATTATTGTCAATTGCATACGGGTTGCGCAGCTTCTTGGTGAATTTGTGAACACCTGTGAAAAAGAAGAACGCTTTCATCAATGGATGACCAACATGTTTTGCACTGCACATGGTCTTGGGGTTAATCCCAGGAACACAAGTTCAGTATGTACAATACAATAACAACATACAACAAATAAACTAATGTACAACAGAGTAATGCCCAGCAGTCTTTATCAAAGTAACACTTCTTTTTACACTTTTTGTACTGTAAACATTACTATGGCTGCGTTAAAAAAAAAAAGATTAATCGAATCAAATCGATTTTCCTTTTCATTGCTTGATATTGATTCATAAAACCATAAATTGATCCTTTTAATCCATATTTTTCCCATAAAATCATGTGACTTCTTGCATCACATGAGATCTCCTCACTAAGAGAGAGTAGCTTATCAAAACATGGCGGGGACACTGAAATCCACGCCAACAAGCCTGAAGGCAGATGTCTGGAAGTTTGGGGGTTTTAAAAAACACAAAGATAGCAATGAACTTTCTTTATGAGAGAGTCACAGGAAATCCTTAACTGAGTTGAAAGTCAATCAAAGTGAATCGTGAATGGTAAATCGAATCGAATCGGGCCCTTAGGAATCAAATAAAATCGATTTGGAAATCTGAATTGATACCCAGCCCTAAACAGTACCCATCACACACTGACCTCCTAAAGTGGGATACACACATACCAACATTTGGTCCTAATCTGACCGAATGAAAGGGGCCACAATTCCTCACCCCCTATCAAATGAAAGTCAGTCAAGACCCATCGGATGTTTCTAAAGATTGTCCTGAGTGAGTATTCTGTGGTGTGGTGTATGTGAAGAGTGATTTATCCTCCCTGATCTACTCAGAAAACAGCCGGGGCTGGAAAGCAACTCCATTGTATTGAGTAAACACCATATAGACAAAAAACTTCATTAACTGGTTAATAAATTAAAAATTCAACCCTTAATCTTTATGATTGATTTCAACCATCCATCCATCCATTCATCCACCCCTCCAATTTCTATAGTGCTTGTACAGTGCTTAAAAGTTTAAACCATAGATACCGTATACGGCACCACTGCGCCTTAAGTGCATGTGAACAGACTAGCTGTAACATACCTGCTCTCTGACATTCAAATATGTGAGTCTCTCAATTGAGTGTTGCAACATCCATAATACTTCTTTCACACCAATTACCACTCTCCAATTAGCCAGGGCTTTGGTGTCATTTTATTGCATCTCAGAGTGGTACAGAAAGAGCACAAAAACACACAAATGAAATGTGTACGATTTCAGTGGATAGCTAAGGGTTGGTTACGCGTAAAAACACACACACGATTCATAAATAGTGAAGAGTGATTAGAAGAGGGTTCACTTCTTCATTGCTTCATTTTGGAAGGACGAGTCACCTTCTGCTTACTTTCAAGCGCAACTCTGCCAGACGCTACGCACAAATGAGTGAGAAACACATCTCAGCAATCTGGTAATGGGACTATTATATTGGCAGCTAGCGAGTGCCTCACCTCAATGTGCAGACAAAGAACCCCAGGACCTAAATATGTGCACGCAACTTGAAAGGCTTGCCTTGAAACCACAGGGATGGAGGTTAACAGGGGAGCCAGAGAAGCATCTCCGTCTGTGTGTTTTTGTTTGATACGATGGGATTTTGGTATTGATTGCGTCGAAGGCTGCGTGGAAACAGAATGCGGCTGTGGGCTGGCGAGCTGGTGGAGGAGAGCCCGTGGAGGGCAACGTATTTCCCTGACCACTGAGATGACGGTCTGCGCTGTATAGCCACACTAGATAATGAGAGGCCTGCAGACCGCCTAAGGATATGCTGTGTTATATACAGCTCTGCAGCTCTCCTTTGTGTTCCCTACAAACCCGGGGCCTTTGCCTGCAGTGGGCTGCACCATGGCAGCCCACACGGCGCCCAGCGCACCTTTGGAGATGTCTGATCTAGTAGCATGTGCAGCGGTGTATGGGAGAGATCTTGAAAGGACTTCACTTCATTAAATGATGGGTATCAAGTTAGGTTGGGCAGTGAAATCTAACACAGCGGTTCTCAAACTGGGGGTGCCCACGAGCCGGAGCTCGGGGTTCCACAAAATAATTAGCAACAATGTTGTTTCACTGTTGCTCAACAGTTCGGCCTTGGTTGTGTGACATTTTCCATTTGATTTTTGCATAACAACGTGAATGCACTTACCCCATATGAGGACTATGTAGCGCAGTGGGATGAAATACAATAGCGAAGTGGCTACGAAGAGTACCAGGCAGGCCAGACACGACATGAACGGAACAGACCAGTTGAACAAGCTGCAAAAGAAGAACAATAGTATCAAAATCCATTCAAAACATTTCCAACAAAAGTGGTACGAAAATGGACTCGTTTACTTCTTTGTCCGCTCCCCGATGTTTGCGAGTTCTTCCAAAATGTTCTGGACGGTCAACACGACTTCCTGCACCATGTGTATCTTGTCCATCAAACCCTTTTTTCCAGGTTCCTTAAAAAAAACAACAACAAATGCACTGATGAGGTCAACTGTTTGGTCATTGGGCCACTTAGACAAAGACCAAAGTATGTCTAGTGAGCTATTATGTGTGATTTGTCTATTGAATGGACATAATGAGAAAAACAAAGTCCATTTGAGACCGTGCTTTTCAAGATCAGACGTGCTGAGGGAAATGTGACTGGATGCCAGACACGAACACACAAACACAAAAGGTGTTCTCAAATTTTGAGTGTGCTATACAATTCAATCCAATTTAATACATTACCAATCAAGACTCCCGGTTAGATGAAAAGTAGTGAAAATGATCAGCTGCAATCAGGCTCCACTCGAAGTTCCATTGTAGCGGCCTGAGTGGGGCACATTCCAAAATATAGAAATCTCTCCATCTTGGTCCAATAACCCGGAGTATGTCTACACTTCCACCATATGAGAAATGCTTTACCCTTTGTCGAGGCGTTATTTATGTTTAACGCACTGACATAATAATTGAGTGTGGCAATGTAGTAAGTCAACATTTGTGAGGTAGAGGGGGCCCGGGGGGATAAGGGGATGGAGGGTTTGTCTTTTTGATCACATCAAGACACGAAATGGAGGACGCGTGAGAAGCCTTCCAGAGGGAGAGGAGTGCGTCAAGATAACGCCGCCTAAAGAGGCCTGAAAAGGCTCACATCAAAAGGAGGATATAATGACAGGAATGATGACAGAGCGGAGGGAGGAGGAGCGCAGTTGCCACGGAGGCTGGAGGATGTCTGCCGTATATGTTTATGATACCAGACAAGCGCATTGACGTGGTCCAGGCGGGACGCCGCTATCACGGTTCGCCGAGGCCGCCCATGGGAGCGCGGCGTCTGCAAGCGGGGAGAGAAGGGAGCGACTCCCCGTTGTCAGGCCCACAGGAAGAGAGCCATTCCCACACTAGCACGTCCTCCCCCACCGGCCGTCGGATCCTGGCTCCGCACTGGAAGCTCGCCGCCGGCCAAAAAAGGCAGAAGCATGGCAAATATGCTTTAGTTGAGAGGAGCATCTCACGCTCTCATCAAGGGGACTATCAGTGTTTGTACTTAAGAGTTCAGTTTGGTACAGTATGCCCTTTTGAATTGTGAGGGGAACCAAACCACTACAGTGAACCCCTGTCTATCGTGTGGAATATATTCAAGACCAACTTGCAGTAGATGAAAACCCTGTGAATCATCATAATTGTGTTAATGAAAACATACAAAATGCTGTGAATGAATTCTCCGGTAAATGAAAGCTGTTCACAAGAAAATAAAAATCACCTTGTGCACGTATTGTGGTAATATTATCATATATTCTATATTCATTATCTTACAAAATATTTTTTATTGATTGATCAGTTAGCGTGGCTTCCCCTTGTCACGTGTTTCGTTACTCCTTGACCTCATTTAGGAGTAGCTAATTCCCCGTTACGGACGCAACGGTTAGTAGCTTAGAAGAGCATATCTTCAGCGGCGAAGTTTTACACTTTATGGGCAGGAAGGAGCCCGCAGCAATAAAACTGTGCCAATCACACAAAATACTGCAACCATACACAAACACACACACACACACACACACACACACACACATGCCCACACACCCCCACACACGCACACACACCCCCCCCCCCCCCACACACACACACACACACACACACATCACATTCAAATGTTACCAATCCCACTGTGGCATTAATAAAGTCTTCTTCTTTTGCACCGAGGAACAGAGAATTGTTAAAGCGGCTCAAACAAGTACAGCTATAATGTATGGAAGTATATATACCGTGTGTAACTAGAAATCATAATACAACTATGGCAGGCGGGAATGGAGAGCAAAAGTGTTAGCTTTCATATGTGAAAGAAAGAAAACAGACAAATAGATGCCCTCTGAAGTATAAATAAATAGGCGGCTCTCTGAAGATTATCATTATTCATTTCCTTTCACGTTAAAAAAAAAAAAAATGGTGAAATGTTCCATCTCCTTGGTGACAAGACATACTTTACATTTCTTTCTTCCTTCAAATTTAAATAAAACAATTTGAAATGGACTGCACAAATCCGAAATGTCTACTGATTAGAAGAAGCTGCTAAAAGCACTCATATCAGCTCAAATTGTGGGAAAAAAAAAACCTTGTGATTATGGACAACTAATTTGATCCCCTGAACAAAAGTAAACATAAGACATTTGTGATGATGGGAGGAAAGCTCATTTGGAGTCCGATTAATTAGAATAAGCGGGGGAAAAGTAGGACACTTGTCAAAGATGAGGCACAACGGTATCAAAAGTACTCACAACTGTGTACGTGAGTAGAAGTAAATATACTATGTAAAAAATTGACTGGTTTAAATCATTTCACTATCTTCGACTGTCAAATATACGCAAATGCCAAATCTGAATGTTTTCTCTCTTTTATTGGTGGTCGTACATTGACAACGAAAAAAAAAAAAATCGCCATGTATGTACGGAGTAAAAGTAAAGGCATCAGAAAAATAAATACTCAAGTAAAGTACAGATACCTGAAGCGCATTAACAAATTTCTTCCCACCACTGAGCAGCACATACAAGCAGATTAATAAAGATCAAATGTGTTCAGAAAGCAGTTATTGTCGCATCGCGTGCTGCAGATAATAGCATGGACAGTCCGGTGCATTCAAGAAGAACCGGCGGTGACTCTCGGCTGAAACATGGAGCAACCGAGCAACCCCCCCGGCCCAGTCTAGCACCCCAACAACCACCAGCTCTGCCCCCCTTTTTAACTCCCCTCTGGGAGCGAGTGCAGCCCCGGACCAGCTCGCAGCCCGTTTCATCTTCCCCTGTTTAGTTCTATTGGAGATCTGTGGACTGCTTTTGCCTCTCCTGTTTCTTTGTGTTATGATTAAATAGCGTCTGTGTGCACAACTGA
The DNA here is from genome assembly GCF_054856515.1 of Filicampus tigris. Taxonomy (NCBI): domain Eukaryota; kingdom Metazoa; phylum Chordata; class Actinopteri; order Syngnathiformes; family Syngnathidae; genus Filicampus; species Filicampus tigris. Next base: position 15,589,378 of record NC_141220.1, read on the forward strand.
TACCTAAGGCCAAAGGGAAGTCACTTTGCCCACACATAATTTGTAAGCTGTTTCGTCCCACCCCCGAGGACAGATTTGTTCACAGGCCGAGGGTCTGTTGTGTATTATCCTGCTGTAACACTGCGTCGCCTTTCGTCTCTTTTTAACATCAGGCCGTAGCATTCCCGCGGTTCACATATTTCCCTCCTCGGGGGGAAGAAGGGGGAATAAAAAACATATTTTGGGTGGTAATCGCAACCTCCTTACGCGGGGCGGAGGGGGCTTTCTTCGCACGTTAGCAGAAAGGCTTTGAAGCCGTCAAACTTAAAACTGATCACTCTTTAACCCCAAATATTTTAAAGGCAGACTTTGATAGGAGGTGTAAAGCGACACGGGCTTGATCTCGCCGAGCGATATCGCGCTCAAGTGACAGCGCAGACCATAACACCACTTTCAAATAAGCCACTTTAAATTAAAGCTGACAGCTTAAAACAAACACGGGCCGCTGCTTAATTAGTAAATGAAAGGAGATATTTCATTTTTCCCCTCTCGCAGTGTGCGAAAGGGCTTAGGAAGGCTCACGGAGAAGGAAAAAAAAAAACATTTCAGAGAGCTTTAAGATGAGAGGGAGACGCTCGCATCGGAGTTTCTTCGACTAAACTACAAAGACCTTGATCATAAGCGGAGGTTCAAGGTGAAGACAAATGTAATAAATATCCCCTGAAACGTGGCTATTACATTAATTACACTGCGTCAATCCAGTCACACAGCTATAAAAAACAATTTTTAGTGCTATTTTCTGTTAACTCGTGTGTGTGCGTGTGTGTTTGCAGACATATCATGAGAGTTTCATCATCCTTGCAGACAGGATGTGCTGGTGTATATGTTTTTTTTCTCTTTTCTCCCTCGTAGCCCGCGGTCATCACAAAAGAATATATTGAGCGCATTATGGATATGAATGCCGGGCTTAGACGCGCAGCACAAGGGTCATCGCTCGCAGGCTTTGCGCTGGGCCCGCACTTCATTGCCATAAAGCAATAATGCGCATCGCTGTTAACTGTCCCTTCCTTACACCAAACGGGGGGATGAGTGTAATTGAATGTGGTATTCGGTGGCATGGGGAGAAGTCAAATTTTTCAGGCTCCTTAAACATTTCCTGTTGTTTTAGTTTTCCTGCAGACAGTAATAAAGATGCTTTATGATTTTTCTCACCAAGTGAACAAGTGAAAGTGGCTCGTAAGCCCTTTGGGCAAAAACGCAAGTTTTTACAGCTACTTTGGGAGTAAATATCACCCGCTACTATTCCATTTAGACAGTAATGACACAAGAGATCTAAATCAATCCACAAAAGGCACTTCACGAGGCTGGAAAATGTGAATATATGTGTTAGAAAAAGGGTAGCAGGACCCTTGTGGATTTATTTAAGAGACGTTGAATACCGCAAGGTATGCTTGGTAATGCCATTTATAGCGGCTATGAAAGGAAAGATTTCTGATAGTTGATAACGTGAACAGGCAGCATGTTGGAGGAGTGGTTGGGTCGTGTGCCTAACAGTCCACCTTTGTCTAGCGCTTGTATGGCTTTTCTCAGATTTCCTCCCAAAATCTAACTATACATCTTATGAATGCCGAGCATGAACTTGACAACCGCGAATAAATTGCAGTCAGCGTCTCACACCCGCTCACCACAAATCACCCTCGCACACATACCAACTCGCTGTAACGGAAAAACTGCAACCTCGAGTGTTCCTATGGGCGGCATTGTTGGCAGGGTTAGCCCAATTCGTTGACTGCAGTCATGCATTTTGTCAACAAAGACTCTTCACACTTCGCTTTTTAGGCACAGGTGCGTATTACTGTAAACACAATATATTTAGACTGTATATGACGTAATGGTACATCTTAGCAGTGGCTAGAAACTGAATGAAACTTTTCATATCAACATATTTTGATGTGTCTTAATGTTTCCTCAAACCACAGACAGTCATCGTTCAAGGTAAACATTAAAAGATGCGCCTATTTATAAAACCTCGAGACGTACCACCAAAACACATTATCCCGTAAAAATGTTTGAGTGAGACGAGATAAAATACCTTCTCGTCGTCCTCTTCATCCTCACCCATGCTCATGTTCACCTGGGAGAAAATGAAAGGGCAGAGAGAGAGATTCAAGTGAATGGGGCATTTGTGGGACGGGAGCATTTTTAACAAACACCTCGTAATGAAATTTCCTTTGAGTAGATTCACCCCTATTGGGAGAGGCTTGTTTCCATAGAGACGGCATCATGAGGTGACCTGACACAAAAGGGAGAGGTGAAAGAGAGCCTTCTCCACGCGAGCACTGTCACACCAAAGCAATCTCATTTCTCCGCAATGTGAGCGCACAAAAAAAAAAAAAACAGGAGGTTGGGGGAAAAAAACATTTAATTTGGATGTTGTTGCCGATATCACTTTATATCAAGTCATCCCTGACCCTGCTGTGACATTGCCTTAGAACAGCGCTTTTGTCATGCCAGCCGCAGGGTTACGAGAAGGTCTCGGCAACTGGATGTGGAGGGTGAGCTCGGACTTTAACATTGCCCAGGGATGCAACCTTTGCCTGCAACCACAAACACACTCACTGCTGAGGGGGCGCCACTTTGGGGAGGACGTGTGAGCAGGCCAGGCTTCTGGCAGGGGTGGGAGTCGGAAGTGTGAACAGCATTAACCTTCAGAGGCATGTGTAGGGCAAACATTAAGCCCACAGTTGTAGACAGGGTGGAGGATGCTAGCTTACCCACTTACACGATTGTGGAAAACGGATAGATGGATGTTTTGTGGTTGTTTTCATTTTTGTTGCGTTTGTGCATATATGCTCCCAAAACGCTACAAACAACGCACGTTTTGTGCTTTTTTTGTTTAAAAACATTTCAGGAAATGTTGTTTGTGATTTGTAGCATGTCTACTTGGTTGATATGAACACTTCAAAGCCTTGGACTAACTAGGAAATGTATTCTACGTTATCAGTATTGGGCTACAGTGATAAGGAAAAGTGCGCCAATGCAGTAAAACGCGGTTCGATCACTTTTCAGTTTGCGCGATTGCGCGTGCTCATTGAGGGACCACTGCCAACAGCTGGCCGATGGCGGATACACACATACTGTACACACGTACTGTACACACGTACAGTACATACTTGCGCTTGAATGGAATGAGGGTAAAAGTGATGACAAGTGTCCATTTCATGCTTAGTGATGACATTTATTCAACCAATGTGCAAATTCACGGCTTCAGTTATTACGTTTTTTATTTGTTTGTTTTTAAATAAATGACACTAGTTTCAATATATTGTGTATCTTGGTAAAAGGTGTGTGGTTAACTGTTTTTTTTTTCAAAAGCTGACCATTATTTGTGTGAATGCACAGTTCTAAATTTGGTCGCAGTGTACGAACAAATTCAAGTACAAACATATTGAGAAATCACAGATTTGTGAATCATTTGTGTGTAGGCACGATTTAAGCACACATTTCTGCATATGCACGTATTTTGGTTCATGATCTTACTACATGATAAAGAATTTCCTAATCAGTTTTGTTGCATCGTTGTTGAAATTGGCAGGGAAAATGTTTCTGTAGAGTAATGAGTTCATTTCTGAGCAGATAATTTCTTTCTCCAAACTGTAGCCTCTGAATGACTCTGTCAAGGTTTTTCTTCTCATCAGCCGAGAAAACCAGAATTTTAAAATATATATATTTTTTTGTGACAACTTCTGCTTGCTGTGTCATTTACAGGTTATATAAAAATGGCCTCTCCTGTCTCAACATAAATCTGAACATTGATGACACATTTCTATAAGGTTTCAATGTGCATAATATTTTCTTTTTGTGCTTTCTCTCCATCTGTCGACTTTGTCTAACACCCTGTGGGCTTAATTTGAACTTGTTGCACTCCATTTTTCTGTTTGGAATTGCCGACAACCCACACACAAGACTGACACTTTCCCTACCCACACTTTAACTATAATTCAAGTAAATTATGTCAAACTGCCCACTTTTCGAATTGTACGCCAGCACTGAGGGATACTGCTGGTGTTAAGCCTAAAGACAGACTTGTAATAATATGTAAATGACAGATTGTGTAGGTTTCAATGTCTTCACAGTGCAGGGTTACTTATGCAAAGTGCAATGTCAATTTCACTCACCAGGTCCTGGTAGGAGCCGCCATTTCTGGCACGGAGCTGAAGGTAGTTCCAGCTGATGAGCAGTAGCAGGAAGAGGGGAAGCATGAAGAGCTCCCAGTGCCATACTGTCACCAGAAAGATCTGAGGAGACGGGACAGGACAGATGAAATGTGATACAGCTCAAGCAACCTCAAAATCCCCATGTGGCCGTAACCGAAACAAAATCCCAAATTGATTTAAGCACATTTGAAATCTCTCATAAAAGCGCTACAGACTGTAAAGCCTTTTGAGAGTTTGGCAACAGATTATGTCTAAAAATTCAAGAGACAACTTTTTAATACGGTCAAATCCTATTTATACACACGGCGATAGCGCTGTGTTGGCATTGAGCACTCGTGCTGAACAGAAAGTATGACGGATAGACGCGGTATGCCGTCTTTTTTAACCAGCGCGTCAAATCCTCTTAGAGTCGGAGACGGCGAGAAGCTCTGACGAGGCACATATGGCAACCGGAGGAGCATTTGCAGCATTTACCCCTTCGGCTGCGATGATACTGACCCCCGGTAGAAATAAGGCGGATCATGCTGAATGCGTAATCCCTTATAATTCTGTAAAGGAGTAATGCACGAAACGGGACTGCATTTCACAGCGGAGTGCTAATTGGATGGTTGCTTTTAAAGCCACTTAGCAGCAGTCTAATGAGTCTGCTTACAAGTCAAATGATGGGGAATGTGTGAAAACGATTTTACCAGCCGCTTGACAAGAAGGAGGTGGGGAAAAAATGTCCCTGATATTAAGTTGAAGTCCATATAAGCTTGACTACACCATGTATCTGTATTCATTTCCGATTCTTTTGTTAAATGGGTATAGGCATACTGACAAATGCGACCTTCAGTCAGATGAAACTCAGGAAATGCTTGATTGTCAGATTTCACCAATCGTGAAAAAAAAATACAGTTGGCGACCCAAACGAATGAAAACAGCACAAACTGACGAGCTGCAACCGAAAAAATTCTTACACTGCTGAACAAACTACTTCCTTTTTAATAACCTGGAACTGTAAGTGCAGTCTGAGGCTCACTACTTGAGTTTTGTGTTCAATGCACCGATTGTGCCGTAAACCTTTTTGTTTGCCTCTCCCAAAATCCATCAATTTTCTATAGTGCTTGTCCTGATTAGGGCCACTGATGAGATGGAGTCTATCCCAGCTATCTTTGTGAGAGGTGGGACGTATCCTTGACTGATCAACACTGAATCTCAGGGCACATATAGACAACTAGGCATGGGCCGATTACCGGTTTGACGGTTTACCATGGTTTTAAAAAGTCATGGTTTCAATAACCACTAATACTGTCTGTCATCGGTTATGAGCTGAGGGGATTTCTGAACATGGCACAATATGATTGGCTGCTTGCAGAGTTAAATAACGAGCCACATTTTTGAAGTGAATTGCCTCCAATTAACTTTTTTTTTTCTCCTTCTCGGCAAGCAGGGACGGCAGGGGTGAGCAGTTATGCACGGAGGAGCAGGCAGTGAGCAAGACAAAAGAGACACTGCAAACATGGATGCATTTTTGCTTATTTGCACTTTTGCGTATTGTCTTAAAAAAAAGATGGTGCCGGCGGGCACAAGTTGCCCCTAGGACAACATGAGTAGCCAACAGAGACATTCTAAAAATAGCTCAGCAGTGTGGGGCAATGTGACTTACTGAGAAGAATTAAAATTTTCATAACTCTTCTGATGAAACATTGACTTACAATTGGTTGAATGGTACCTTTGTCATGGCCTGAGTGGGTCTGTATCGCTTTTTACTGGCAATAGGCAACTTTGAGGAGGAAACCATAAACCCTGCCACACAAAAAAAACTACAAATATGCTATACGGCATATGTCACTACATCATCAACATTCATCCTAAACACAGCCACTGGAAACAGAAATACAATTCAGTCCAACTGCAGGCGAGCGAGAGCTCAGGATTCCATGAGAGTACACTATGTGCTGCGCCACTGGCGCTCATGGGAAATGTGATTGACTTCACTCAAAACACTGCCACTTTTGTCCACATGCTGCCGCCATAATCAATGAAAACTTAAGGTTACACAGTGTTGCTTTAAAGCTTAAAATGGTACATATTCTTAATATAACACATATTACATATCTTGCTGGAAAACAGAATATAAAGTGCTCAATCAGGAAAAAAAATGCTGTTTTTATTTACCTAAATATAACATTTAAAAAAACATTCTGGAGCTGATATGTTAATGATGTGATACCACTGTATTTTTGGTCACAGTTACCCTTCCATTAGAATCTACCCATGCCTATAAAAAATCAAGCATGCCACTCACATTCATACTTTTGAAATTTTGAGTCTTCGAGGATTCCTAACATGAATGCTTTGGGAGTGTGAGCCCATAGAAAAAAATGCTTTTAGGAAAATAGGTGTAAAAAAATTGTCTTACTTTTTAGGGAGAATACTTCAACTACTTAAACCTATTTTATTTGCTAGCAATGACAGCTACAACCTGTACCCACGCTAGGCCTAGCGCTTTAAAGCTAGAAAATAACAACAGGCTCAAAAGAGCTGCAGGCTGCTTGGAGAGTGAACAATATGTTTGCGTTAAAGCCCGAGACAGGACGTGAAACACAGAGAAAGCGAGAAACGGCTTGGGGCCTCGGTATGGCGAGGCCCCGCAAACAACAGACTGCTTGTGTCACAGTCACCATGCGCGGCGCGTGTACATGTGGATTCCCGGGGGCCAGTCTACCTAGTGCCGCACCAGAACTCAGGGAACAGTGAGTAAATCAGACAAACGCCCCAGAGCCTCTCCACTGCACCACTTAGTATCCTTTGACAGAGCAGTAGGTGAGCTGAGACGACTACAATAAAGAAGAGGTATTCGCAGGGGGATCGGGACTGAGCCCTGCTGCAAATGATGAAAAAAACGTAAGCAATTAAGACCACCCGAAAAAACTTTGTAATTACCTGTTCGTTTAAACCAGATTGTAAATGTGTGGTATAGTGGTTGACCCACATGGTGCCAGTCTGTCCCTCGTTGGCGATAGCCGATTGGCATCGACAACGTAATTTTCACGTCACACGCAGGCGCCGCACAAGCAGACACGCTGCCTAATAAAGAAAAAATATCAAATAAAAACAACAAACACACACACACGCACAGTGTGGTGATTGGTGAAATAAAAACAAAATGGGGTGCATGTCATTGCATCTGTGGGACCGAAAGGTATACAACACTGTTTTATTTTTTATTTGTTTAGCTTGCGTGTCAGGAGTGGGGCACCCGTGTGTGGCGTGGTACCAGTAAAGTCCATTCTCAATGCCGTTTGGCTAACTCGGACCATCCGGGCAATTCTGAAATATAGATGGGAACTCATAGACTGACTAAATCATAGACGAATGCCCGACTCTGCTGTTTCCCATTATGTGTTAGCATTAAGCAAGTGCACGTCAAGGCAGTTATGTGGCTGTTTTAAATAGGCCTATGCAATGTGTAATTCTCTTGTGCTACTGGTTGTGAACTAAGCTGAGTTGAGTTCACTGCCACCACACAGTGCTCGTATCTTAATTTTTTGCTCTCAAGTCAAATAAAAAAAATTGTCTGAATGGCGGATCATATCTTGGAAAACTCATGTCTTGTTACTCATATCTCAGGGCACCATGTATAAGGTGCATTTGCAAATAGGCAGGGGGTTTCTGTACAACAAGTTTCACAAATAGACAATATGTGCCAAAACGTTATTCTTTTAATAGCTCATTTGCATTACAGCGACAAACTAGCACATGCGGGGGGTAAAGATAAAAAAAAAAGGTAAACAATGAATATACATGGTGGCTAGGTTATGAATAACCTGCATCATGTGTTGTCACCTCAGCTCCCGTGAGACACTTCCAGAGCAATGCTCATCCCCTCACCCCCCGAGGAATTCAGTGGCTGGCCGACTGGTAGCTTGTCATATTCCCTCCATATTCCCATTATAGAAATAAAAAGGGAAAAGGGGAGGAAGGGAAAAGTGACACGAGCCCAGCAGGAATGTCGCACCTCCTTGCTCCCGCCTGGCGAAAGCTGCCGCATTAACCACTAAAAGTCTAATTGCTCGGCCTCCGTCTTCTCGCGCGAGTCAACAGAGGAGGCCAATTCATTTCCGCCCAAAGGGGGAAGAGAATCTGTCACAGGTATTCATAATCGCCCACTAATGCAAATTTCTGCTCACCGCGTTCCGGCTCAGCAGACAAGATAAAAGTCTACAGGAAGACAATGCCTGGTGTCAGGAGAAAAGTGAGCGCCTAAATGAGGGTAGAAACCAAAACTGTCAGACATAGCTCCTCCATTCCTCCCTCACCGGTGTGTTCTGCCTTTACAAGCTTTCTTTGGGATGAAAAGTAAAACATCTGGGTGGTAAAAAAAAAGAAAAGAAAAGGCAGAAAAAAAAACTTCACTCAGGTGCTGTCGTCGTCAAGTATCCCAAAGTAATGAGCAGAGGCAGGAGTGTACTTTACCAGTTTCAATGTCTCCTCACATCCTCTAGAGTAACCCCCCCACCCCCACACTAGAAAGGAGACGAGACTAATTCACCCAACTAAGTGGCTTGTGTTTTATTAGCAAGCGGCTGAGTGATTAAAGGACACGTTGGACAAAGTGCAACTGTAAATCTGTATAAAAATAATCCGCATTTTAATTGCCGTCAAAGACGAGCGGAGGCGCTTTTCTAGTTCTCCTGCCCCACCTTCCTTCCATCAACAAATTACATGCAGTGAGGAAACCACAACCTTCTGAAACATATCAAATGCGTTAAGCGCAATAGACAAAACAAAGCAAGGCGATGACAAACAATGTAGTTGAGCACACGGCACAAATGGCTAACACAGGCATGTATTTAAATATGGCCCGCGGGCCACGCATGACCCGCTTCTTCTTCTTATTCGGCCCACCATAATTATAAACAAATAACAGATTATATAAACTTTATTAGTCCCATAAAGGGGAATTCTGAGTTAGGGTTAGTGTTAAATAACATTTGAAAAAAAAGAATCAATTACTGTATTATTATATTATTATTCAAATACACTTGTCCATTTACATATCGGAAATAATTAGCTAAATAGATTTTCATGTAGTTTATTAAATTAGTCTTAATTATTTATAATTAAATTAATTATTAATTATACAACTGATAAATGTACATCAATTATAAATATTTTACACCCGCAATTAATTTATATTTTTTATTTAGGTTTTTAACCTCATCTACAAGTGACCTCACATGTCTACCGGTATTAAAAATCAAATATGGTCCTTCAGCACAAAAATTTGGTCCTTAAGCACAAAAATTTGGACTAACAAGTGCCTTGTATTTGAACAAGCATAAATATTTATGAAAGAGCATCTCTACCAGTTCGCTGAAAAATAGCTGCATGATTCAAGGCGGGGGGCTCGGGGAGGAGACAAAACAATTAGCGTTTAGAAGAGTATTAACTGTAAATATGATGGAAATGCACTCTCCTAAGCCACCTGTAAGTGATGGGAAAAGAGGACAAGCCTGGGCAAGCAACTCTACCAGTGGGGTTAAGAACAGCCTGACAGAGTTGTTTTATGGCGCCATTAATATTATTCCACTAAATGTAGCACACAGACCCCCCAAACCACCACCCTTTGCTTGGCTGCACGAAATTGGGCATATTATAATAAAGCACTCAGAGATTAAAAGTGTGAATAAAACAACTTCAAGCTGAGCAAGCACGGTAGCTCCAGTGCCACCCAGGCTCTCCCGGGAGGGAGTGTGGGGGATAAAAGATCAACAATAGGGACAAAGAAATCCCGCAAAAGAGTTTCTGACATCCTGTAAATGGATTAACAAGGGGAAGAGGCGGGAGGGTGGTAACTAGCTTAACCACGCTAGTCGAGTGACTGGCAAGCGTAGCAGCAGATTGGCAAATGCTTCCCTTTACAAGATGGACACCATAATACTTCGACTGTGAACCCCCACCTATTCACGGTCTGCTATTTACAAATTTACATATTCATCTTCCATTTGCTATTCTCACTAATCACTAATTTATGCACGAAGATGCGACAGGAATGCGCCAAAATCCTGACAAATAGGAAAGTAGTAAGTGGTGACAGATATATATATATATATATATATATATATATATATATATATATATATATATGCATATATACTGTAGTTAAAGTGATACATCTCAACTGCAAAACAAACATATTTGTATGTCTGGGAGGACCTAAGTTTAGCCTGGGTCGTTACTGGAAGTTCCAGAGATGACGTTGCATTGTTTCTAAATTAAATCAATGAGCCATTCATTTATGAGGGTAATGTTATAGGATTCATTTTAAAAGCAACTACCTTGAAAACTACTGTCTTGCCCAATGAAATTGAAAAGTTTAGGTTCTGAAATTTCTGGGTCTGATTTCATAAGCGTTCAATATGTGCACCGCCTGTGACGTGGCTCATGCCAAATCAGTGGTTAAGCTCTTGCCAAACAGAATACTCTTGCTGTAGTATGTCTTCTGTAACATTATCCAGTGCGGAAGTCATTCTCTGCCTGAGTTCATCAATGCTAGCAGGAAGAGTGAACGGGGCATAGACCAGATCAAGTAAGACATTAAATATAACATCTTGATCTGTTTCTGCATATTCTGTAAAAAAAAAAAAAAATGAGGTTAGTTCAGATAGATTTGCCCAAATTATTGGCCTGCGAAATTATGTCAATTTTTTGGGGTACACCCAGTATAGAAAACTGTTTTGGGATCATATGTGGTGGTGTATTTATGGTTTAAACCATTAATATAGGCAGAAGGTGTCGAACTCATTTTTGCTGAGGGTCACATCGTACATGTAGTTATGGTTTCCTCGTGAGGGTGCTTAAGTCTGTGTACCCAAATAAATGTATGATTGGATCATTACATATATACAACAGAAAAACTGTTTGTTTTTGTACATTATAACATTCCTTTTTAAAGATGGACTAGTAATAAAAATATGTGCAATGTCTCAACGTTTTTAAACGTGAAGACAATTGGCAATTTCAATATTTTAGCAAGAAACATTAAGTCAATACACATAATTTGCTTTCATGGGCCCCATAAAATAATATGGCAGGCCAGATCTGGTATTGTTTGATAACTGTGACGTAGACGCATTACAAACAATTTTGAATGAATTAAACATGAATTATTTATTATTTACTTAAATAAAAACTATACGAATTTGTAAAATAAAACATGTTATATTTTATGTAATAGTGGTTGATTATAACTTATAATATAACATTTAAAAATGGCAATGAAGCAGTATGTTATTATTAAAAGTATTTTACATCAATGCGCGCGCCATGTACATTTAAAAGGAACTGCAAGAAGATCTCCACTTGTGTTAAGTTGGCCGCTGTGAAGCGGGCACTTGGACACCGCCTTCTACCCCCGATCATGCATCCATGTGATCACCCCCCAGTGACCCATAGTTGTGTCGCAGTCGGGGAGGTGCTTTAAAAAATAAATTTAAGATGATAATAATAATAATTTAAATCAATTTATTTTTACAATGACTCAGAGGAATTGATGCGCACTGTTGTCATATTCATGAATGAAATACACTGACATCCACCACACACATCCCCCTGCCTGCGCCTTGATCAAATCCACCAAATTCATCATACCACCTGCACCACAACTTAGACCTGTTTTCACCTGGTCTAAAGTCTTGACTACTTTTTTGTCACCAAATTGTCTGGTGTGCCTGAGACCTATAATAGAAAACGCCAGGGCTGGGCACTTAACCCTTTTTTGCCGGCCGTGGCCCTCCACCCTTGACCTGGGTACCCTTCCGGCCGCGACCCCCCGCCCTTATTAATAAACATTGTCGGCCCCCGCCCCGTTCCGCACTTCGGCCCCCCCCCAAAAAAAAGTGAAGCCGCGGGAGAGATGCTAACGGCAGAAGCTTTTTAAGGATCATTAGCTTGCTAATTTACTATTCGAACCTGCTGTGGACATGCTTCAAAATGCGCCACTAGTACTTTACTATTTACCCAACTGCATGTGTTTACTTTCATTGCCAGCCCCGGCGTTGGTTTTGTCGTATTGTATAATTATTTGGGTCCAATGGACGGCCAGAAGTCGCAGTCAACAAGTTACTTATTTTCCACACTTCCCTTTGTTCACGGCCTTCAAAATAAAATTGGCTGTCACTTATATAGCGCTTTTCTACCTTGGGTACTCAAGCATACCAGCAAACCACTGTACACAGCAGGTTTGCTACGGCGTATTTCCGGAAGTAGAAGACGCCAGAAGAAGTGCATGAACTCCACCTTGATGTCATACTTGAGTGCTGCGCACAGCTTAATATACTCCCGGACACAAGTTGTTTTGAAACAGTTACGTTCCAAGTGGGGAGGGCATCGCTTCAAAAAGACAGCGACAACAATGGATATCGTACCTGCTAGAACCATAAAGGACCGAGATGACTAGACTATGCATTTAATTTTATTGCCAAACTAGTTTGCTTTTGCAGCAGCAACGAGCTGCGTGCTGCATCCTCTCTCTCCTCTCCGTGTGGGAAACTGCATGTCATTGCAACGTGTGACATAATGGACCGATCAGAGCAGCATTCCTGATGTGTGCGTGGCATGTGTTTCAGACCTGTCGCCAACAGCACAATGCGTCAGTCACGTGAATCAATGCGGCAGTTGCCGCTCACGCCAACGCGGGAGTAGAAAAAATCCTAAAAAGAAGCCTTTCACCGAGTAGGCTGAGATGAAATTTGAGATGAAACTACAAACACATGAGGGCCGATGAGTGGGCCGAACTAAAATCCACTTCCGGCCATGCTTAGTCCAGCCATTTTTTTTAATTTGTCACCGCCGGCCCACCCGCCCCAAAATGGGCATCCGGCCGGGCAGGAGGGTCCGGCCCAGGGACGGACTGCCCAGCTCTGGAATACGCCCTCGGTCCACCCTCGGAACGCCCGGCGAGGCATAACATGCTCTGCCAAATTCCCAAACACGGAAAACTAGCCCTGGCACAAAAATGAAGATGTGCCGTTTTGTTATTTTAATTTGCCTGTTTCAAAAACCAATATGGCTCTTGTGCTCAAAACTTTACCCACTCCTTGCGGCTTTAACCATGTTTGAAAATGCAATAGAACACTATAGATAATGTTTAAAGGATCCATTTGTTTCTGCCTTGTGTGTAATTGTAAGGTAATGTAATGTAAATGTAATGTAATTAACATGATCAGAAAAGTCCGACAAATCCAAAAGGCACACGCACGCGTCGCTGGTCTTGAAATTGAGGGCCGGCCGCTGCGAAGAATCAGGGTTCTCAAGCAGCAGTAAACGCAGAGCAATGAGACATGTAATGTGTGTTGAGCTTGGGCCAGTGCGGGGACAGGCTTTCAGGGGTCGGGGGGGGTCTGGGAAGTGTAGAGGGAGGGGGTGTCGGCAGGCAGGCGGAGGGAGCGCAGATAAGATTTCTCTTCGGGGCACACAGAGAGTGTGTGTGTGTGGGCAGCCGCGGCGCTCTGAGCAAATCATTTCTGAATAAATATTTCACATACGCTCAGCTCAAGTCGTATCGACTGAGGAGAAGGAAGAGGAGGTGGAGGAGTAAAGGGAAACATATAGTAGAGAGACTGCTTGGTGAGAGTATAAAAAGGGAGGGAAAAATATTTTCAGGTAGAGGTCAGTTGCACTTAGAGTGCAATTCCATTTACAAGAAATGAATGGACTTGTGTGTGAAGTGAAGGTTGGCTTTCAGCAAATTGCTTGTACCAGTTCGCGTTAAAACAAAATTTACAAAGGGTGTTTGGCGCTGCATAGTCACAAACATCACACACAGGTAGCACTCACTGCCTGGCTCACTCGACCTGTCCTGTCCTATTTGCTACTCGTAGTGTCCTTTCCTCACTGTCGCAGCAAGAAAAGGCAAACAACCACCACGCTATTTGACTCAGCAGTGGAACAAGACAATTCGCTACTTGTCACGTCCCTTCCTCACACAGTGTAGGACTGCCTTCCAAGTCCATATACATAGTAAATAAAATACAACTTCCGATTTTTATGCCGTTGTTGTTCTGTCTGACTGCGTTTCCCCAAAATACAAATCTCAATACACATTTAAGTAACCAGGCCTCACAACCAATTTTGGTTGGTATGGTGAATCCCATACCTTGCAAATGACTAAGGCCCGGCTGATTAATTGGCAAGTTGGCCGATGATGGCCGATTGTTTTACGCTTAATGTACCCAAACCGTTTACAATGATACACAGATAAACATGATCTCACATTATACATCGTAGGAAATAATAGCATATCATAACTTTGATTCCTTCAATATGTATAGCTATATTAATTATATACAGTCATTGGATCGGTCTGTGAATTGATTAGTCATAAACTTTTTTACAAGCAATGCTTGGGTCAGCATTGCAACTCATGGAGGAATTGAACAGATGTAACTTGTAACTATTTTGCACACAAACTAAAGTCAGGGACTGGTTAAAAGCAAACAAACAAAAACATAGTAGACCATTAACCAAACATAAATGTGACAGGCATGGACATACATTCAACAAACAACTGGTAACACAAACACACACACTTATGATAAGGATAAACATCCTTATGATGTCAATAATTAAATGCATTTCACCATTCAATGCATTCTGGAACCGAGTGGTTTTACAGTGATTAGCATAACAATGACACAATAGGCCGACATTAAAGCTAGTATGGGGAAAGTGTTGCCGTGCTCCAAGTTAATGCCTTGTCTCGAAAACCAAAATATCAATGACGCATGTTCTGTGTTGACAGCACACGCTTTGGCGTTGATAAAAAAGTACGCTTCATGAAAAGCGGTTGAGAAATGAGCAAGTCATGATTTATTTTCAATGGAAATGTTTTGCCTTTGGTGGTTATGTTGTAGCCACTAATGTCACTGAGCTTATCATGGCATTTGCAGCCCCCGTGCTTTTGTAACAAGATAATAGCTTGCTGATCAGTGATGCGATAGGAAGGGTCACGAGCATTCACATTAGCATTAGCCGTTAGCTTAGTTACACCACTGATCAGCGTAGGTGAAAGCCTTCAATCACCGCAAAGAGCTTCACATTGGGGTGGGGGGGTGTTGTGTCACTGTCTGCACCAGACATTTGGGTTTGGTCGGAGTAATATCCTCAACAATCAGTCTTCTATTTCTTTTTTTTTTTTCACTTTGTGCTCACCACACTGTGCTACAGTTTTCATTTGACATGATGCCAGATTTCTTCTTGGTTTCTTTTCTCTTCTTCTTTCCAAATCATTTATGTCATTAAGTCATGCCCCCCAGTGTACAAACTGAGACATCAGAGAATATTCAAATATCACATTCATTGTTTTATTATCCTTGGAAGAAAGTAATGCTGTATTGTCTTTCATTGCGAATTCAGACAATATATTACTCTGACAAACAAAATGATGGAGGTTTGCACAAATATATTTACCGTATATAAACCCTCATGCTGCTAAGGCTGCATTGTACGAGCTTCAGGTAGTGTTGGTTTTGGCGGCCTGTTTTAGTTTTAGTCTAGTCTTTGTGTCAAACTGTCATTTTAGTTTTTATTAGTCTCATCAAGTTTTATTCGACTGAAAGTCTGAGCATTTTAGTCTTATTCTTATTTTAGTCAGAATTGTCCATGACAGTTTTACTGTAGTTTTAGTTTATGAAAACTGATGACATTTTCGTCTAGTTTTAGTCAAAGATAACTGATGACATTTTAGCTGAGGTGGAAAATTCAGGTCCAGAAAGTGAAAACGCTGGCAGGTAAATGAGCTTATTCACCTGCCGCTTGAGTGGAAGCACCTGCAGCTTAAGCCAAGCTGTGGCAAGGCATTTACTTTCTGAACCTGTGCATTTTAGTCTAGTCTAGTCTCGTTTTGGTCAAAGAAAACTGGTGACATTTTAGTCCAGTTGTAGTCAAAGAAAATTGTATTTTTTATCTTTTTTCAGTTATGCAATTATATTTAAAGAGGAAGTCAACCCAAAAGTTTTCTTAACAATATGTTCGATGCAGCCCCACTAGTCTATAAACAGCATTCTGATTGATATTGTGTTTGTGGAATATGAGTTTAGTACTAAAATCCACAGCAAGTGACAAAATAGCTGCCCCCTGAGATGGCTAAAAACAGGTGGATTTTGCATCACAATGCCACAAACAAACACACAATCTCACACACCCACTTCACACGCACACACGTTAACCCAGGGGTCACCAAGTCCGGTCCTCAAGGGCACCTATCCTGCATGTTTTCCATCTCTCCCCTCTGCAACACAACTGACTGAAATGATCAGATCATCAGCAAGCTTTTCAGAAGCCTGATAACCATACAGATCATTTGAAACACGTGTGTTGCATCAGGGAGAGATGGAAAACATGCAGGATAGGTGCCCTTGAGGACCGGACTTGGTGACCCCTGCGTTAACCCATGTTTCACTCTGTCGTAACAAATACTCAGACACGTTGTCTCATCAGTAGTTTGGGTGGGTTTACGGCAAGGGTGTTCAATCCCGGTCCTCAAGAGCCAGCCTGTTTTCCATCTCTCCATGCCTGGCACACACCTGATTTAAACAATCCGCTCATCACCGAGCTTTGCACAAGCCTGATAACGATTGTGATCATTTGTATCAAGTGTGTTCAGGTAGACAGATGGAAAACAGGCTGGATAGGGGCTCTTGCATGTCACGCAACAAAACGTAATCGTCAATGAGAGGGGAAGCGGATATCCAGAATGTCCATCTTCTGATCCAAACAATATATCGCTCATCGGGACTGAAGAAAGGATATGGTGACTGAAGCAGTCTCATTTTGGTTAACAGAAATGAAAAGACATTTTAGCATAGTTTTTATTTTGGAAACCAGTCTCATTTTTCTTTGTCAACAATATTGCACTATAGATTTAGTTATCGTTATCGTCACGTGACCAGCATTTTTGTCGTGTCTCGACTCATTGACAAAGATATTTTGTCCTAATTTTCGTTGATAGAGCAACACCAGCTGCAGATTATCAGTTTTTGCGATTGGCAATGAAAGGCACTCATCGACATATGACGATCAAATAATTTTCCATGGAAAATGGCCGATCACGATCGGTTGCCAATCGATCGCAGCACTACTAATTTATACCAAGGTAACAGTTGGATTAAACGATGGTTGATTGGTCATGTCTGGAGAGTGAGACACAAGCATGATCAGCATACCATCTCAGATGCTACATTAATGTAGCAACAGAGCTACCACAATACCCCGCATTCCAGATAGATATTAACGATAGAGAGTTATATTATACAATAGACGATTTTGAATATCGCGCTATACTACATATGGTTTGTATGGTATAGCTCTAGGTCCAAGTGAATTTAGCATGCAAAATTTACACTCCGGAACATTTTAAAATTATCTTAACTTAATCTCTAACCATTTTTAAAACTCTCTTGTTGCACATCAAAATTGTTCTGGCATGAAGAGGCATACAGATCCACTACACTGCATGATTGACTGAGAAAAAAAGGAACAAAATTTAGCCGTGATCAGTCATTGTCACTTACTTCAGGGCAATTAAAAATAAACCAAAACTAAACCAATTTGTCCGACTTATACAGAGAGATAAGAAAATGCTTATAAGGATGTCTGCACAGTCTCTTCATCGACAAGCAAAGCATTAGCATGTGCTCCCAAGGGCCAGATCTGGACGTCATCCCCCCAGCCCTCACCCTCCCTGCCTGTCTGACACATGCCAGGGCCACAGCAGCACCAGTGCGAGGGGGGCTGGTCAGCAGGGGGGCCCGTAGTGCCTGTCAGCGGCGGCCATACTGACCTCACACTCGGGCGCTGGCCACTAGTGTTTAATCCGTGTCGGGTGCGTTAACACTGAGCGACCTCCTGGGTGACAGATCTGCCATGTGAGCCTTTTCCCCCTACCCAAAGGGTGGGGGTGGGAGAATGGCATGGACTCGCTGTCAGCTCCACTCACACATACGTTAACACACCAGGGCATAGAGCCCCTTCCTTTCCTTCCCTTACTGGGGCGAAAGGTGGGTCAGCGCCTCAAGTGCCTGGGGTGAGATGTCCACCGTGGCAAAGTAAGGTGGCGAGTAAGTCATTAAAATACGACACACACGGTGGGGTTAAACACAGAGCATTCCTCTGTGAGAGTCGACTTGTAATAAATATTTGAGGGGAAAAAAAAACTAGCGAGAGAAGCTCATGCTAAATTCTAATCTACTTATAAAATTAATCATTCACCGGATAAATAAACACGCTGCTCACATGGGTTGGAAACTCACAGACAATATTTATAACGGCCTATATACAACCACATGTATTGCAGAGGAGAGGTTTCAGAGCAACGGGCAAAAGGTGAAAAATCAAGCGATATTGCGAGACCAAATATATATTTTGTTAAGAGGCTTCCGCTTACAAATGCTTTGGACACATTTAAACGTCTTCACACACGCACACACATTTGGTGACATAGTTTGTTTGGTCACATGCTGTGAGCTTTTTCGAATGTAAAATGTGTGCCTTGGATCTATAAAGGTTGGGAATCACTGGTGCGAGTAACCACCTGGCGCCACTAAGTGAGGATATGCGGTGTATTGAGACTGATTTAATACGATGGATGGCACTTTTAGAAGCCAGCAACAAGTGAAATGTGAATGCTCATCATTTTCACAGCCCTAATGAACAAAACAGTTGCTCTAATAAAGCGGCTGTGTTTCAAGGTTGCACATGGCATTCATTCCACCTCAAGAGCTGTTGCCTGACACCGTGGTTGTAATCTCGCCTTAAATCGGCAAGTGCTGCCGGCGTATTGTTTAATAATTAATAAATTACGGACTCCAATTTCCGTGAGTGCACACACTTCATCGTCACGGCCGTCGTCGTTTTTGTTCCCGCTAGACGCGCTCCCACCGCACAGGCTGTGAGAACTCCCACAGCTCGGGGGGAGCTAGAGAGCATAACCCCCACGGGAGTGAAGAGCGGCGCTCCTTTTGAGGCCTCCAACTTTTTTTTTTTTTTTTTGTCACCCCCACCACAAAGGAGAGAGAAAACAGATGCAAAGCAGAAACAAGGAGACGATTAACAGCCGAGCTGAGCCGCTGGACTCCCAAAGCCTCCACTTTTCAGGGACGGGTGTTGACAAGAACAATTACCACTGAGTCTGATTGCGTCTTTGATCTGGGGTGTTCTGGTAACTGGCCGCCGCTGCCAAGGGTTCTGCACAGGTGGTCACCCAAGACCCCCGGCAGGCCCGAGCTGAACCCTGCCCTCGCCTCGCCGTCGATTATATCGGCAGTTACCAGAGGTGGCAAAAGTACTCGCACTCTGTATTTAAACAGAAGTACAGATTCTTGTGTAAATAAAAAGGACTCTGGTAAATGTGGAATTACTGACTCAACTCCTTTACTTAAGTGAAAGTAAAAAATACAGAGTTCTGAAATGTACATAAGGACAAAAGGAAAAATGTAGTTTTCCTGTTAGTTACTGTATATACGAGGGGTCGGTAACCTATTACACTCAAAGAGCCATTTCGACCTGGTTTCCAGGGAAAAGGAAACATTGAGAGCCGCAAACACTTTTTGACATGTAAAATGAAGATATATGTATACATGTGTGTGTGTACTATCGCCATAAAAATCAACTTTATGCTTCATGTTTCAAGTGGGATAAAATTAAAGTCAAATATAAAGTCATTACGGTTACTCAAAACAACTGCAGAGTCGCTGTCAGCACTGATTCCTCCGCCCGCGCAGAGCGCATTTTGGGCTCCTGACGTCAATGTCGGATGCATGCGACCTGGAGGTTCAGACTGCGGTCGCATTGAAAAAAAGCATTGAAAAAAAGCATTGAAAAAAAATCCGATAGGTATCCAATATGGGACCACGTATGAAAGTGGCCAAAAACGTTGAGTTACTGAGAAGGCATGATGCATGTTTTTGAGACAAATAACATGAACTTCAATCGGTCACTTTATTTTTATTTTCCCAAGCCACGCAGAGCCGCAACATAAGGATGAAAGAGCCGCATGCTGCTCTGGAGCCGCGGGTTGCCGACCCCTGGAATATACTGTACAATACCTGTTTTACAACAACAACCTAAAGAGTAACCTTTTATGTCGGTTATTGTTTTTTCTTTTTTTTTCTTTTCTTTTTTTTGCTGTGGTCTTTTTTTTGTTTTTAAAGGGCTGGCTAGCTTTGGTACAAATTTTAAGGTATCAAAACGATATGTTCTTAAAGCTTTGCTAACATTGACAAGTAACTAACAAAAAAATGCACATTTAGCTAATGATAACTAAAAATATCACCGCATCTGTATATGTGTTTTCGGATTAGCATACAGCACCAATCATTCTTGGATCTGACAACATCAAACCTTTCTCTTCTATAAGGGTATGCATGGGGAATATCTTGCTTCTCCGAATCTGCAGTGTCGTCACTGTTAATGATTCACATTTGTCCATGTTGCTGCTGTCCCTGTTTTTTCCACCTTGTAAGTCTAAACAGTCTCAATCAATCAGTGAATGACTTTGCCTCTCTCTATTTCAGTCTATTATTTATAAACCGTGTCGTCATGCACTGAGGTTGAAAAAAGTAACAAGCCTATTTTGACAAAGGAGTAGACCATGCAGATATCTTTTTTCAAAAGTAGACAGTAAAAGTAAAAAGCTGTCAGAAAAAAAAAACAAGTACAGTAACCTGAAAATTGTTAATTACAGTAACTAGTTACTTGTACTTCCCGCCACTGGTGGTCGTGGCTGCCAAATGCATTTATGACTGCGCTACATCAAATATTCATCAAATGCCAACTTTACAGGGTGTGACGTGAGCCAATCAGCATTTCACAGGCCATCAAAAAAGCGGCTGGCAGGGTCAAAAAGAGAACCCACTCGAGCTATATACAGGTTTCCCAAGCAGCGCTCACGTTGAAATATTAATTCTCCTTAAATACTTTAAGCAGTTCTAATGACAGCGAGGCTCCGAATCAGCTTTCAAGTGCAAATGATCCCTTTTCTCTTTAACTCTCAATCAAAAGTTGAACTTCTGAAGATGATTAATTTGCCTGGCTAATATGTGCTAATTTAAGATTTCTATTCCAACTTGTCTTTTCCGCTGCTCACAAAAGTAGGATCTCACAAATAACTTGTTCCCCAAGTAAAAGATTCTGTGGAGGGGGGAAGTGTCAGATGGCTCTCACTCGCTGTCCAGCAGTGCTATAGCGCCATCTAAAGGCCGTATATTGGCGTGCAGCAAAGAACTCCGCGTGACCCCTCTTGGTGGATGTATAGCATATTCATCTGGCTCTGCGTCTTAGCAGGGAAAAGAACATCTAAAGGAGGTTATTTTATGAAGATATTTAGCTGTTGTCAAAGTCTTGAAAAGCTCCAATCCGAAGCTCATTACAGCAGCACAAACAAACAGAGTTGGAGAGGGGGGGTTTCTTGTTTGTATTTGCGTCCACTTGTGAAAATGTTTAACTTCCAAAATGTGTCTTTTTTTTTTTTTACAGCGTGACATGATTTTTTTTTGTGTAATTTGCGAGAAACTTAATACACAACATCCGCAGTGCTGTGGTGGCAAACTCAATTAGACTTTTTTTACTACTTCCAACATTCAGCGGCATCATAAGGATTGAAAAAATGATTGAGGCTAAGTCAATTCCACACTGAGGTATTCTGACTGAGATTCAAACAGGAGCTCTTGACTGTGAGGCAGACGAGCTAACACTGTAGTGCTGCTGGACGGGTCTACAAATCACTTTTTTTTTTCAAATGCTTGTGTTTTACCTACAAAACACCCAAAAAATAGGAAAAATGTATCACCTTTTCATTTCAGTGTAGGATTTAACAAACTGTCTTAAAATTAGCATTCAAAGGTGACTAAAACATCTGACAACTGATTAATTAAGATGTAGTGTCAGTTAATATTGTTATGAGAAATACTTCTAGGCCAAATGTACAAAACAATCAAATGAAGAATAGTAAATCACCAGTAATTGAGTATGTCATTTTGTACTGTGTGACCACATACTGCGCACATATTGCGCAAATTAATTTACTAGTGCAAAACGCATGAAATGGCATATGTCAGTCCCATTGTAAACCAGGGTCACCCTCTATTTGGATTTTTATTGTGGTACAGATGTGGAAGGGACAGGAAGATAGCTGTTTGAAGCTCGAGCTACTAGTCTCCTCCGTAAACAAATACAGCACAGTCCTCTGTTAACCCAGATTTGTACGCAAGACGTAACATGCCATAAGTAACGAACACAAACACATCAGTTAAGTCCTATTTACATTAAATATTGGTATGAAAAACGTGTATGACATAAATACGGAACAATCAAAAGAAAAACAGTAAGTATGTCAGTAAGTGAGCATGCCTTCGTATTAACAACTTCAACATTCATGCTAATGCAATGTTCCCACCCAAAATGTTCCTTTTCCCATCCTCTTTGTGTACTAGGAGTGATCCGTCATGCAATAATTTGAATACCTTATACACACCACACCACATGCCAATGAGGTGCTTCATAATGCATACATGCATCTACATAAACAGGATAAAAATGGAGGCTGCATGCTGCGCCGAGGTCAGAAAATTGGCCTGTGGGACTGAGTGATATAATAGCTAAGTATTTCTGGTAAAGCACTAGGCGAGCAACATCCCCGCGGTCCCAGCAGAGGCCGCGGCGGCGGTAATGCATTACAGGATGTATGTGGTGTAAAAAGGCTCACGCCGGTCCACCCGACTTGATAAATAATGTATTGTAATGTATATTGAAGTTGCGGCGCAAACTGCAGCGTTTCCTACCGGCGTACCCTGAGAAGCAGACACTAGTGGTATAATTATGCACATCGCAGAGCCAAGCAGAGGCAATCTGTCAATGTCGGAATCAGTTACCTTATTACCACTGCCTAAAGATATAAAGATAGGAGTGGGAGCCGCTTTCATTAGAGCGCACGGGCGGCGTACTACAGCGGAGATGGCTCCAAACGCTAACCTAATTGCAGATGATGACTGGGAGGAGGGGTCGCTATAGAGAGGCTGGCCTCCGAGTAGGCAGGAGCATGGTACACCGAGGCCCACTCGTTAGCCTTTGGAGCTAAGGCGGTCATTTTCTGTTAGATGTTTGTGCAATGGCAATGCGTGTAATGTAATGTATCTACGTATGTTGGGAGTGCAGAATCGCGTGAAGCCCGCTCTTCGAGAGCGACACCCGGAAGTGTTTGAACATGTATGGGAATGTTTAGCCGGCTGATGAGGATTAAATTAAACTGTTAAGAAATTACTCAATAAAGCCCATCATGGTAGTGTATCAACGCGTTTGACGCTTCTTCGCTATTGGCCTCTGACACCGTCGTAGCATAAAGTGAGTTTGCAAACTTGGATGTTGGAGCGGAGAGACGAACCCTCCCAGGTTAGCTTGGCGGCAGCTAGCTCGTAGGATAGAACATGGGTGGATGTTACCAAAAGTGAAAAATCACCCTGGGTCCTGCCACTGGCCAGTGTGCGGCGAGGAATCCTAGAGGGTAAAGTGAGTTATTTTAAACTAAAAAGGAAAACCTTTCCGTAGCGTGACACGGCAGCGTTAGTGTCATTATACACTCCGATGTGTTTTCAAAAAAGTGAATATGGTTCCGTAATGTGCTTTGGACAACATATGGTCTACTATTTAGCATTGTGATCAAATTGCGGCTTTTTCATGTTTTGGACCATTCGTGTTTTTCGTCAGAAGAACAATTAGTAAACCATTCGAGTTTGCTTAAGCAGTAAATGAATAACAAAAGTGAATTTTGGGTGCGAGCCAAGGCTCTAGTGTTGAGTGTTTTTCTAACATGTCTCACAAGTCATTCACCACAATAAAAATGACAAGGAGAAGAACAGTGGCAATGTACAGTTACCAGATAAGCAAACAACTAGCTTGTCTTGTATTGGTTCTCCTATTATTGCACTGCAAAAATTCCCCCGTCGTGGTAGCCAGCCATTGGCCCAGGGCAAGAAGGCTGCCTGGCCGCCGAGGACTGCCTCTCCAGCGGCAGTGAAAGCGTGCACTTCGCTCAGAAAGAACCGGAGAGCTCACACTCAGACAAATTTGGCAAAGTGCAGAAAATGATCAAGTTGAGGGATTTATTTATTGAGGTATCTATTAGGTTTTTCAGGTATTATGCTGTCTTTTGGTGATTCTGTTTTCGGCCTGGGTTTCCCTGTTTTCGGTTACGGCCAAGAATTGTCATGCTGGTGCCTCTCTAATCATATGTGATGTGCTTTTGTGGTCATCTGGAGACACTCATGCTGATTTTTGCTGATTGTGTGGGGTCTGTCACATTTGAAAAATCAGTTAAGATGTCACAAATTGGTACACAGTATGCATACCCTGCCTTAAAAGAATCTACAGTAAATCTACCACCTGATTAAAGTTGCATGTCCCAAAACTAGTATAACTTCCATACCTTCTTGTTTTGGTCTTTTCTCTGACCCGTCACCTGTGAGCCTGCACATCTCCACTGGCAAACATTTTCCTCAATACTGCCTCCCACTCTTCTTACGACCGCCTGCATTATTCTCTACCTTCCTATGTATCTGTGCCTCCCCGTGCCTGTCTGTGCGTCTTGCGATTCCAAGCGAGGCTGGGATACGTAGGTCTACAGCCTAAGGGCGAATCACTCCTTGCGATCAGCGTGAAGGGCTTCACAGGATACGCCAGGTACGAGTTGCATGTCATCCTGAGACGGCGCAGACGGAAAGAAAGGTGGCGAAAGGCTAGCTCTTCACTACACGCCCCGTCTGTGACCGCCTCCTCACCCTGACGAGTGTGCGCTCTTAATCATGACATTACAGCGTGCTGCTCTGAGGGGGATTCATGGGGGCGATTTGAGATTATTTTAGCTTAGGACCTCAGATCACGTCGCCTCATTAAAAACAGCTAAACAGAGACATTTAAAACGCTGGCTCACATCTGGGAGGCAGGCCGTCACTCCTCCACGTGATCCTCCACCGTGATCCCTCCTTACACCGTCCCTTGGGTTGGGAGGCTTTGCTCACAAGTCAGACGCACAAACGGCCCAAACTTCGACTCTAAAGTCATCAGAATTGAAGGAAAGCCATGTGGGGTTTGATTGAAGGATAAAGCGCATACACATGGGACCAAGACAAAAGGGAGTTGTTCTTCATGGGGGGAAAAAAAAAAGGGCAAGCGAGACCAATGATTCTCCCCAATAGGACAAATATGTCTTACCTCGAGGCACAAAGGCAATTCATTAACGTGAGGTTATGGCTTACCAGAAAGGCTATGAGGCTCCGTTGCGTGCTCTCCCATTGAAAACAGCTCTTAATGTACCGCAACGTGTACAGAACTGCTGTGCTGATTTTTCGAACCCTATAGATATTGTGGGCAAGAACCTTTATGGGGAAGAATTGCAACAAAACAACAGTTAGTATCATGGGATACAGGAGACACAATGTTTTTGTTATTTATTTTGTTTTGTTTTTGTGTTTATGACTGAAATGAAGCTTTATCACAGGAGTGGACTAACTTATAATTTACCGCATTCACTTAAAATCGTCAGGTCATTTTGTCGCTGAGGTAAAAAAACAAAAACTGTTCAAAGGTGTGTGTGAAATATCTGCAGTTAACGTTAATAATAAGTCTGTAAATCAGAAGCACTTTTAATTATATAAGTTATAAATAATTGAATTATAACTCATTAACCACTTAGTTGATCAAATTAATATATTAAATATAAATATAAAAGTGTTAATTAAAAACATTATTTATCATATCATTTACAATGAACCAGTCAATCAGAAAAAATATACAAAAAATAAATACAATTTTAGGAAAATGTTCAGTGGGCCGAATTAATTATTTATTTGCCCACCCCTGCTTCCTAATAACAGACTACTATTGTGATACCTTTTTCGAGAACTTTAAATTTTCTTCTGTAAACTTTTCTTCCTTTGGTTGGAAACTTCTAATACCAGCTCGAACCTAGCAGAAGACAGATGAAACTATTATTTCCATACTTCAAACTATATGGTGCATCTTTCAAGATGATTTTCTGCTTACTTTATTATATATAACCTCTAACACAAGTGTGATCGTTCCTTTGGCTGGGCCACTCAAGTCCTCTTTCTTCAAGTAGAGACAAATCTGCTGCTCATTTTGAACCTTTGAACACAGTCAGACATTATGCAAAACTGACTTGAATTGCTTGTATATAAAAACAGTAGCTGCATAGTAACTGATGATTTTGCGTTTGGTGATGAAGTGCTGCCACCATGAGAGAAAATAAAATCCTTGCTTTTACAGTCTCAGGGACTCGCATTGCACTTTGCAGTTTGCAGTCAGGGCTCAACAAGTGGCCCCTCCCTCAGTTGGCATGCACGCAGTAAACAGGCAATACAGTAGACATTTTTTGGGTTTTAAACGTGGTGAGAAAATGCACAATAGTCTCCTTTAAAGAACGTAAAAATGCAGGACAGAAATGTAGTGGCCTACACGCCTCACAAACTTACAGTCAGTAATGGAATGGCCACTTTGCCCAGAAAGCCTGGCGCTTTATCTCCATTTTCATCCATGATGGTCAGCTCCACCACGTCATGAATGTCCTTAACCGGGCTGCAGCATGACAGCAGAACATATGCTGTCATATAAACTATGAGGGGGGGAAAAAATATGCCATTGACCTTCTTACAATGTGATTGCTTTGTTCCACTCCGGATTGACGCTCTTGTAGATGGTGTGAGTTTGAAGTTCGCTATTTCCCATTGCAATCACACAATAGGGGTTGCTTTTCCCTGCAAATGGTGAAGCTGTGTTAATAATTATGATATCAAATCATTGTGAAAAAGTGGCATGGTGAATGGTTACTATTGATGTCTGCAGCGGGAAGATCATTTGCTTTTAAAACCTTGACTTGGAGGAAACCAATTTCTCCCGTGCATTTATACAAGTTACGAAGGCTCTGCAGGATAAAAACAGGGGGAAAGAAAAGACACTCAATTAGGGATGGACTACATCCACTTCGATCAAAGTGAGCAAACATAATGATAAATCCTTAACCTCAGCTTTTGGTGTAAATACAGTTGCTACAGTTTCAAACTATTGTAACAAACGTGAGTGATGTCATGCACATTGTGAGCGCCACAGCTATTTTCAGTGGAGAAGAATTTTTTGTTAAGTTACTTATGATTGTAGTAAAATCATTATGAATGTATGTGTACATTGTTTTGTTACAACTGCGACTGTTGTGAAAGCACGAAAGTAAAGTTGAGTTGAGGGTGAATAGTGTGTCAATTTCTTTGTCCCACTTGAGACTTGCAAGAGCATTTTTATATATTTAATGTATTTTTATGACAGTTTGCTTTTTTTCTTTCGACTCTGTGCTGCAAATTCCAAAAGTAGTCGCCGGGTTGTCATGGTTACACAAGTCATACATGGCTTTGGCCCAGCAGTAGAGTGGAGGTGAGTCCATCCATCCATCCATCCATTATCTATACTGCTTATCCTCACAAGGGTCGCGGGCGTGCTGGAGCCTATCCCAGCTGTCTTCGGGCAGTAGGCGGGAGACACCCTGAATTGGTTGCCAGCCAAGAGACAAACAAACATCTGCACTCACAATCACACCTAAGGGCAATTTAGAGTGTCCAATCAACCTACCATGCATGTTTTTGGAATGTGGGAGGAAACCGGAGTACCCGGAGAAAACCCACGCAGTCACGGGGAGAACACGCAAACTCCACACAGGTAGGCCGGAGCCGGGATCGAACCCACAACCTCTGAACTGTGAGGCGGACGCGCTAACCAGTTGACCAGCGTGCCGCCCTGGAGGTGAGTCTTCTTCTCAAAATGTGCCTGTGGGCGTGGTATAAATTTTGCTGGAATGTGATATAACAGTGGGGCTAATTTGCATAATACCGCCCATTTTCAAGCAACCTGTATTTTCTCCTGCTTAGCACTAAAACTCTGGGCATTTTGATTAAATAAATGCACAGTGTGTCTGACATCTCAATTGCAATGCACATCCCGAAATGTCCTGTTATATTTCTGCAAAGGCTAATACTTACAAATTTCCCCACCACAGCGTCTCTCTCGTCAGGCTTCTCCAAAGGAGCGGTCTCGATGTCGGAGACTGAGACTCCCCAGCAGGGTAGCAGGGTAACCAAAAACACCAGCCTGCCCTTTCCTGGATCCAGCATCTGAGTATAGAGCTGCCTCTCATTAAACACAAGGTTGGATAGGTCAACCTCAAACCTGCGACACACAAAAAGGGGAAAATGGTTCCACTGGGAAGGTAAAGGGCTGTGCTATGGGAAGCTAACATTACCTAGCAGGAAGTACTCACATTCCCCACGATTCCTCACCCTTCCTGCCTCTCTTTAAATGCACCTCCACCTGCAGAGGTTCCTGGTTATCTGCGAACTGATTGAAGTCAAACCGCTCTCTCCACTGGGGATTGGCTTGAATGCAGAGGTTCTGAGGAGCAATAACGACAGACTCATCCCTTGCACGCAGACATTTACTTTTAACGCCTTATCAAACCGAGCAGTGCCTGCATGGCGGGTGGATTAAGTCATCATGCAGGACAACCAGCAGAGAAAACAAGGTGCTCGTGCGCCGTCGTTTGCGTGCGCTCGTACACTCGAGTAGCCACGCTGGGATTGTAAACACTGACAGCTCCAATTAGAATGGGCTTTGTTGGGCAAACAAACAAACAAGTGGTGAGGGACGGCTGAGAGGTTTACAAAGAAATGACACGACAGGAGCGAGACGCTGCCGACTCGCCGGGTTGGGGAGGGTGGGAGGAAAAACAAGTCCAGGTAGATGAACAGAGGCGTGCTGCGTATGCAAATGAAAGAGACAACGGAGCTCGGCAGCTCCGAGTGAGTGGCAGACTGGCCCGCTCTAATGAGCTGCCTGTGCCATGGCCCAGTGAGCCAAGGTGGAGGTGAGTCACAGACGAGTACCCGCTGCGGCGAAGAAGCCCCCACCCACCGTAAAAGAAAAGACTTTAAGTAAAAAGAGTGTGTCACGAAGAGACCGGAGAGCGTGAGAAACCGGGGAGGTTTTTTTGAAAGTCTAACCTTGCTTTTGTACTTCTGATCGCCCAGACGAAAGCGGACATAGATGTCGCCTCGGCCGTACTGCGGCAGATCCTGGCCCTCCACCAGGGTGATGGCGAGAGCCCCCGTCCACAAGCGGCTCTTGAGCTGACTCTTCTGCATCTCAGATGAGCTTGGGTACTGCGTAGCCTTCTGTGCAATGCAGAAGTTTTGTTATCACCATAGGTGAGAAGATGGCGATTTTTTTTCAGGTATTCATTTTGCTGCCGACTATTTTTACTCCTTGCAATTAAAAGCATGCCTGTACTTTTCTACCCTTTATGTTTTATTCGGATAGATGCTTTTCCAACCTCAGAGAATGATGACACAACGCAAAAAAGACAAGTCAAGCGCAGTTGAGTTACTGAAAAATGTAGGGACAGTAGCAACATGGAGGAAGGTGGACCAGGAAGCAACAACATATTGGGAGAAGCATGATATTCCCATTCCATGGCCTTATTAAGGAAAATTATTTGAGGTTGCAAGCTATAAGAATGGCTCATGACAAATGCATTGTCTTGTGCCAGCCTAAAACCCCAAAATTGTCCACCTAATTTGAAAAAGAACAAAAAGTTATATTTTTCCAGTGGTTATCATTAGATAATTTAGCATTTTTTGTTAGCTTGTTTTGTTTTGTTTTGTTGGTGCAGGGCAACGGGAATTTAGCGGTCTGGTGATTTTATTCCTCTAAATACAAGCACCATACAGGTTAATAAAAGAGTGAAACTAATATATGCACACGGAGAAGTTTTTCTTTTGTTTTTGCTGTGCCAAGTTATTAAAACAAGTATTGTGTATATAATGGACAGTAAACATTTATTTGAATTTCTCACTTTGTACATTTTATTCTCTACTTTTTAACTTTTGTTTAAGTAAATATATTGAATCAGTACTTCTACTTTTAGTAAGGTATTTTTCTTTAACACAATGTACTTCTACTAATGTACAGAGTGTGTTTTCCCACCCCTGGTTATAACCTTGGTTTTGGTGGTGTCTAAGCTAGTTTTTTTGTGAGATGTCAGCACAAAAAAGATAAAGACACAAACATCATATGGAAAAACACACATGCACAGTAAATACCTACTATTCAGAAATGTATCTATTCACGTTTCTTTTTTCTTGTGGAGCCTATGCTCAGCTATTCACCAAAAAACTCACCTATTCGCACATTTTGTGCTCTTTCTGAAACAGCCTGGGAAATCACAATATGCTGCCAAAGCTCTGGCTAATAAGAAAGTACAAATTGGTGTCAAAGAAATATAATGAGGGTATACATTCCCAAGGTCTTTGCATGACAGGGAAGAGCAAAGTTTAGCCTGGGTTGTTAGTGGAAATACAGTGCCTTTGCCATGTGTCTGTACAACACTTGCAGCGCATATTTTCAAGATCAAATAATCTGTAAGCCATTCATTTTTAAGGGCAAAGTAAGATGAGTTTTAAATACTATTCAACTGTTTTGGGATTGTGGTGTATTTAAGGTTGAAACTAAATAAATGAGTTTAGTGATAGACTGATACATTCTAACTTCATAAACCAAGGATCCCCTGTATGCTATTTAAACTGCTAATGTGGTTAAATAAGTAAAAATGTACACTATACGACTGAATAATGGCGCGTTATGTCCAGCGAGTTATTTTATACAATTCTACGGTAGTTAAGAATCTTAAAACATTGTTGGCGCGTGTAAGTGTTACACAGTGATGATAGTTTGATGTTCCATCAAAATTGTTACAAATTGGCGGTCGAGGAGGGTCCCGGAAGGAAATTATATTCCATCTTTAAGTTTCTTCTGTACGTGCAAATTGTGCACGCTCCCCACCGTGTAAGTGTTTCCACCTCAGCCTGACACTTCGTCACGTTTCGCAGAGCGTTTTAAAAGTAAGACAAGGCTTTACACTATGCAACACATCTCTGTTGGAGTACATTAGCACATCTCTTTTTTGACAGGCAAGGCTGGCAAAGAGAGAGAGAGGAAAGAGAGCAGGACGACAGCGAGCAGCCAGATGTCCCGGGCTGTGACAGTCCCACTCATCACTGGCTTCCAGGCTGAGTGTTGGGAGTCAGGACACTTGGCACGCTGTACCGGAGACAGCAGGCGGCAGTGAGTAATGATGCACAGCGAGTGCGCATACAGCTCTCTCATCAGCATATTATGCAAAAAATGCAGCATGTATGGCCCACAATACAGCGTGTTCGTATGTGGGTACATCCTTGAGATTCATATACGCAACGGTCACAACATTAGGTACACTTAATGAGATTTAGTGGCATAAATGTAGCCTTTACAAAGAAAATAATACTCAATTTTGAAAGGGTTTATTTAACATTTACTGTGATTTAGTTGGAGTATATTTTTCATTAATGTAGAATAACCATAATATTATTTTTGGTGGTTTTTTTTTTCTTTTTTATCCTCAGCGTTACATTGATTTACAGCATCTCATTAAAGTCAGTGAACAGTTTGTATTACAGTGTAAAGTTCCAATCCCCTCACAATAACCCAACACACAGCCATTAGTGTTTAAACCACTGGCAACAAATGTGAGTACACCCTCATGTGAAACACACGCACACACAAACGTATCTCCACCCCTACGAGGATCTGTTAGACTCTCTCTTACAGCCCAGGCTAAACGTAGCTGCTGCTCCACATTCTGTACAA
Organism: Filicampus tigris; assembly: GCF_054856515.1. Classification (NCBI taxonomy): domain Eukaryota; kingdom Metazoa; phylum Chordata; class Actinopteri; order Syngnathiformes; family Syngnathidae; genus Filicampus; species Filicampus tigris. The sequence goes on from NC_141220.1 coordinate 15,621,351, forward strand.
AGCTTGTCTCTGAATGAAGATGTATCACTTGAAATACTTCCTTGGACCAGCTGTACTACTTCCCTATTAAGGGCTCTGGCATTACTTCCTGGCATCTTAGGGTGTTTTCAGCGAAGAATGGAGGATATCATCCCAAAAAAAAGCAAATAGGCGAAGTTGTGAATAGTAAACTGATTTGTGCAGGGGGTGACTGTTAAACAATCCAATGGAAAAACTTGGAACACACATATGTCTGCCCTTGTTATTCGACAGTGGTTCTGTAGGAGTGTGGGTGGGGTTAGCTGTCACTCATTTTCATCATACAGGACCAACACCTCAAACCGAGCATTTTGCAACGCTTAGAAAAATGGGGTTTAAAGCGTTCTGTTAATTCTTGAGCCTTTGGGTATTTTCATGAAAGAAGATGTGTTATTAAGACACCTGGGTTCTCAATAGAGAAAAAAAACATGATATGTCTACTTTAACATATGTTCTCACGCTTTGCATTAGTCAACATGTCAGAAATTGAGGACAAGCTCTGCAAATGGACTCTTCCCACTGGGCACCACAGAGGGAGTAAGACAGAGCGGCCTTGATACGTTTCCCTGTTTAGAGTTCCCGCGAGGCTGCTCAGTGATAGCACGGTGCTGTAAAAACACAAACAGGAGAGAGGTTGCGCCAGGCCGACGGTAATTAAAGAGCCGGACCGCCATGCGCTCAAACCTCTTTGATTGTGCGGCTTCTCTGGCTGCAAACAAAATCTCCCCCCGCCGCTCCAGCCCCTCCTGCCCCGCTACGGAGGTTACAACCTGCTTTGCCACCCAATCCGGAGGGGATCAAAGCTCATCTCGGGGACCTGAATTAACACGGAATACCGCAGGCGAGGCCCTATAAATATCATCTCTCTTCAAAAGGAGAAAGAACAGAGGGAGTAGAACGGCGATAGAAAACAGGCCTCAGCCAAGTCGTCCCAAGTGTTTATCTTGGCCACGTTTCTATCTCAGCGGCCAATAAAACAATTCCACTTAACTGTAAGTGGCCCCCGAAGAGAATCTATTCCTGGTCCTAAAAAGGGCCGCGCGATGGCTTCCATATGGCGAGACAGCATGGGGACAGGCGCAACGAGCTCAGACCCGGGTCCATTTGGCCGCCGCCGCGCCACTGTCCGTCCACAGCTGCGATATTACTCCCTAACATCTGGGTTATTGCCCACTTTGCCTGGGAATTATCAGCCATGCCGATCTTAGGCATGTTGCTCTGGCAGCGTGCCGCCTTTGACGCCAGAGCCTCCCTACACGTTTGGAAACAGAGTTTTTACTCCCATCTCCGTGGTGGCAACACACGCAACACTGAAAATATGTTTCTGTTCAATTTACTCAATTTTATTTCTTCATCTAGATACAGACACATTTTTAAGAAGACTATACATCTACTAAATAAATGTATCTGGATCCACATGATTTTATTTTGTGCAACCACTTGACGAAATAATAGCGAGTAAATTCAACACACCGTTTTTTTTCAGTGCAGGGAGAAAAATCACATTTACAAAGACAAAGGCGGAGTGGAGCTGTAGAAGCTTGCGATTCAGCACTTCCAGGATAGGTGTTAAACACAGTAAGATATTGTCAAAAATGATATGAGGGAGGTGGGGACAGTGCGCGGGCGGTGGGGGTAGGGGGTGGGGGTGGTGGGGTTGGCATTGTTACATTGTCAAATTAGCACTATGACTTAGGCAGCGGAAAGCCGTGCAGAGTCCCATCACACATTTTCCATCTCCCTTTGAGTACCTTTAACCATCTGTAGTGCATGAAAATGGCTTCATTCCTTTGTCATCTCATTTCAAATTGAGATTGTCTGCTGGACCATCAAGAGACGGAACAGTGGCAGATGTAGAGACTGCATAGGTGTGAATAAAACCCACTCGATGTAGTGCTAGTCAGTCCCAAACAGGCACACAACTGTTTCAACACTGAATCTAATTACGGCAGCAGTATACCGAAAGCCACTTGAGAGGCGATGCAACTTTGTTTACTACAAAACGCAATTACCATCGTATAATATTCATTTAAGAGTCCCTTTCAGGAAAACATGTGGTCAATTCTATTATTTTGGTTTGGATCAGAATCTCATATTGTCCCTTTCTGCTGATAAACGACAGGCAGTGCAAATAGTACGGCACGCTGTGAAACCACCACAGTGGTGCTGAAACCAAGGTTAGAACACAAAAGTCCACAGTCCATCCACCTTGTTCTTTGTTGCTCTATAGCACAGTGAGCTACTGCCCCCTAGTGTTTTCATCAGAAACTCCCATCAAGTTGAAGCCTCACGTTGTAAATCTTACCTTTGTCTTTTTGGCTGGCCATCTCTGCACAAAGAAAACATAGACAAGAGTCAACACAACACCGTTTGAATTGCTGGGCATACTTTTCATACCACAAATACTCACCCAGTTTCGTTTGATGGTGGCGTCTCGAAACATTAGGCACACGTCCACGGAGATGACTCCCATGTCGTCTTCTTTGCTTTTAGGATCAGTGAGGGGCAACTCCAATTCATAAGTTCTACAGAGAAGGGTGATATCTGATTTTCTATTGCTCCCACATCCCTAGAAAACTTGCTGTCTATGCTGTCAAACCCATTTAACAATTTGCAGTAAAATCTCATTGTATGACAAAATCAGTGAATTCAAACTAAATTGAAGGGAGAAAGGTATTTTGAACTACATCTACAATGAGATGATCTGTTTTTCCCCTCATATATGTGTTGAAATTGTGCAGTCAAACAGGAAGCATGTAGTTTTCACAGGAGGTCATTTTATTACCTTTACTTGGACAAGTGTATTGCAAGAAATTATAATATGCTGGAAAGTGTCTTTCATTTAATTTAATTAATTTTTTTTTTTTTTACAAATTCCTACCTAATTTCTATATCAAAATAATATCTTTTTTGAGATGGTCAACTGGGTGATTTCGTTGGTTGTAAGCTATTGCAATCAAGATATTTAATTTCCCTATACACAGTACATTTAATGCCACTTCTTGAATTGAATTCAGAATTAAATGAACTTTTCAACAAAATTCACATCTATTGGGCTCCACCCATATGTGCTCCACTAGATTTTAAAACAGCAAAGCCATATATAACATATAGCAAGCGGTGGCTGCGAAAAGTATGGTTTATGTCTGTGGCGCTAAAGCTGTCAAATAACATTGATGGGGAGTTTTTATGAAATACTTTTTGCTGTAAAACGCATTTTATTGCCTGCACCTGTCTTATATTGTTTTCATAATCCACAACACAGATGTAAAAGGGACGCCACTCACTTGTAAAGTTCGAAATTCTTCAGCGGAATGGTGCAAGAACCCATGAAGTCATCAGTGGTCAGATTTTTATCATAGACCTGTAACGAAATCGAGTAGACAAATTGATCATTTGATCGTGTTTTTCCCGTGTGATATCATGTATTTCCATACAAATCAAAGGTTTGCGGACAACTCTGCCTACCCGGACATCCACAATATGCTCTCTGTCTCGCAGGGGATAGGAAAAGAACTCATTCCACCTGGGATTCAAGTTTTTATAAACCACTTTGCTCTTGTAGAACTGCTTCCCTTCCAGTTTGAATTTCACATAGGGGTCGCTCGTACCTTCAAAGCACAATGGGTACATATTAGCATAATGTATCGCACCGTAGAGGTCGTCGAATTGTCTGATAGAAGAACACACACATGCACTGATTCCAGAGAAGGAGGAGAAGGAAAAAGAGGAGGAGGTGTACCACACACACTGCCGTGTAGCCGTTTAATTGTGAAAGAGCAAAACGCTCACCAGCCCGAGACAAGCAGAAAGCGAAAATCTCGAAGCAACCAGTGTTAATCTCCCAGGCCTGTTAATAAAGTCTGGTCTGAGGGTATGCGACTTCTTTGTTTCTGCAATTGCGGGGGGAAAAAAAAATGAAAGCCATTTCCATGCCTTCATTTGTGTAGGGGTGGGGGATAAAGGGGTGCTGGAAAGAGCCTGCAGGGATGCTTGAATCACATGACAAAGGCCCTGTGGGGATGGGCTGTCAGGCCTGTCAGCTCCCTACTCCAAATGAACATCTCGCAAAAGGCAGGCAGGACCCACAGCAGCTCCACCCTGCCAGCCTGTGACAGGGAAACCTCCAGGCAACTTGACAGGAGGAGAATGTGGCAGCTCGCGAGGAGAAAAGCTCTGGCACAAGCGAGGACGGTGACGATGGAAATTAATAGGGGGAGGTTGGATGGGGGGCAAAACCCAAAGAGTGCGAGAGGGGGCTGGTGGCGTGGGTCCTTTTCAGAATATGTAATGACAATGTATGCCCTTGGTGAGCCTTTGGCACACCGCTGATTGTTGGGCAAACAGGGTTGAAGCACGGAACGTGTGTGGGTTGCATCATCACGGGGCCATCTTGTCAGTGAGGAGGGCATCATGGCGCCCTTTGCTATCACATTGAGATGTGGAACTCCGATACAGTGAATGGCAGGCGATACGCTCCAGATCCACATGCAAAATTGCAATGTAGAAAGACCGTATTTAAAAAATGTATGTATTTAAACAGTTTTACCCCTGTCAAGTTTGAAAACACTTATAACACAAATGTATTCAAACATACTTCTTAAACATATTCAAACATAAACAACAAAAATCGCAAGCATGATTTGAATATAATACTGTCAAGTGGGCAACTAGCGGCCCGCGGGCTGCCGTATTTAACCCACCCCAGCCCCGCTCCTCAATTTTTGTTTCCAACTCAACAAATGTTGATAAAAATCCAATATATGTTTAAGACAAAAACAGGGAAAATGTGTGGGGGGGAGTAAAAATCCAGGAAAAAAATGGGAAAAATCCAAAATATGTAAATATATTTTTAAAAAAGATCAAATAATCTGCAGGTGCCGAACTGAAAATATGCAGGGGATCGACTGTAGCTTTATCTTGTAATATGATATGATGATATGCAGGACAAACATCATACCTCAATAATATTAAAATATCGAGTAAGTTAATATTTGAGAAAGAAAACATTTGTTCTTGCACTTAATGTTAGTTTGCTGTTCATAAATTTTGTTCCGTCCTTGAATTGTATTTTTTATGCAAGAGGGCCCTTTGCAGTATACTGTACCCATAACAAACAATCACTTAGGAAAACTACAGAGGTGCAAACAATGATCCACAATTTAACAGGGTAACACTGTACTGCATACAGTACAGTACATAACCGGTCAACCCCGTTTTTTCATGGACACTGGGTGGTATATTCCCGCTTATTCAAGAATTTTTGGGGTTAGAAAAAAAGATTACATCCATCTCGGCATATATGCAAATCGCTCGTCCACAACGCTGCCTAAACAAGCTTTCTTTTGTTTTTAATTTTGTCAAGCCCTTACATATTACATGTTTTGGCCCTGTAACTTAATCTATATTGTAGTATTTTCAAATTATGAATCCTGTGCTGTAAAAGCTGCTAATTTTATTTGTGATTATGGGTGGTTTCAGCATGACGGATGAATGAGAAATTCCAAAGATTGTAAACATGATTTAGTTGGTCCGTAAACAAGTAACACATGCATGCAAGTTTTCAGATAGTTGGCAATTATATTTAAAACCACTGGATGTCACTGCTTTCACTACATCAATTTTACAATAGCGATGGGGAAGAGGTCACTAGGCTCACCTGGAAGTACAATTCAGATTTAGATGTGTGCCTCCTGCTGGTTTTTCATTGATGAGAAATTGAACTAAATTGATTCAGCACTTCATTTCAAACACCAAAATAACACAAAGCACAAAAACATGAATGTTTGATTAATTTCAGACAGTCAATTGCCAGTGGGCGTGGATGTGAGCCCGACTGGACGATCTGTCTTGATGTGTCAACATTGGAATTGACAGATGACCAAACAGGACTAGCATTGACTTGTGAATACAGTTTCCACCTCTGTCAATCTGAATTTGTGGAGTTTCAATATTCCGGTGAACTAATTTCTTTATCATTCTTTGTTCTCTCATACTGGTCTGACAGCATGCTTCTCAAGTGTGCTGACTGCACACGACCATAACCTATGACAGGAGACAGCCACTTCCCACCTTGCTTTCAAACACTTTTGACACACTTTGAAAAGGGCCCAATTGGCCAAAAACAAAGCAGTGAAACTAAAAGTAGTATGACAGGTGTTGAGCCATCAAGATCTAGTTAGGTCAGGTTGTGAATCATCCAAATGTTTAATTAAGTAGTCTTCACCTACCTCGTTTGTCTCGGATGACCAGGTTTTGTCCGTATTTCAAACTGATGCAAAGCAGGTACCTCTGGAGCGGGACTGGGACATGGACGTCCGACGATGATGTCGAAAACTGCCCGCAACACCATTCACATTTATTTATATTATTTTATATTACATATATTATTTGTCTACATATCATATCAAGTGATTTGAAAACTTCATTATGGCAAAGCAGACAGGTGGGCACCTACTGAGGTTTCCAATGGGTCAGGAAGAATTTCCTCAAAGAATTCACATGGTTCACTGGACATCTGTATAGGGGATACAAACATCTAAGAAGTTAATGAACTGAATGCAATGTGAGATGATGTTTTCTGCATTCTAAGATTGCGGCCCTCTAAGCCATGGACCATTTAGTGGGACTCTCCCGTTGGTCCAGATTTGAGTTGGTTGTCCGTTTACAGCTTTACGGACATGCGTTTTCAGGTTCTGAACGGCTCGCAATGAACTAGATTGCGTAATGGTGTAAGAGTACGCGGTCACATGGCACAAGAAGGCATGTTCAGTAACTGCTGTACATACTAGTTGTGATTGTTTTACATTCATGGCCTACAAAGTTTTCATCCAAATATGTACTTATGACTTACTTATGATTGGAAACAAATTTGGCATGGAACTCCACCATAAACCGAGCACTACTGTATGCTTTTTGACTATTTGGGACAGGGGTGTCCAAACTTTTTGCAAAGAGGGCCAGATTTAGTGAGGTGAAAAACGACCATACAGATTCCAGTTGCTTTTATTTTTTACGGCGTTTGTTACCAGTCACCTTGTCATAGTTTGCATGGATTTGTGATATTTAATTTCTTGAAAATAGTCTCTTAGATAACTAGACAGACACAGTTGTTTTGTAATTAAGTGAAAGAAATGTGCCAATTTCCACTTGTCCTGGAAGCAAGTCTCTATTTTCAAAATGCGCTGGAAAAGGGCCCCACAAAGGTCAAGTGGCGAGGAGTTCACTCTGACGCCTAACACGATAGAGTGGTGTGTTTGGAGAAGCGCAGCACGCTCAGAGTGCATTTCTGAAATCACGCAAGAGTGCTGCCATCTTCAGGTGAAATATAAAATAGCTTTTACCACGTGTGTATTTTCTACTGTGGTCAACAGCACTGACACACATTATTAATTTTATGTCAGAGGCTGCGGGCCGGTAGAAATTTGAGCACAGACTGCATTTGGGCCCCGGGCCGGACTTTGAACATGCCTGATTTAGGGCGACCGTAATTCTTGCATGTTTAATGAGCCACATTAAGTTTGTCGCATTGCTGTCCATTCACATATACAAACAATGCAAACCACGGATATCACTGTGTCTGCAGGTACTAAAACAGCCAACTGAAATAACGCAGCCACAAATGTCAATAACCAATAACAATAAAATTACACACAAAGACAGTTTAGCTGACATGGGATGATACAGGTAACCTCAACATTACTCCAGTGGTCGCCATTTGCATACTTTTGGGTGAGGCGCCTCTAATGTAACACATTTCGACCATATTTAATGGGCAATGCTTTCGCTGCAGGTTACTTTAAACGCATCTACTTTTTTGTGGCATTTGTGACGGACAGTTTGAGTATATGTCTGATTGGCCTGATTGCAGTTTTATCCACATTTGGAAGAGGACTGATCCCGATCCTGATGTAGGGAAAATATACAGCCAAACCCCAGGTGGTTACTTAACTTGACAAGAATCACAGACTTGTTTTATTAGGTTGCGCCAACACAACACACACAAAAGTATACACCGCCGAGGAATAAAGTGCATGGGATTAAGTGAAATGAAAGCACAAAAGAAAACATTAGCATCAGCATGCCAAGAACTACTTAACAAGTGCATCTCAGAGCCTGCTATTTGCAACATGCTTTTGAAGAGCAAATCAAAGCCCACTCGCGATTGATGCAACCCTGCTACGTAAGATTTGGCCACCACTCTGAATTTTATGTTCGACACCTCTTCAAACTATCTAGGTGGCCATGCAACCCCAAAACTAACTTCTACTGATCTTGGACTAAACTGGAGCAAAAGGGTTTATTTTTCAGTCCGTATTATCCCTGTTGTTGTCATTGACACTAGGAGTAGTCACTGATTTCTCAACTGCATCTACGAATGTATATCAGACTGACCTCAATTTCCTCCTGAGTGCCCCCTTCCAGTGAAGATTCCTCAATGCTGTTGTCATTTGTGATGGAGGAAAGCACAACATCCGGGTCCACTCCCTCCAATTCCTTCAACCACGGCATGGCCACCTGGTCCCCGGCGGACCAACAATGCTCGTTGCCACAGTCAGCGCTGTCAAGAGGTTTGCCGAGAGAATCCAACGTCACAGACATTTCTCTGTGTTCTGAAAGGATCCCTTTTCCAGACGGTGGCCTGTCCTGCTTGAAGTGCGCAGCCTTTGCATGTGCGTTGACGTTTGCTTGTTCTCCCATTGAGTTCGCTCTGGCCAGCGCTTCAGTGATTAGCGCCCTGTCTGCCGAGATGTCCTCGGGCAGCCAACATCGTTCAGAGCTCATAGCATAATTCGCCATTGGTGAATTGGCTGGTGCTTTGGTAAAAACGGATCGTGGCATTGGGTTAGGGTCAAAGTTTAACATAGGTCCTTTGCTCTTGGCTTGCCTTTCAGCGGGTGTGTTTGCTTTCTTTTCTATGCTTGGAATTACCGCATTATCAACTTCCTCATTGGGATTTAGCAAGTTAATTGGGGAAGTAGTTCTATTGGAGCCTAATTCTGCGGGAACCCTGACACTAATATGGTTGTTGAAGGAAGTCGAGCCATCCGGGATGGAGCCGCTCGCGACAGAATCGCTATCGCTCAATCCAAAAAACGTAGCCTCAGACGTTTTTGGCAAGGCACTCTTCAGAGGAAAATCTTCATCCTGCTTGGGACTCAGGTCTGGTACAGATATACTGCGCCTGATGCCTACTTTTTTCTTTTGCTTGTCTGCTGCCTTCTTACCCGGCTTCATCAGATTGACCAGCTTTGTTTTCATGCGAATATTGTCCATTAACTTCTTTTTCTTGACCTCCATTTTGAGTGATTCCTTGGAAAAGAAAGAGTAGACATCACTGACTTGAAATGTGCACATACCAAAGAAAACGCAGTGTTGAATGGTGACGACCAGGTAAAAGTGACTCACATGGTATCTTAAGCTTGAAAGAAACATTCTAACAATTTATATGGACCAATAAAAGCCACTGGAGCTGTATTCTACCCTGAAACAAAGTGAAACTACAATGTAAAGCAGCAGCCAAAGTCATAGCATAATTAATATACACATCATTAATAAAGTATTTAGTTTAATTAGAAACAGAAACATAGTCATGATAAATCTTAAGCATTATCTCAAGGCCAACATATTAATGACAGTCAGAATAGATTTCTTCACAAACTTACTCCACTAGTGGACTGATGTTAAAAACAAGCTATCTGTTCTGTCAAATCTCGTCCCAAAATCCAAGTTTTCAATGAGGCAGTGCTACCACATTATGTCTTTGATTTCAAAGGAGGACGTGCGTCAAAACGTACCAGTCGGAGGTCGGTCATTGGTGGGAGTGGCCCTGCTGGCTGAAACTGGCCATACCTGTCCTACGAGGTGAGTTTCAACACCTGTAAGAATGCAACTGTTGCATTTCAGAGCCGAGCCGTAAAAAGGTACCTCCCAAAGGTTACGAGGTGTGATGAAATGATCCCTGAAATGATGTCACAAATCAGCTTCGGGACTGGGGTCGATCTTCACTATCCAACAGGACATCACGGAAATACAAATATACTCATCCAGAATTAAATAGTTGCATCTTAAAACATTTATAAACTGTTAGGCAATCTTTCTAAGAAGATTTTAACATTCTTAACTATACTACATTTGAGAAAACATTTTTGGTTGAAATAGCCATATTGTGCTGAGCATGCAGGGCACCGATACATCTCAAAGGTGAGGTGAACAAGGTGGGTCTCACATTTATGTAAATATTTAAATTATTTTTATGGGACAACATTGAAGAAATGACACTTTGCTTCATTGCAAAGACATCCGTGTACAGATGGCATAACAGTGTAAATTTACTGTCCCTCATAAGGATCAGCAAAATTGAGTGGTAATGTCATCAGAATAAAGTCATATTTTTATGTAATAGAAAAAAATAATAATAATTACAAGAGTAAAGACACATTTTGTTGGGCTTAAAAATTATAATCCTATGAGAAAAATGTTTATGTACTCATTATTTGTGTTTGCAAAGTATAATAGTATGTCTTTCCACTTCCACACAAAAAGTGAATGTGAAAGACCCGGTGTTGTTCAACTGTGTCTCTCCCTATTCTACGCCGGCAGTAGATTGGAGACTGTATGACAACAGATGCGTTTTGAGTCTGGGCCCAAGCTTGTTCAATATTTGCCCAAGTCTTAACGGAGGATCAGGACCACACGAAAGAACCCCAGCTTGGCTCCCGGTTGAAAGGCGGGATTTGGGAGGATTGGAACAGGGCAAGCCCCTCCGGCAGGTGGCCCGTAGCCCCTCCACGCACAACTCAAACAAGGCACAAAGCCCACTTGGTTACTCTACACATGCACACTGGAGCAGTTCCCGCCTGCTGCACAGCTGGTCCGAGGGACGGCGAGCCGCGAACACTCACCTGATAGCATGAAATAGAAGATTTGACATGATAAATACACAAAGGATCTGTATAAACCCCCTTATTCCAATGCTTTGTATGTTCAAACTTATTGGCGCATAACTGCAAGCAACATAGTGCAGTTTAGGTTCCAGGTTAAAGCTTAAACCAAACTGTCGATTTGTTTCCATCTTGAAAAGAACTACACGCATACAGGTAATCATTTTCTATAGCACATTTACCTCACAAAATTACTTCTATAAAATCATTCAAATTATGACCAGTAATTCTACTTTGACAACGAAATTAAATTGTAATTGTATTTTAGCACTGTCCAATGAATATGTACAAATTGTTTAATTAGCTGTTCACTGTCTACTACGTATATTACTGTGGTTATACAGTATCTGCTAGTGTTCTGGAATATAGTACTTTTAAGTACTTCAACTTAATTAACATTGTGCTCATGGTGGCTGTATCCCTGTTAAATTTAGAACAATTGTCGCAGTGATAGTTTAGTAAAATCATAAATTGAGTGGTTTGCATTTCGATTAAAAAAAAAAAAGAAGATAAAGCAGTTGCTTTTATTTTACCCTACGTGACTGCTCGTTGCCTTTCTTACTCACCGTCAAAAAGAGTAAAATTATTCATGGTCGCACCTGTAGACCGGGTGGTGAACTACAAGAAGTTTAACCTTTTATCTTGACCATTCCTTTCTTCTTCCACATCGCAAAAGTGGTGCAAATTATTTGTGGTGTAACAGCGCCACTAGCAGGCCGGTTACTGAAAGTACAACAATATGACAGGAAGGCCTTCTTTCTGTGGGTCAAACCATTAGGTACACCTGTACAGAACAATCGAATACCAGACGTTCACAAATCTATCAAAATGTTGGTAATTCATTTAATCAATGTAATCATTTAAACAATTAATAAATCATTAAATAAATGATTCTTTCATTTGGGTGTAATTTGCATTGGTTACTGGCAAACAAATGGGTATTATTTTTAAAAGCAGATGTTGTAAACACATTGAAGATTTTTTTTGTTTTAGTAGCTCAAGTACATTTTAATTTTCCTCAGACCAATAATTCTTAGACCACATTAAATGAATATAGAGCATTTTAAAGAAAAATGTCACTTTCATTGCAGTACTGAAACAAATGATTCTCACTTATTGAAATGCACCTATAGCTTAGAGAAAAGCATTAGAATGGGGCTCTTATTGACTATGTACACAATACTAACGTTTGTGCATTTATGTGCTTGAATATTCAAAATACATATAAAAAATCTTAACGGATGCAGTATCATGAGTTCACACATAGTGCTTCAGGCCAATAGATGCATTTAATGGGCAAGTCAAAGATGAATTAGACACTACGTCCAGACTGAACATACACTGATGTGTTTAATCAAGTTTGTTACTCCGTGTGTGTGTGTGTGTGTTTGTGTGTGCGCTTCTTCACAACAAGAGAACAAATGCCATGTCAGCGTTTGTCATTTTTTATATATACTGTATATACACAGAAAGAGAAAAATAACCTAAATGACACATTAAAAGCCAATATATGTACTTTTCTGAAAATACAAATTTTGTACAACAAATATCTAATAGCATAGTATTTGAATTGTTCAATAAAAACTTCACTTGAATATTTTTTTTTTCTTTAAAGAATGAAAATAAAACAAAACAGTTTAACTTAACATTTTTTTCCTCTCTTTTTTTGGGGGGGACAACAAATAACTTCATCATTGGCAACAAAGTCCAGCTTGTGCCGCCAAAACGGTCCGAGAAGTCAAACCGAGAAAACAGCTTTTTACTGAATAAGTCAACTAATTGGGACTACAAACACTGAGCAAACACACACATTTGTGTTTTTTTAATATATATGTATATATATATATATATAAAAGCCAGCAAGCAAAGCAAAGTGTGATTCCTTTCACATTCGTCATCCAGAGAGGAGGAAGAGTGTATCACTGTGTATTGGCCGTGCGCTTTTTTTTCTTCTTCTGAGGTGTGATTTTACTGAGTGGTGTTGTATTTCTTTGGGATAAGGCATTTCCTACATGTGCATATAGATACTAGAAAATTCCCTGATAAGAGTACAATGGCATGAAGTGCTAAAAAAAAAACTTGTGCTATGTTTGGAGTCCCTTTGTTATTGCTAGTTTCGCCTGCTATGTACTGTTTTAACCTCCCACGGGGAACTAATGACTTTACTTAATGCAATGAACAGCATCATTGGAAATTTGTGATATAAATAAATATCTAAATTACCACGACATATATATCAAAGTGTCTGGCCGTTGCAACCACATATTATTTTGACGTAGTAGTTTTGATTAATTGTTGGCTTTGCCAGTGGTGTTAACAGGATGCCAGGTGTGGGTGGGCATTAGTCTTAGCTGGGGGGGGGGGGGGGGGCAAAAAAGTGCTACAATGCTCAAGTAAGTCGAAATCCAGCGTAGGGCTACTGCACCTTAAACATGTTTTGTTTTCTCCTTAATTGAGATAACTTTTGTTGTATTTGGGCTAAACAAATAAAAGTTGATTTGATTTTATTTGACTTAGAAAATAACTGAACAGTAGGGACATGCAGGCGACAATGTTTTTTTTTTGTTTGTTTTGTTTTGTGTTTTAAGGTGAAAGAGATTGTAACAACACAAACAAAGGTTAAAACTTAGAACACAAACATAACTGAACAGTATGGACATGCAGGTGACAATGTTTTCTTTTTTGTTTTGGGTTCTGCCATCAGAACGACATCCAATTATCTTTGGGTGGGCAGAGCGTGTCCATCCATGGGTGGGCACTGCCTGCCCCTGACCCCCCCCCCCCCCCCCCCCCCCCTCGGTAACACCCTTGGGCTTTGCACTTGTATAGCTGTTAAAGATGTTAAAATGTTGCTTAAAACATAGCCTGTACAGGTAACAAACAATTAGGATGGCGACAGTCAAATTAATTGAGTTTACGTAATTTTATATGTGGAAATTTGAATTGTGTTGGCCTTTGGAGGTTCCACTTATACCATTACGTGGGTTTATGTGTAATTGTGTATTAAATCATATTATACAGCAGTGGCACCTACGAGGCTAACAGTCTGCCTGTGGGCCCTCCTTATGCATTGACATCATACTATAATGTGAATCATATGTGGCGTGTGAGCTTCAAAACTGCATAGATCACCGCGGGGCTGTGTACTGAGGACTGAAGCGAGAAGCACACGGCCAATGCACAGCGATGCCTCCTGAGAGTCGCTCGATCGTTTGCCCAGGATGTTGATGCCGAGTCACAAGTGTGCTGATAGAGGTGAAACGAGTCGAGGCTGTGGCACAGGATCCGTTTGTAATGACATCAAAGCCACTGTGAGGCAATTAATTATTTGTTCACTCCAAATACTCTGTATCGATGTCATTGACATGCAGTGACAGGCGGAGCGATTAAATGCTCTTCCACTAGATGGTAGCAGAAAACAATTAACCTGTGTATCCACCTGTTGTCGTTCATACATCAGAATAATAGCTTTGTGTTCAAGTAAACAAGCCCAGGTTTCACACTAAGTCCATTTGTAAGTAAAGTAAGATCATCATTATTCATGTATGTATAGGTTTTGTAACATTTTTTGTTTATGGTCTGCCATGATATATTCGTAATGTGTGCCTTGGCTTGATAAAAGTTGGAAAACTCTAGCTGAGATGGTAAGTCAAAGTGCGATTGACAAATTTATGATAATGAACAATCTCATTAGCCACTAAAAGATCAGAATTAAAATACGGAGCAGCACGTGATCACCTTTTAGGTTGTAAATTGCAATAAACTTGGTGCTCATCCACAAAAATATGGCGATTTTTTTTTTCAGTACACACTCCAGCGAAAAACAAAATTAAAGTGGCTATTTACACAATAAAAGCAAAGGTTTTGCCTGAACAAATTTGAACGAATACGACAACACAGTTAACAACTGAGTGTAACCGAAACGCAAAAGACAAGCTTTGGTTTGTGATGACAATTGGGCAAGTTGATCTTCATTGTACACTTAACCTACCAATTTCCTACTCTTAACTTTAAAGGAGACATAATATGCATTTCCACACCAAAGATTAAGAATATCAGCAAACATTTCTTTTTAAGAATAATGTTTGAAGATGTGTTTGAAATGACATGAAAAGGTTTTGGAATACAGTTTGGAGTATGTTTAAATTTCAAACTATCAATATTTTCACTTATTACAACATTTTGGGAGGTTTTCATTTTCAGGGCTCGGTCCTTCCCCTCTTTGAATAGCGTGAAGGATTACTGCTCAAGCAATTCAAAAGTCTGTCTTTGTCGAAAAAAAGAAACGCACTTAACGAATAAGAAGACAAGATGAACATTATTGCATTGCATTAATTCAAAAGTCTGTTTCCGATAATATGTCCCCTTTAACAGTTACATGAACACCCCAGCATTTTTGCAACCGATTACTTCATTTGATATTCTTCCTCCACTCCATATTTTCAACATCAATAAATTAGAGGCCACTTGACATAACTACATATACGCGAGTGTGTGTTTGTGTGTTTACAGCATGATTCTAAAAAAATGTGGCCATCAGCCTGCTCTGATTGTTTGCGAGCACAACAGCGACACAGCAACGACATAATATAATTGTCAGATGACTACAAACAATCTATTGTAACGTGTGTTTGTCTCTGAATGCCTCTCTGTTCCCGCCTGACAGTCAGTACCTGCTTCATTGACAAACTGAACCCGGAGTTGTTGAATAATGATATCATAAGCTAGAAGGACCCTTTGCTCTTGCCTGCTCCACACCCGCCGGCCGCTCTATGTCACCCACGCGTCCATGCGCAGGCGCTTGACCGATGGGCTTTCCCTGTCGCCGGCCGCCGGCGCTCTGCCCAGGCCGAGGGGCGAGTGGAAGTCCGCCCGGTGGTCCTCGCGGTCGCTGCCGTCGTAGGAGCTGCAGGAGGAGCTGAGGCTGTCGGCGGGCGAGCGTCCCAGACCCTCCTGTTGCCGGCCGGGGCCCTGCTGCTGCTGCTGCTGCTGCTGCTGCTGCTGCTGCTGGGGGTGCGGCGGCGGCTGCTGGGGTGGGAAGCCGGAGGGGGTGACTCGCTCTCGCGGTGGCGAAATGGGTTCCGACTTAATGCTGATGCTCTGGCTCGTGCTGATGGAGAGGTTGGAGCCCTGAGGTAGGTGCCCTCCGCCGCTGCTGGGAGGGGCAACATGTTAACAACATGCAACAGTGGTCTTTCAGGACTTGTTTACATACAACAGATATACATGTCCGAAAGTGCATTGGCAACTCTGGCTCTCCTTGCCCACATGCGAGGGCATTACGTTACCTTAATTACTTTTTTTTTGTATTCACGGTATGGCTGAAAGATTAATTGCATTTGCAATGTAATCACAATTTGCGAAAATGAGATTACGTAATCGCAAAGGCTGCAGTTTAAATGGTCATTACTTTATTGACAGCGGAGGGGGTAGGGGGATTCACCGAACGCTAAGCTAACACTGCCGCAGTCACAGGATGCTTGATCCTTTTCACCTCGCATGGTTAAAACATCCCGCGTGTGGGGAAAAAAACCTCACCGTGTATGTGTGTTGTCTATTTTGGGATGTTTTGGCTGCTGTCGGAGCACGTGAGTGTGTGGCTGATTGAGCCACGACAAATAAAAACCCTTCCGTGCAAAGTTGTCAAGCGGTCAA
The DNA here is from genome assembly GCF_054856515.1 of Filicampus tigris. Lineage (NCBI taxonomy): Eukaryota > Metazoa > Chordata > Actinopteri > Syngnathiformes > Syngnathidae > Filicampus > Filicampus tigris. The sequence continues at coordinate 15,637,967 of NC_141220.1, forward strand.
ATATTAAGAGGATGAATTCGGCCGTATGTCCCGTAATAAAAGACAGACGAAAATATTTTAAATGATGAGACGCCGCCGAAGTGGTAATGCCCGCTGGCGTCATAAGTAGGCATTATCTTACATTTCCTTCTGGGCGGCTTGTGTGATGTTACTAAATGGAGATCGGGTCAGCTTTAATTTTATATCTGTATGTTTTATCAATCCGTCTATATGTTAAGTTGAGTGAGTGATTTAAGATGTGCATTCCACGTTTACATATCACTTTTCATGAAATTAAGTGACGTGTAGAAGTGGTAGAGCCACTGGTTTATTGTTTTTCAGTCTATATAAGAAGTTGAGTGATTAACAAATGCAGTCCATGTTTCTTGAAACAAAGTGATATGTAGGAAGTGGCAAAAGTACTTACTTGTTTACATTATTGTTTTAATCTGCACTTGAGTTTGTGCCTTTACAGTATAGTATCAGTATAGAATGTACTTACTGTATGTTTACACCACACGTGTGGCAGAATTCTGTTGCCATGGTGCACGCTTACCAAACTGCACATCTAAATATTTAGTACCAATACACATCTCTAATTTTAGTAGATGAACTGTCTTTTATATTAAATTAATGCTTCATTTGCATTTACCTCAGTATACTATAATGCACAACAGATCTGATATTGTTTGTTGTAATAAAGATTAATTGATGAAAAATACATAAAAAGTAACTTGAAAAAAAAATCGCATCTCATATCGCAATCACAATTATTTGTAAAAAAAATTGCAATTAGATTATTTTCCATAGCCGCTCAGCCCTACTTCACATATACATATAAACACAAGCAGCATCTTATATTAAGTTATGGCTCGCAAGCAGTGATTCATAACGCAAGAAACTCACAAAGTAGGGCATTTGTAAGTCATGATACCACTGTATTCATTATATTTGGGGGATTTTAACTATATTCAATGAATATGATAACATTATTGAGTTTATAACATCCATGAATGTGGACTTTTAATAGAGACACACACTTCCAAGAAACAGTAAATGGGGACAATTTTCCGGCATGCCTTGAATAGGGGGAAATGCCACCATCTAGTGGACTAATACACAAATTAAACATTTACATCCAAATCTGAATGCCCAGTCCACATAGAATTTGGGATTTTATCAAATGTTGGAAGACACATGTGCCTGAATAATCTCAAATGCTGATGTTTGTACTCTTTGTTGGGTAGAGAGTTACTCACACCAAAGAATTAAGCGCCGCTTGGCCCAGTTGATGCTGTTGCCATGCTGACATGGAGCCCAGCGAGAGCCCAGGAGAGCTGAAGCCCTGCAGGGAGGAGAGTTCTGCACTGCTCAGGGAATACTCTGCAAAAACAACAAACACAAGTAGAAACTCCTTAATCATGAACATGAAAGAACAGCCATCCAACACAGTCCAAGTGAGACTTCCGGAGGGCCAGGCTTACCAGCAGGGTTGTAGGAGGTGGGCATGCCCGAGTAGACCAGGCCTTGTGGAGGTAAACTGGGTGTGGTGACAGAAACCACTGGAGTGGCCAGTGGCTGGGTCGACTGGGAGCTGCTTATCCTTTGAGTGTTCTGCAAGGAGAAAAACAACACAGAAATATAGTACAGTAGGGGCGCAGTAGTAGTATGCGGCATGCATGCCTTTCTCTAGGGTGACTGTTTTCATTGCTGATTGTGTGTTTTAAAAAACACTGAAATTAGATGTGGATCACTAAATATTACATTTACATTTTTCCAAACAATATATCAGCCTCATATGATGTAAGATGTTATTATCATTATTGTTATTATTATTATTATTATTATTATTATATTTTATTCATTGTCATTTCATTCTACAATATCAAAAATTAAACATTTATATTATCATTAGAAGGCGGCACGGTGGTCGACTGGTTAGCACGTCCGCCTCACAGTTCAGAGGTCGTGGGTTCGAGCCCGGCTCCGGCCTCCCTGTGTGGAGTTTGCATGTTCTCCCCGTGCCTGCGTGGGTTTTCTCCGGGTACTCCGGTTTCCTCCCACATTCCAAAAACATGCATGGTAAGTTGATTGGATACTCTAAATTGCCCCTAGGTGTGATTGTGAGTGCGGATGTTTGTCTCTGTGTGCCCTGCGATTGGCTGGCAACCAATTCAGGGTGTCCCCCGCCTACTGCCCAAAGACAGCTGGGATAGGCTCCAGCACGCCCCGCGACCCTTGTGAGGATAAGCGGTACAGATAATGGATGGATGGATGGATATTATCATTAGATGTAGTTATAATTGTGTTCCATTTATTATAAGTCGGTATATCATGCACTTGTATTTATTTATTAATAAATGTGATTCTAATTAAAATAATATTAAGGATTACAAATATACTGTATAATACATTTATCTGAACAGTAATAATACACAATATATCTCCAATAACAATAACAATGATACCAATAATAATAAAGTCAAGGGAGGAAAAAAAAAAAACCTAAATGCCCCTTTCCAAAACAAATAATGTCACGTTTATGAAATTATTCATAAAAATAACAGTAAGTAATTGTAGTCATAGAAAATATATGTATATATAATAACTATTGGGTTGAATTATGCAACTACTGGCATGCTGTCATTCAACTCTCAATGGATGTAATATCTGCTACCACACGATGGTGCTCTAGACATCTGGTTTGGTATGTTTATGGCCTAGCACACGTCACCCAACTTTTTTTGTTTAAAATGTCATGCATTGAAGTGCAATACGCAAGGGACACTGATGAAATTATTGGCATGGAATCGTGTAATATCCAACTTTGGCTATATTTTAATGCAATGTCGTATAATCCACAACAAAAAACACAGCATACTGCAGCCATACGGCAACAATCAAAAGCAAACGTGATGGCCAATCTAATGTAACAAACGTGTGCAACGGCCATAATATCATCATCATCATCATCATCATCATCATCATGCTGACAGCTTCCTTGCTTTATTCCAGCACTCGGAGGCCAAATGCCTTCAACACGTATCTGACACAATGATCTCAATCCAGATGATGTCACTTTATCTTCCTGATGAAAAAAATAATCTGTTCTGAAAATGCTACACAAAAACACAAACAGAAACAAGCGCACAACAGTCCTTCACAATCCTTCCGGGTGTGGAGTGGCCTATGTGAATGCAGAGGAGCCATTTGAACAGGCTGAGGCCATTTTCAAAAGCCAAAACATGTAGTGAGAATATGGCTTCTTTCTCAGTGGCTTACTAATATAGAGTACACACTAGGGGTGGGAACGATAGTAGTCTTTTCGATGCGTCGTGCATTTTATTAAAATGATGAAATAAAAAATATGTGCAGGCGATTACGTGCGTTGGTACGTCAGACATCTGGAGCGGCGCAATCCTCGTTAAAAGCATCGGTTTGGAGACATTCCGTTTCTTTATTAAGTGTGAGACGTTGATAAAAATATTTCGGGAACCCAACAAAGATGACACGTTACCACCCAGAGTTCATGCTGCGACCCGTCGGAGATGGTAACAGCCGATTTACTCTGTCAGGTGCTCTCGCAACTCTCCCACCAAACTCCGAAAGATTAAAAAAAAATTACCAAATCCATTGCAGAGTACATTGCATCAGATTTGCGCCCGAATCGGTTGTGGAAGGAAGGGGCTTTTGCAGCCCTGTTGCAGACACTGTATATAAAATTCCCGTCGCGCAGTAAAATAACACCAGAGCATGTAGATTATTTCTTTCCTCACACAAAAACCTAGAATATGCACACCTTCTGCAAGATTAACAGTTTAAAGTATGTTATTTATTGTTACAAAATATGATGCGTTATATTTCGAATGATAAAAATGTTCTGTTTGATGGCAATTTCTCAAGGCTTAATGTTAGTGTTAATTACACCACTCACAGTAAACTGTGGAACGAGCTCGAACTTTTTATTGCTCTTAACAGAGAAAATACACAGTACAGTACTTCTACCAGTCATATCGCTACAGCACCGCGTTGCCTTTTTCTTTCTTCGGTAGTCTCGTCCTCTTTTGTTTTTGTCCGCCCAGGGACATTCTTGCTCTCTGGTTCACTTCGCCAACAGTCATTTTTCACACAATGTTCAACACTGACCTCTGCTGTAATGCACAATATCACGTCCAACATAAACTACATGTGAAATAAAGGTCACCAATTGAAATATCATCCATCCATCCATTATCTAAACCGCTTTATCCTCACGAGGGTCGCGGGGGTGCTCTCTTCGGGCAGTAGTACACCCTGAACTGGTTGCCAGCAAATCGCAGGGCAAATTGCAGTAGCATTTAAAAGAAAATATACTACACCGGGCACTACATTAGGTTAAATAAAGGCAGTGTTCATTGCTAAGTTACACAGTAATGTCAATCAGACGATGCATATTGCACTTAAAATATTAAAATACAGGTTACGCTGAATCAGATTAAGTTCAAATATGCTGTGATCATTTTTTTGTTATAGGAGAAGTTACAGACATTTGTTACAACAAATGCTGCCATTGGCACTTTTAGAAATTTGTGTTGACACACACGTAAACAAGGTTGCCTTGCTACTTTAATAAAAGTTAAAGAGTGATAAATCCTTACTCTTCCTTGAGTTATGCAATTGTTTTTTTAAAAAAACTTACCAGTGTTTTAGATTAAATATAAAATGTAAGCCATTGTAGTGATGCATCGGAATCGAATCGAATCGTAGGAATCGGATCGAATCGCGGGCCTCTGAATCGGAATCGGATCGAATCGTGAGGTACCCATAGATTCCCACCCCTAGTACACACATTGATAGCCAGTCTGATTTTGAGCATTTTCACCCCATCCAAACAATGACAGTAAAGGCCTGATTGTCAAATGTCTGATTCCTAACTATTTACTATAGTATTATTTCAAAATAACTATTTTCAAAATTCATGACTAAACATGCAGTGGCACAGTGGCCTGCTAGCATGTTTGTCGTGCCAAAGAAACAAATGTAACAGGAGGCTTAAAGAGCCTCTATGAAAGAAAGGATGGGGAAAAAACAGTGGTACAACCATACCTGCTTGTCTCAACTTTCGTCCAGTTTGGTATTTCCTTTTGAGGAGGAAAATATTCTGTAAGAGTCTTCTGTGAGTCAAAGTCTTGGTACTACAACATACTTTTTTGGGAGGGGGAGGACACTGGTGATTGTCTGTGGAAATGGTATGTGTGCGGTGCACTCTAGACCAGTAAGCAAACACACTTGCAGATTTTTTCTTGGGCATATGTTTCTCACTAACAAAAGCAAAAAAACACATTCAGCTGTCGAAAATGTGTTTAAACTGCTTAAAAACATCTTCAGTCCGAGCACTATGCCTCAAAGTCAGCCAGTTGCCCAAGCAAAACTCATCAAATCCATTTCCGCGTCCTCCTCCGACTGCCCTCAACAAAACCAAAGGATTGGAGGATAATGAACGCAATAGTTGAGAAAAGTGCTGCAGCACTCATTTTGTTTGTCACGACACCGCCGAAACAAAAAGCGCCAGATGTGCATCTTGACTTCACACGCGTGGCCACAACAATGGAGCAATGTGTGAATGGCTTGCGAGGGTGTAAGAGTTGCAAAGTTGTTTGGAGGCCCGCAACAAAGAAGACAAGCGACAGCACAGATTGCAAAAAGACAGCAAACAAAGTGTTCCAGCCAATATTCCTTCACCTCTATCCTTTACATACCACAGTGGAAATGCTCAAATAGGTGTTTCTGCGTTGATAGGCCACTTGAACAGACACGTTGTCCACTCAACGTGTCCATGCTGATGAAGCCCTCCCCGAGAGGTAATGTCCAATAACTAGGGATGTCCCAATCACGCTTTTTTGGCACCCGCGTCCGAGTCTTTGGTTTTAAGTGTCTGCCGATACTGAGACCCAATCAAATACCTCAACAATAGAGTACATGAACGTGTATATGTTATATGTTGTTATATGTATTTATATTATATGGACCATTCCAGCAAATATGTGTTATTTGTTCTATACATTTTATACAAGTCTACCATAAAATGTACATAAACAGTCAAGGACTAAGAGGGAGATTACCATTTTAAAATGTTTCATATCTGTTCATTTTGAACTAAAATTGCCAGTACAACAGTGATACTGGAATTTGTCCACTGTACAATACACGTTTTGTAGACAAGCAAAACAAAGAGACAACTTTGGGAGGAAAATCCCAAAGTTGTTGTTGTTGTTGTTCTCTTTCTGCTCAAAACGCAGAACGAAACCATCCCTAGCTATTGCCCAAAAACCCTTTACAACCCAAGTGCAGACTCTGATAATGTAACTTTGACACATGTGTGGGCCAGATTGTTTAGTCCACAATAAAGTGCCGACTTAAGTAGGGAACAGGTGGTTCCTACAACTGCACTGCACCCTTCCCTGACACAAGCATTTATTCAAATAAAAGCCACCTCTGAAATAGACACGTTCAAATAAATGTCAGGTACTTGCTGAAGATGCTTTGAACTCTTATTTGAGGAAATGCTACTTGTACTCACACTGTACTGTGCCCACTCCATTTCTCCTTTGACCGGGCCGGGACTGCCTTAATAAAGGCACTCAATCAATAGCATGCGTAAGACGCGACAAGGGCGACAAGATATTATCTGGCTCACACCCTGGCCCCCCTGATTAAGTCTTCATCTACACTCTGTCATGCCAAGATGTGATTAATTTAATACCATTACGGTCTAATGACAGGCTGTCTGCAGACCAGCCACAGCCGCCAACCTCTGAAAAGCTTGTGAGCGTCTGAAAGGCTCAGACACGACCGAATAGCCTACTTCTTAAAACACAACCTAACTCACTCCAGTTTGGAACACAGGGGCTACGTGCTAATATGTGTGTGACTAACAGAACATCTAAAGTCAATTAAACTCCAACCCTAATAGATCATTCTTAAAATGAATGCATGTACTTGAGTATTAGGTGGGATTCACACTGCATGGTTCAAGTGCCAATTCATTTTTTTTGTTCAAGTGGAATATGTCAAGGTAGCATAAAGTGCAAAAACCCATTTGATATCATTACATTGGAATCAGGCCTCTTCCAAATATGATTAAAAATCTGCAAAGTATCACATAGCTGCCAAAGCGACTGATTGATCATATAAACTGAATTTGAGAAGGGTCCAAAGTTAAATTAACAAAAAACAAATTGCAGAGGGTGGCCACTGGTCAGTTGAGAAACGTATACTTTCATTTAATAGGGGAAAGAGTCAATCCAGGCCAACTAACACTATGTAACCACTATGGCGTTTATACAGCAGAACCCTGGTTTTGTATGCGCTAGTTTATGATGATTATGATTGACTTTTCAACAAGTTTTTTTTAAACCAAATTTTGCCTGTTCCTAAAAAAAAAGTGTTACTCATCCATTTATTTCTTGGAATCGATGCGCCATGCCACATGCTTGTGGCTGGCTTTGTTTCTCGTTAAGTGAGCATTATCCAGCATGTTCATCCGAAGCATTTCGTTAATTGTGTAAAAATTGCTCAACCAATGGCAAAGCAGAGATGTGAGCTTTCTCTCAGGCAACTTTGGCATAACACATCTTTTCAGAAGTCACGGCTTCAACATAAAAGGGCCATAAAAAGTGGGGTGGAACTGTGTTATTATACTGACGTGCATTTATTTCAAAGCCACACTTTTGACAGTATGTGTTACCGGAATGTTTCCTCAATTTGCCCAGGTGTGGTGGAGCAGACCGGGAGGATTGTTTATTGCTTTGAGTTATTAAGAAATGCTTGAATCGTGGAATACACCTTGACATCTTTTAGGGATGTCACGATATCCAAATGTCAAAATACGATAATATCACGATATGAACCTCGTGATACGATGATTATCACGACCTTGTGGAGAGGTTGGCGATATATGAAAAGCTCACGATATTGTAAAAAAAAAAAAAATCACAATATTCTGTTTTTGTACATAACATGATTCACAAAGAAATAGGCTTGGCCAGTCATGCGCTCCTATTGGCTCAGCTCAGCAGCGCAAAGTATCATGGTCTATGTACTTCACAATGCTGTGTTCAGCTAAAGATGTTGAAAAATATTTGCTGGTATGACTGATTTATGGGGCCTTTTATTAGATGGAGCATAGTTTTGTTCATGTGAGCAATAATCTGTTTAATTTCTGTTTAATTTGGTTGTGTTGTGTGTGTATGGTTTCTATAGAACATAAAATACAAATACAAATAAAATATACATGAGCAGTTGTAAACGTCCCTTCACAAAACAGGCATAAAATTATACTGCACAAATAACCTAACTACCAGAGGGTGCTGGAACTGCACAAATGGAAAACAACTTGGACTTTTAAACAGATCGTGACATGGCAACAACGATATCGTGGCAAATTTAATATCGCGACATCACACTATTGCCAATATTGTGACATCCCTACCATCTGTTGGATCCCTTTTTATAATATTCGAGAGAAAGTTCAAGAGTGCCAACCATTTGATAAATATGAGAAGCATAATAGAATTTAAGAAAGAATTGTCAGCAAAATACAAATTTGTCCCCCCCTCTCCTCTCTTGTCTTCCATGTGCCATCAAGTCTTCACTCAAGGTATAAATGATGTTAAAACCTCATTCATCCACACCATTAATCATTTACAATTATTTGATGCTCTTTTCTGCATAAGTATTTTTTGTTGTGTTTTGTGAATGTAAACTTTGCCACATATGGATATATGGCACTTGAAATGTATATGCCAATAGCGAGTCAACATAATTGGATACAGACATTAAATGGGGTATTGGGCACTTGGACCTGAAGTGTAAATCCAGAATAAAACAGAGTCAAGTGTAGCCCCAGGTGTTCCATGTGGTCAAGGTGCGCCCCATCTTCATTATCAGGATTAGATAAAGCCTGGTGTTTAGCTGTGAATAACTGATTAAGCGTTATAGCACTCCAGCAGCACAGCTTCTCGATGGGGATCTTTCGGACAAAAACAGCTCTGCTAAAATCTCCTAAAGGTCTGAAAATCTAATACAAAACACAAAACAAAGTGTGACAAACCTGTTAATCAATGAAATCAGAGATCGCACAAGACCCCAGATGCCGAAGCACAGAAATGGTGAAAGACATGCCATACTAAGCGCATCAAATGCACGTTAAAAATACAACAATGGATAAGAATCAGGTTACGACAATGCTGAGTTTTCATTTTTGGCTTCCAACAAGCCATTGCCATTGGTCCGTGGCAACATGTACGCCTGTAGCCCAGAAGAACTTCACAAACTCAGATAACTGGCAGAAAGTCTCAGGGCTTGTCTGGAGCTGTAATAGCACCATACTTTAGTCCATGTGGTGCATATTAAATTTAGTCCGTGTGGTGCATATTAAGGGTCCATCTACTCACCAGCGGGGGCATCATCCCTTTGCTCGACGGAGGGATGACAACCCTCAGGTCTGGCTTGCGGACTCCCATTCCCATGCTCCCTCCGGGAGGTGGCGGTGACTTGGTAGGCATGACTTTACCCAGGCCGTTGCCGCTGGGTGCACAGAGGAGGCCCGGGGAGCCCCTGGGGTTGGTGAAGCCATTCCCTGCAGAGGCAAACACAGCAACAGCAACACATCGTCAAACAGCACAAAGCGTGACCGACAACCATCGTCGTCATCAAGGCGAGCGTGCGGCCCGCCTTGTTTTTTTTTCCATGTGGCGGTAAGTGTTTTCAACCCTCTGGGAAGTTTTAATGGACGTGGATAATTATCCCGAACAGTTACAAAAATAAAATGTCCATTTCAAAATTGATGAGCCTTTTATGTTTTAGTGTGAATGATTACATTAAGTGGCTTCTTTTTGCAACTGGAGACACGGGGCAGTTTCCGAGCAAATGTACCGTGACCGCTTAAAAGAAATAGCTGAAACCATTACGGCCGGATAAAAACAATTAAAAGAAAAAGACAATGAACACGCACACGCTGGACTCTCACTGTGGCGCTCACACATTTACTTTTGAACACATTTACTAAATGAATACAATTACCTGAGTAATATACTGCAAAGTTAGCCTTGCCAAAGTATTGTAAAACACAGTTGTTATCTAAAATAGAAAATGCACATTTACATCTATAACATCCATGTTAACAGACTAAAAAACTGAGGTTTGGGTTACTTTTTGGCATGGTCTTACAGGCGTGCAGCTGTACTCGAATACCGTTTATTACTCTAAATCCCTCCGGAATATAAATTGCATCATTAAAAAAATGCAAAACCGAGAGCTCGTACTCGTGCTCAAAATGCCCATTCCCTAATCGCGTTGACGGCAGCAAACACGTTTAGGTTGGATTCTAAACTTGTGCTTTTAACGACGGAACCCGCCCCCCGGGAATAAAAAAAAACAAGAGGAAGAAACAGACCAAGATGATGCCACCTCTTAAGGCAACGAAATGTACTTCTTCCCCATCTAGTCGCCAGTTAAGCATATGAAATGTGCCACCATATGGGGCTTACTATTTGCAGACCCAAACGGCGCAATAACTGACCAGGATTCTACCATTAGACACAATGTGGCATGGGATTCTAGATAGGGTAAGCCATTTTAAACTAAAGAGAGTAAACCTTTCCGTAGTTAGAGGTAGACATTTCAAAGTCAAGCCGTACTCTTTTGCAGCCATCAACACGATTAGGCAACAGGGATTTTGGGTGCCAGTCTGCGCTCAAATTTTAAAATATACAAGTCACCCCTCAGTCTAAGTCGCAGGAATAGCCAAACTATGAAAAAAAGTGTGATTTCTAGTCCGGGAAATACGGTAGATGTAACTTTTTAAAGTCACTGAGTGAAGCTACACTATTACATAAAACTAAGGGGGAAGAGAGAATGAATGGTATCTGGCACTGCATCAACAGATCAGTAACACTTCACCAAGTCGCTGACTTTTGGCTTCTATTGTGTGCGGCGTGACCAAGTGTGTGTGTGTCCGCAACCAGGAGGCTCTTTTGCGTTAGGAACATAATGGAACAATAGCCGCACGATAAGGACTGGGCGACAATTCCCGCTCAAATAAACAGTTATGAAGACCACAATGGTATCTCACAGCTGAATCAACAGTACGTACACAAGCAGCTGTCAGCTGGGACTTTGATCACGTAAGAACTGACTGCAGAGTTAAACTGCCGTGTAGATGGCCCTGAGAAATAGCCACGCTCTGACAAGCGGTGAAAACAAGCATTTCAAAGCAATGAGCGGCGCTACTACAGACACTTGGTTATTCAATTATTGGACTGTCAACAATAAAACTGCACGAGTGCTACAAGATAAGAATCGGTAGGGTGTTGACATATTACAGTAAATAGCACTTATGTATATATATGTGCCACTTGGCTGTTGCTTTTTATGGTTTTTTTTTTGTTTTAAATTTTCAAGTCCAGTAGTAGTCCAGGGAGTAATATTAACTCACCTGCAGAGCAAGGGAGCAAAGCCCAAAAATTCTTATAACACACCAAAACACAAAATTTTAAGATTATATCACAGCCATCTAAATATAATTAAAGACAGCGGTACTTTGAGATACGAGTGCTGGGTGTTTCTAGCTATAAGCCGTAGAGACAATAAAAAAAACACTTGAAGCTGAATTTCCGCAAATTATTTGGGAAGAATACTCTTTTTCAATGGCTGAGCTATAGTCCTTGTCCCCTATTTCCCCTCCTGAGTTTAAGATAATGAGCAATTGTTAACATGATGTGTTTTATGTCTTTATAATAGTGTATGTTCACTTTTTTCTACAGCATATTGCATTTTTTTTTTAACTGACAAAAAATAAGGTAAGTATAATGTAGTATTGGGGTTGGAATGGATTCATTGCATTCCACTTAATTTCAATGGGAAAGATTTCCTCCATTTATTAATGTTTCAGGTTAAAAACGGGCTCACAAAGCCAATTAAGTTTGGAACTTGAAGTTCCACTATATCAGGGATGGGCAATTGGTGGTCCATGAACAGATAATTCCTCAATACCATTCAAATTTTGAGTGAGTTTTTTTTTTTTTAATGTAAAAATGTTCTTGCACTTAATGCTGTTCAGCAGTTTTGTTCCATCCTTGAATGGTAATTTTTATGCAAGTGAGCCCTTTGCATTGGAAAAAAAAATCACAGTATGTGGTTATTTTATTTGTTAGATTCAAACCCTTTGTTGTTGGGTTAGGACAGTGGATCTTTTATACATGCATTGAAAAATGTATTATCACAAGTGAAATATTAAATACGCACAGATTTCATCCATTTGTAAAAATAGCATTTTGATCATGCAACTGCTTAGGAAGTGTGTGATCATATGTGGCCCGCTCCAGCATTTAATGTTGCCTATCCCTGCATGATAGCAGTATATATATACTTTTTGTTACAGTATGAAAAAGTGTTTATTTAATTTTGTTACAAATAGTGATGCCTAAATCAAAATTATTCATGTCAAAATATATGTGAGGTGAAACTGTGGCTTAATAATCAACTTTTTATTTTTCAAATTGCAATAATTTGTTGAAATACAACAATGCTCTAGTTGCAACATTTCAAGTATAAAGTTGTCATACTACAATTAAAAAAAGGTGTATGATCGGAAGTTTCATTCTATCTTGCGGCATCTTGAGTCAGACAGGTTGGGTGTTACTGTTTCAACTTGAATAACCTGAAGCCACCATTAAACAGACAATTGTTTTTGACGCTGCCATGGACGCGCTGGCATTCTACTTGAAACCGGCAAAGACTCGTATGCACCTTCGTCATGAAGACAGATGGCAATGATTTGCATTTGGCACGGCTGCCCTCCTTCCTTCTGGACAACTCTCAACAAGCTCTTTATTTTCATTTGAAAGGCCCTAAATTGTTTAGCATTAAATTGTGACCAACTTCTTATAATATTTAAATATTTCACTATTAGTGTTTCTATTTAGGGATTTAAACTCCTTATTTGATAGGAGAATAAATGCTATGCTGTGCAATCCCATTAAGTTATTATGTGCACAGTGCATATGCTGTGGATGAAAAGTGAGACAGTCAATGTAATGTTAGCATCTCCACATTCCTGGTATTTATTTCAATATGAATGAAAATTAAGTAGCACTGCCGTTGTTCACCACAGGCCAGAGGGACACTCCTTGACAAATTAGCAGGTGAATTTAGACACAAATCAACATTCCATGATGACTTTATCATTACATACATAGTATTTGCAACATTAGTGAGAATAAGTGGTTTACAAGATCGCTGGATGCATATAGTAAGGTGATCTCTTTACTGCGTCAGGTTTGCCAAACAACTAGATTAGGTCCGCATTTTACCAAGATCACCACATGTGAAGTAGTTTGCTGAGTGGTGTAAGATTATCTGTTCTTGCTAAAATACTGACATACTTAATGATTTTCACTGATTAAAAAAATATGAAGGAAAACAGATTCCATTGTGTCAGAAACTATAGGGGACGTACAGTGTTAATTATTCTGTGCTTCCCAATCAAATTCGAAGCCGACAGTTGATTTGTGTGTTTTTTCGAAAATGAGATGGTGTGTCCTTCCCATACAACAAATTAAGTCATAAGACTCCAAACATTTTAATTTTACGAGGAAGAAAACCCACAACATTTTCAAGAATAAAGTGGGAATGCATAAACAGGCTGGATTTACACAGCATAGCTCAAGTGACATAAATCATGATATTTTGCTCTTAAGTGGCACAATAAGGATCGGGATTGGAATGGTCGTAGCACCGTGAACGGGAATTAAAAACAAATGGAATCAGATATGGTCAGATCAGAATAACGTCTCTTTCAAATGTGACTAAATATCCCAATATGTGTTGGTTATCTGACAATGTGAGTGCAGTGTAAACACCCCATAACACTAATAATGAACAGCGGCAAAATAGCGAAAGGATAGATAATTAAATATTGTGTAAATACGCTACATTTGAATTGTGTTCATTATTGAATAAGCAAAATAATTGCCAGCGGCCCATGGCGTAATGTGTCAGCCAAGACCAATTGAACGCTTTTAATACTGGTATTATTTATGTCTTAGTGTTTACATTCATGCTGTCACTGCTCGGTGTTGACTCTTGTGGAGTTACAGTAAATGCAGTTTCAGTGTGTCAACACAGCCATAACATATATTTGTCATCATGTACATCATCATACTCGGACCTATAGGGTAAATCATGGTTTCACTGTGTTACGTTTGTCTACGCAACCACCCCCCACCCAACCACCGAAAAAAAAAAAAAAAATCACTCAACTTCACTTTTGCTTCCATAAAACCCAAACTACAAAAGATGCTCTACAGCCTTAATCTGCGGATTCACCACAACTTGAATTTGACTAGGACTGGGGTGCAGTTTGGGGTGCAATCGTATGCATTGTTGAGCTCCGTTATTGAATGGCACTCTGGGGCATTGATCTAAAATTAGACAGGAGCAACAGCAGATGGTTATTTAGAGAACAAAAGAGAGGGAAATATATTTGTTCCCCGACATTACGCACGACACCTTGTGAGACAACACTGTGTAAGAAAAGCTTGTCCCAGTAATTAAATGAGTCACCAATTCTCCAAACAAGGAAGCTACTTGAAAGTGGACATTAGTCCAAGAAAAACATATTGATGGTGAGAAGGGACAACCATTAGGCACCACAACAGCTGCCCTTTGGTAAAGGATTTTGCTGTGGTTATAAAGTGAATCCCTCCCTTGTCGTAGTTCGCTATTCACAAATTCAACTATTTTCTGTGAAACGTATACTCGGTTATTTGTTGCCAAACTCAACTAATCACAAACTTTGGTGCTCTTTCCATGATGCCCTAAGATACAAAAAGATGGCCCTACCTAATCGTAAAGTAGTGACTGGTGTAATAGTATATAGTAATAATTTCGAACGAGAGTATGTTGGGGAGGGGCTAAGCGCAGGCCAGTTAGCTTTTTGGGAAGATTACATTATATATTATAAAGATTACATGCCATTAAAACTTCAGCCATGTTTGGAAGGACACCAACTAATTAATTGATATATAATAATAATAAATAATTAATATCGAGTAAAGCTTGGTTCCTTTACCCCGTGAATAGAGGGGTTTACTGCATTGCAACTTGTGAAAAGGGACAGCAAAGGTCAGGAAAGGTCCTTTGACAAAATTTTCTTTTTAAAAAAAGTTCTTGGCGACCCCAAACTTTTGAACGGTAGTGTAAATGGCACCTTTAGAAGAAAAAAAAAAGTTACAGAGAAAGAAAAACAAGACTCCCATAAAAAAGACATACAGGTTAAATATAACACTTAATGTAAAAGTCCTATACTCAGGTCTAGGTTACAATAAGACAATCATAATTTTTTTTTTTTTTTAAAAACAACAAAAAAAGGTATACAGATTAAAGTAACGGTATGCGCAGGTTAAACTCGTTTACTTTAGTTTTTTAATCAGGAAAAACGTTTTTGGGTTAAAAAAAAAAAAAAAAAAATGAAAAGTTGGGCACGTTAAAATAAGAGTACTGTAAAAATAGGACAAGTTGCATAGGTTAAAATAAGTGTAAAGTCCCCGAATTCTGCAGGGTAAAAATTAGACAACTTTAGAAAACATCCAAAAATGCAGTGGTGAAAATAAAATAACCTTCAAAGTCCCTAACATTGCACAAGACAAATTAAGACGACAGTAAAAACACCCAAAGTCACGGCAAACAGAAGAAAATTCGAACAGGCTAAAAATCAGGCTACAACAAAAGCATCAAAAGCCGTACAATAGTTCCTGCCACCCTAACCTCTCCACTCATCTCATTAACTTGGTGGGGAAAGCCGCATCGGCTGTGTGCACATGTACTTAACCAATGGCGTGACTGTAATACTGGTTTATACAGTGGCTAATTAGCCTCTTATCACACTTGTTTGATAGCTGTAAATTGAATTTATCCTGAGGTTGGTCAGTATCCTGGAACAAATAACTTCTGGACCTTTTAATTTTTTTCACTACATAATCTTATCTGTACAAACTGAGTTTAAGGTGCTGAGTGGCCCTTATGCCGAGCTGAGTGGCAGGGAAAGAGTTAAAAGCCCACCTGCCAGCGCTCCTCACACAGCACATTGCAGCCATGACAGGCTGTCCGGTCATTGTGTACTGAGGACTTAGAGGGATATCGTGGCCTGAATACCTCCAGGGTTATGCTGGTCTGGGCATCTTATGGGCCCTGGCCAGCCTTATAAGGCCTGTGAGGGTAGATGCACCTGTCAACACAGGGAAGGAAACACCATGGGGGGATT
Source organism: Filicampus tigris (assembly GCF_054856515.1). Classification (NCBI taxonomy): domain Eukaryota; kingdom Metazoa; phylum Chordata; class Actinopteri; order Syngnathiformes; family Syngnathidae; genus Filicampus; species Filicampus tigris. Next base: position 15,654,249 of record NC_141220.1, read on the forward strand.
CAGCCTGGGGGTGGGGGGTGTTTTTAAAGGAAAATGCTGCGTTTATTAACCATGTCCAAACACTCACGCATGTGAACAACAAGCACATCACAGCAGGCCCTGAGTTTGCAGTGACTATATAGCCAAGCAGAAAAGCCCGACCCCCAATCCAATGCTGAGTTGTCTTGAACCAATCACAGATGGATCAGAAAAGCATCCAAGCTCAAGTGCTAAGCAGGAGGTCCAGTGGGCAGAGCTACAGAGAGCACATAAATCTCGTCGGAAAGGACTTACCCGCTGGGCCGGAGCCCACGCCGCTTGGCAAGGGGAGCGCTGCGCTATCAAGCAGGCCACCTAATGAGATGCGCAGAGTGATATGATTAAGCATCTGCACAGCTTGTGCACATGCACACACACACACACACACATACATACACATAAAAGAGCAGCACACATGTCAAGGGTTCTGGATAAGACATGAAAATCATGTCGTGTAGATTTATCTTCACAGTCTGTAAAAGGCAAGGTCTCTCATATCAGCGTCTGAGGTGAAGGGGACAGTTTTGGAAAACATCAAGCGGTGTTGAGGAAGGTTTAAAGGAGACAGTATTAGGATTTATAATAGTTCCCAGGTGCCTTAATATGAATAATATGTCTATTTTGCTAAAATACCACAAGGATTTAGAATTATAGCAGACTTTACAACAAGTTTGTAGTCCACTGAGCATTTATACTATTAATACTATCCTGTGTTGTATTCTAAAGAAGGTGGCAGTAATGCACCAAAAGTATATGCCAACCACCAAAAGAAAGTAGAAGCAGAAATGGAAGCAGAGGAGAAGAACTAGAAGATGAAGAACTGTTGTCATTGTAACTATTGGGTAACGTAACTCTGCTGCCGCAACACGCATTTACTATTTACAGCACTAAACACAATAACCGACCAGGATTATACCTTTGGCCACAATGCGATGCATGATTTTAGTTAATGTAAGCCATTTTACTAAAACGATTAACTTTTCCGTAGTTAGACATAGTTAGAAACTGATGTTTTGTTCAACCGGAAATCGTCTGCTGCCATCAACAAAGTTTGGAAATTCACTCTGACAGCCTGACATCACTCAGAGTATGTGTGTTCAGAGAGGCAGAGTGTCCGCCCCTCCCATTAATTTCTGAACGCAGTCTGTTATAAAGCAATCAGGAGCTCATAGCTGAACTGTTTTCCATCTGTACTGCCTGACACACTGGGCGCCGGTACTCCTTTTTAAAGGCACTCTGAATAACGGTATGAGTTTCCCAACGGTCAGAGTAAAGCAACGTGTGCTCTGAGAATATTTCCGAAAAAATTCACGATTAGGGAACGGGACCTCGGGAACGTATTTGTGCTCCAATGTTCTTGGTCTTTGCAAAAACGTCTACATTTCCGATTTTCTTCTGTCAAGATGGGGTGCTGAGTGTACATTACTGAGGAATAAAATTAACTTTTTTGATTTTGGCAAGTGGCTGCGATGACACAGAAAGTGAAAAATTTCAAGGGTTCTGAATACTTTCCGTACACACTGTAAACTCTCCTTTGTATGGCTTTTTAGCTTATGTAGTGTTCAAACCTCCAAGCAAATTGAAACAAGTGCTTCATAAATTCTGGGAACTGTGTCATAGAGAGCAACTTGTGCTTGCCAAGTTCAGTCCCCGTTGGAAAATTCCTGTTTGATGTTTGCATGGAGGGAACTGAAATACCACTGAAGATGTGAAGCCTTGCTCAAATGATGCCAAACATATGAGGCAGAATGACCAAGCAAAAAAAATCCCAGATAAATCAGCATATGAGCTCACAAGATAAGAGTGTTTTGCTGTGTATTTGTGCTGGTGTTGCTGTTTTGTTCTTGTTGTTTTTTTTAGTGGGGGTGCCATTACATTGAATTAAAAATATTAAAATGTCCTGTGTTAAACTTCATAATTTTTTATGCTCAGATTTTTTTTCCCCTCCCATTTTGAAAGTGAACTTGGTTGGCAACACTACTCAACGTTTTTTCCCTCAAACTTATTTGCGTCAAATTGCATGCGTGAGATGCACTTAGATGGTATCTCGCTTGCTGAATGTAATCTGTTCAATCGCCGCGTTTGGACAACTCCTTTATCATACTCGCAACACCATGCCCATATTTGGAAGTACTGCCATAGCAGCCAACCAGGAAGTAAAAAGTGAGGCTTTTCCCACTGGTTTACAAAATGTATATTTCATTGTTACAAAAGAAAATCCAGTCTTTGCTCATTTGAAAAAGGAAAAGCAAGAAGAGACAAGATGGATCTTTCAGTGTTGATACAGTAAATGCACTTTTTTTTTTATCAAGGCTTCCTCCATTGTCCTCATGCCACCAAAATAGCAGTAAATCGCTTTCCAGCCCCTCTCCTATAGGAAACGCTTTCTGACATCACGACGGTGCCACCATAAAGTAGAATATGTTTCAATCCGAGGACATTAGCCGTCATGTCCGAGCACGTGCAGCGCCACCCAACACACCATATACACAATGAATGGGCCAGATATAGCGCCTCCATAGTGGCGAATGCTTTAACTGCAGTGAAAATATGTTACTGCCGCAGGGGAACATCAATCGCGCTGCGTTGAGCAATATCAATTGCTCTGGCTGGAGGCGGGCACAAATCAGCTGGAGGTGGCCACCTTGGAATTTTGAACGCAGGAAAAACCCTGATACTGTACATTAAACAAGTTGACTATCTTTAATTTTTTCACAATCAAACACTTTTTAAGCCATTTATTTTTAAGGGTAATGTTATTTTAGCGGGACACAACCTGGACTTGCCTCCAGTCAACTACGGGGCACATAGACAAACAACCACTCACACTCACATTCACACCTATGAGTTGAAGCCAGGACCTCTTGACTGTGACGTAGACGTGTTAACTAGTCCACCATGCCGCCCTCTGTTTTCCAGTATAAAAGTCATCTCTTGTCGTGACTGACAAACACATGCTGAAAAGTAAATACCAGGGCAGATTTCCAAAATGGATTTGATTTGCTCCACAAAGGCCTGCTTCAATTCGATTCCTGATTCATCATTCACTTTGATTGATTTATATTCAGTTAAAGATTTCATGATGTTGCAATTTTACTTTCATATGGAAGACATTCTCAGAAGAAGCAATCAGTCCCTCCAGGATTTCATGACGTTGCAATCGCAACTATTAATGCAAAATCAAGAAAATCCAGCAAAATCGCACTTTCCCGCAACTTTGTTTAAACACTGCAACTTTGCAGCAACAACTACGTTTTAAAAATGAATATTTCCCGTACGTTCGGGGGTAATTTTGTCTGACTCCATGGGAGCCCTACTGGAAATGGAGGGGGAGCCGAATTTACGAAGAACAAAACCCCTACGTCACATCCTGTTTCAGACGATAAGCAGCGTTGATGGCAAAGAGATGTAGTGCGGGGAAAACACGAAGCATTTACTAACCAAAAACATGGCATAGGAGCATGCAAACTAATATCTGGACCTCCTGCACGAAAGCAGTGGTAAACTACTTTATTCTAAATGCAGTGAAATAATACATTATAGAAGAACGTCATCCATCGACTAGCAGTTTCACGACTGTATCGTTCCAATTACACCTGAAAACTTTGAAACTTTGAAATCCTCATGGAGGCGATGGAAGCGAGGCCTGTCTGAAGCGCAGAAGGAATTAAGGTGAGAAATGTAGTTATACTAAATGTGTATGTGAATAACGCGTTAAGCCTAGAGTTGGGCAATATGCTGACGTAAATCAATCGCTAAACCTGTCTTTAAATGTGTTAGTTGAAGTTTAATCATCAGACAAATTTGAAATACTGTATGTGCAAAATTATCAACTGAGGTATCACTAACACCCTTGTGTACAAAATGTTACTTGTGTACAAAATGTTACTTTATCATAATCACACTAAAAATGATTGTAAATGTACTATTACACGTTTTCACATGCTCCTAACAACATGAACAAATTGTTTTGAAAATTTGATATATTGCCCATCTGTATTTATTTCACAGAACAGGCTGATGATGTGAGATTACACTTTATCAAGGCACGCAGTTGGGGAAAAAAAATGACAAATGCTGAAAGTTTTTGCTTTCTTGTCAGATCTGTGAAGCTATCACCATCCCACTGTCTGTTAGTGACCACCCAGTTATGAGAAGATCCCAGAGAGAGAAGTCATCAATGGAGGAGCCATTCTGGTTTATCATCAGCTTAAAAAAATATTTAGCTGCAGTCTACCAGAAAGAAGAAGCACTGAGGAGCCACATTGAGAAAAAAGACTGTTGCCGTCATCAAAAAATGGAAACTGAGGCACTCAAAGTAGTTTGGATTAAAAGGCCTTTATTTTAACATGGCCAGTTGGAGATAATGCCTACGCGTTTCAGCCTTGGTAGGCCTTCTTCAGGGCAGGCTGACTTGACTGTTGCCGTCATATTTGATTCAACTCCAGATGCAGATAGATGTGTGCTAAATATTCTTTTTCAATACAAAATTAACTGTTGCTTTTTCAAACAACCTTTGTAAAAAATCCACTTAAACTTCGTCGGAAAGGTTTGCCTAATTGTAAACAATTGTAAACAAATGAGATTTTGAGCAAAAAAAAAAAAAGGTTCAACTTTTCTCGCAACTTTTAGGAAAAATGCCCACGAAATCAGGCATTTTAGAATGCAACAATCATAAAAAATGCCTGCGAAATCCTAGAGGTACTGAGCAATGCTGCAAATAGTAGAAACTGCTTGTTCTAACTTTGTGCATCAGTAAATATTTGAATATTTACATTAAGAATTGAACTCAATACATTTAAATTAATCATGTACATTTTATTGAATATGACTTGATCAAAGCATCCGTCCATCCATCCATCATCTATATCGCTTATCCTCACAAGGGTCGCGGGCGTACTGGAGCCTATCCCAGCTGTCTTCGGGCAGTAGGCGGGGGACACCCTGAATTGGTTGCCAGCCAATCACACGACTTGATCAAAACAATAAATAATAATTTAAATCAATTCCAACCATAGGACAGGCTGTGTAAATAAAGTGGCAAAAACACACTGTAAACTCATGACATCTACATCCCTGTGACTGTCTCACAAAGTTTCAGTTCATTGCAGTCTTTGTGTTTTTTAAAACCCCAAAACTTCCAGACATCTGCCTTCAGGCTTGTTGGCACTGATTTCAGTGCTTCTGCCATGTTGTTTTGATACGCTACTCTCGCTTGGTGGTGAGATCTCACGTGATTTAAGAAGTCACATGATTTTTTACGGGAAAAGACCTATTAAAAGGACTGATTTAAGGTTTTAGGAATTGATATATTGCGCGATGAAAAGGAAAATAAATTCCATTCGCTTAATCGATTTTTTAAACCTAGACCTAGTCCATCCTTCCATTATCGATGCCGCTTATCCTCACAAGGGTCGCGGGGCGTGCTGGAGCCTATCCCAGCTGTCTTCCGGCAATAGGCGGGGGACACCCTGAATTGGTTGCCAGCCAATCTCAGGGCACACAGAGACAAACAAACATCCGCACTCCTAGACCAAGTAAATACTGTTATTGTTTTTAAAATGTCTTCGAACCTGGGAGGCATAGTTGCTAACCACTAGTTCATCCTGTAACATCACAATTAGTATAAATATAGGATCTCTCACAGACACATTTTCAGAAATGGGCAGACAACAAAAGAGTCACGTGATTGTTTAATACTGTATCTCTTTTGATGGGTGGGCAGGCGCTCTACAAGCAATTAAAAAGTGCAGTGGTACCTCTACTTACGAACGTATCTTTATACGAAATTTTCAAGTTATGAAATGCCTGAACAGGAAAATATTGCCTCTTGTTATGAAAGAAATTTCAGGATACGAAAGTCAAAAATACAGTATGGGCTGCTACTCGCAGCTCCAGAGTTTCTTGAACGCAACATACTCATAGCTGCTTTACCACTTCTAAAACAGGTACCCCATTCAAGTTTACAGATAGCAAGGGTAGGATTCTGTCCGAAGGTTTCACTTGCAGGGAGCCATCAATCACGCACTTTGAAAATAAAGCATTTATCTTAAAAGTTTTATGAATGTGGGTGAGGACTTTTCACAAGAGTTGAAACAAACTCAAATCGCGGCACATCGAATCCCACGCCGGCAGCATTAAACTAAAATGACACGGTGGGGAAAAAAAAGCGTTATGTGAACTGGAAGGACAAGGCGTCAGACACTTGAAGTCACGGCGGAACGAGGCATTTCACACCTTACTGCATGTACTCGTATCATATGCAGTGTGGCCAAAGCCATCTGGAACCACAAAATCGCAGCAGTCATCCCAGAACCAGAAGACACCTTGTTTTTTTTTTTTGTTTTTTTGGTTTTTCAGTAAAGGTTACAAAAAAAACAATAGTCATTGTAAACTCAGTCATAAATATCAGATTTACATAGAAAATCCATTTTTACTCAACCCTATCCCCAATTAATCTGGGTGCCATGAACCAAATTACCACTTTCCTATTAAACTCCACAACAAACTCCATCTTTACAGATGCTGTGTAACTTCACATTCTTTGGGCCTAGAAAACCAGGTTTTATTTTTTTTTTCTGCCCAGTCTTCCCAATTACATCTGAGTCAACGTTGAAATCAACATTTTTGCTTCCAACTCCAAAGCCAATTTCCGCTTTTCAGATGGAACATCTGCTTACAGTACTTGGGACTAGAAAATCAGATGATACTGTCGTGCTGTATTTTTTCCCTAATCTTCAGAATTATTTCCAGGTCAATGCTGAAATCAGCACTTTCTTTTTAAACATCACACAAGATTTCAGGTTTACAGTTGCCACCTATCATTCTTTGTGACGAGAAAATCAGGTTGTTCTTCGTTTGTATTTAATGTAATTTTTAATTAATATGAAGACATGTGGTATATATGGTTACCTGGCATTATGATTGTGAAGGCGGTGTGTGGAAAAAGAAAAACAAGAAATCTCTCCCGTAAGTGGTCCCTGGATGCAAAGAGTTTAAGAACCCCTCTTAGATACATAAAAGTGGTTCAACAAAACCAACAAAAGTTTCACCATTGAACGAGACACTTTGATCAGCCAGGTTTTTAACGGGCCGGCGTCCACCAATTCACCTGTGCTGGTGGGCCTCTGGGGGCCTCCGCTGGAGCCCATATTCCTATGCAAGGAGGCCTGCGGAGGAGACAGCATCCCGTTGTCGCAGAGGGAGGCTGCGGCGGCCGCTAAGCTCTGACTGCCAAGAGCCACGCCTCCCGGCTGGTACATGACATTGGGGTTGGACACGGGCACGGCCACATGCATGGAGAAGTTCTGCTGAGGCAACGCCGTGGGCTGCGAGTGGGACACCAACACACACATCCAGATAATTACACACAAACACAATCCAAGGTCTGATGATTATGATCAGTGGTTGTCATGGTATTAGCAACTGAGAACTACCCCTTGAGGGTTTGTTTTAATAAAAAGGCACTGATTCATAAAACAGCCTGGCATACATGTGACAGTAACAATAGACAGAAACAATCATTTCCAATTAATGTGTAGTCAAGGAATGTTCAAAAATGTATTTGACAATAATTGGCGATACACCAAAACAGTTGTCAGACATTCGGTCAAGCCCTGAATGATTCATCCGCTAGCCACTACCTGAGAAGTGAATTTTTATTTCTTAAATTTTTCCTTCCCATCCCCACTTTTTTTTTCCCATTTCCAATGCTTTTACCAATGATCTTTTTCAACAATTTTGAGGATTTTTTTTCACTATGAAATTAAAACAAAAGTTGACCAGACAACAATAAAAACTCAAACTTGTGCAGGTCAAAATTATAGTACTCCAAAAATATTTGCATAGATTGAAATATGATTTCTGTAAAAGCCCCCAAAACTGTGCAGACGAATAAAGGGTTGCGGGGGTTTAAAAAAGAAAAAAAAAGAAAAAAAGACAACCCTTAAAATCACCAAAGTTTGCATAGGGGAAAAGTAAACTTACTGTAAGAAAACAAAAAGTTGCACATCTTAAACTAAGAATATCATAAAATCCCCAAAGCTAAACATCTTACAGTGTTTTGCCTATTTCTTGTGGTATTTCCCCCCAAAAAAGACACTAGAAATTCACATTAACTCATCATTTGTCCAGCGTATGAATCACTTTGGGCGATAAACACACTTCATAGTAGATGAAATTTCAGTGCTAAACTAAACAGACAAATCTTGGAAGAAAAAAATCAACATGCATTCAGGTGATCACTTTGACATTGCAGCGGTCAGCACAACAAGCGCACATTTTGCCTTTTAAAGCATCTGTGCGTTCATTTGTCAACATGGATTGTGACAGCTACAAGAATGGTAACGCACTTAATGACCATGTGCTGACTGCAAAGCGGCAATGACAATGGCACATGTCAGTGATTAAAAAAAAAAAAAAATCATTACAGCCTTCATCAAATGGGTCAGTCGGTGCATTATTGTGACTTTTGTTAATGGCAAAGTGGTGATCTTCATATCAGGAACAAAGAATATAGTGAAAGCACATGTGATAAGATCACAGTCACTATCAGTTATATGATATTGTAGATCTCAGTTACGTTATGTTGCTAAGACAATTCGGGAGCTGATGTTTAACCCTCTTGTTGTGTTTGTTTCATTGCCGCTCAACAAAACTGTTCATGGGTTAATGTGATCCGCTGTCACTCAAGAAAACTGTTCATGGGTCGGTGTGACCCGCTGTACGTTTTACCATCATAAAAGTAAGTCAATATACATTATATACTGTAAAATTGCTAGCTTTTTGGCACATGAATACAGGAAACCCCCAGAAATCCAATCAATGAGTTTTAAATAACCTTTCATACTTAACTATGAAATAAAATATCGATACCTATGTATGCTGTGTGTGTTTGCAAAATAATAATAACAAAAAAACCCAAATACAAAATATTTTTTTGCCACTACTCAACTATCATCAATTTTGTTATACAATTTTTAGGAAACACTCATTATAAGTGATTCTGGGAGCATCACTGAGAAAGACTAGTACGTAAACTCGCCTAAAGTTGAGCAGGTTGCTAGTTGGTCAAGAAAAAAATAAAACTACTACGTAGTAAAAATGCTCCAGAATAATTTTGTGTTTTATATTCTAAATATGTTTTCTAAAATTATGTTTACAAAAAAAAAAGGGGCGGGGGGGATGCAGTCAAATCAGCCTGCAACAGAACAGGAGGGTTTTACAATGAAAATGCACTTTCACATTTACATTATGTGATAAACACCACCCTCATGTATCGAATGCAGCTTAATGTTTAAAACATGACAACAAATATGACGTGATCTGATCAAGGTGCTCTGCAAATCATTAGCAGCACAAATTAATACAACAATCCAGAAGTGGAGGTGTTATTCTTTATAAAAAGCAAACTTCTGAAAGAGATTTGGGGCAGGTTAACGAAAAGAGAATAAAGTTAAATGAACAAAAAAAAAAAAAAAAAAAGAAAATATAAAGAGAGAAAATCCTTTGTGGCACACAAAGCCAAGCAAAAAAATGTCTTTTTCTTTTACAGTACTTACGATTTTATGATTTCTCATCATATTATCAAACTCCTCATTAATTTTTTTATACTTTTCTTCAGTATGAGGAGTGAGGACATACGAGGCATCGGGGTCCGGGCTATCGCAACCTCGGTGTTCTTTCTTGTTTAGCGCCTGCAGTGAACATCGACATAGAGACAGCCATCAACACAAAACAGCAGGGGACAGGAGGAAAGTACTTACACCGCAGCGCTTGTACATTAAATCGCTCTCTTCGCTTAGTTTGCCGAAATGGTCGTCGGTGAGGGGGCTGTGCCCAAAACAGTCGTCGGGATCTGGGCTAGCACAGTCATTATGGCCTTTGTTTCTTAATTTCTGAAAGGAAGATGCACAATTGGGAAATAAAAACAACATAAAACAAGTCATGTCTGTCGCTTTGCAGAACAACAGAGTGAACAGTGTTACATGGGCAGCTAAAAAACCATGCTAAGCTAATTGCAGTTGATGGCTTTGTGGAGGGAAAATGTCACCCTATCCCAAATATATGCCAAATTTCTTCGATGAAAAACAAAAACATTTGGAAGATGGAGGGGGGGAAACGAGACCATACTATGCTCCTGTACGCGAGGGGCATAGTATTGGGTTTAAAAAAAAAAAAAAAAAAAAAATCACCAAACAGCAACACAAAACAAAACAAACTAGTGGTTAGCCAGTATGCCTCCCAGGTTCGAAATCGAACACTTGTACGTAGGATGGAGGGCGGTGGGGTGGGACATAACAGGCCAGGCATATTGACAAGTGACAATGTGTGATTGGTGAAACCATCCATCCATCCATCCATTCATTATCGATACCGCTTATCCTCACAAGGGTTGATTGGTGAAACCTTTTTTTCTTTTATTAAGAATGTAGGACTCCTAAAATTAGCTTTAACTCCAAATCTAAGAAATCCACAAATTTTGTTTTCTGCATGTCCTGCCCTCCTCACTTTGACCCACATGTTTCCTCCTTTTCTTTGACAATGGGGTTAGTTTTCTTATTATATTTCACTTATCAGAAGTGCAAGCCCTTGTTTGAGAGGATCTTACAAAAGAGTGTTTTCCCACTATTTAACTCACCATGGTAGGCTCTTTATCCCTGCTACAGTGCAGCTGTGAAGCAGTCACAGTGCTTCCATTTTTCCACATTTTATGTTACAGCTTAATTCCAAAATGGATTATTTCCATTCTTTGCTTCAAAATTATACACACAAAACCCCATTATGACAACATAAAAGTTATTGATATTTTTGCAAATGTACTAATCTGATGCGAATACTGGGGGTTCACTTAACATATTTCTTTTTTTCAATTGATTTGCAAAAAACACAACACATTTACATCGTTATAGAAAAAGTGAAGTACTCTGAATACTTTCCGAATGCACTGCAAATGCTGCAAAAGATTAGCAGTGGTTAAATTGTGTTGCGAATATAAGCGAAGCAGTCTCACAACAGAGTCAAAATAAAAAAAATAATAAAAAAACGCACGTGCTGCACTGCTCCTCATTACCGCAGCGCTAACAAGGCAGGCTGACAGCATGTGACAGCTTGTGATACGGCGGCGGACGCACATCAAAACATGATTTATGGCCGCCTCTCAAGGTTCCTCTATCGGGCGGCTGCAGGCCCATAGCGGCGAGCCGTTCGTGCCAGGCGGGCTGCCGGGGTGGTGGGAGGCGAGGATGTAGGCCTCGTGCATGTACAGGAAGGTTGCTGACTCCTGCACGTACCGGGGTCACGGTGAGACCACCCTTACACACACTAATGAGACCTCACTCTCGGCTTCTTGTCTTTATCACCCGACAAAATGATGAAACAACTAGGCCGTGCGTGCGTGTGCATGCGTGTAAATGTGTGTGTGAGAGACATGCAGGCGGAATAAGAGTGAGTGTTGTTTTGGGTGAGAAGGTGCAAGTTTGGTGCGAGATCAACGGGGAGGAGCGTCAGCGCACTTGACGGAAACGTGACAGCAGGCCTCATCCGTGCAGACCACGCAGCTAACCTCCACGGCGCTCGCCAAAACCTCACTTTTTACAAGCGTTTCCGAAAACGCTGAGACACAGCTTGATGGGATTACTGCAAAATATTGCTCCAAAATCTTTCTCCCTGGCTCTCACGTTTACCTGACAGAAAAAGGCTTTCAAAAGGGCACCTTTGCAAAAAACAATCTGTAAAATCCACTTGAAACCTGCAATGCAAAATGTACATTGCTATATCAATAGATGCAAACTTTCATTGACTGATTCATTTAAAGGAGTTTCTGTCCAAAAAGTGGAGAAAATTAGATTCCCGCACAGTCGGCATCGAGAACACCATTTTCGTGTCACACGCAAGAGCCACACAAGCAGACATGCCGCCAAATAAAGAAAAATATCCAATAAAAACAACACACACACACGCACAGCGTAGTGATCAGTGAAAAAAAAAAATGGGGCACATGTTGCATCTTTGGGACCTAAAGGTATACAACTTTTTTTTTTTCTTTGTTTGGCAGCGTGTAGACAGACATAAGCAGGGGTGCCCATTACGTCGATCACGATCGACCGGTCGATCGCAAAGGCATTGTGGGTAGATTGCCAGCCTATCATCCGTCCACACTACTGTTTTGCTACATTCAGCTACGTTCACACCAACTGCGTTGGGAGCGTTTCTGGCGGCGCGTTTGAATTGGAGTCAATGTAATTCGCGCGGGTTCACTCGGCGGCTTTTTTTTTTTTTACGGTTCTTGAACTTTACCAAGACAGGAATATTGTTAGCATTAGCATAGTGTGCAAAAAAGTTGACTTGTTTTATACGCCGAATGGAGCAAATGGGCGGATTGTTGTTGCCGCAAATCTGCTTTAGGCTGGCTATCGGCAGCTACTGTCCGGACTATGCGTCCCTGGCTGATTCCATTCAGTGCAAGTCATCAGAGTAAGGTAATTACAAAACAGTTTTTTTGTTGTATTGTGCTATATAGGTTGATGCAGTCATGCAAGGTACACCAGCATATACAGTACATATAAAAATAATTCTCACTATATTTAAATAAAATAAATAAATAATGTGTTTTGCATTTTTAGTAGGTGGTAGATAATTTTGACTCGGTCATGTCATAAGTAGCTCTCAGGCTGAAAAAGTGTGGGCACCCCTGGCCTAAAGCATAGACCCTTGCCCAGCTCTGGTTTACACCATCCATATACATACCCTGTTGGTGTGTGAGGTGTCTAAGCCTGAATTTCATGGACAAGTTGGGCAAGACCCTGTTCCACGCCTACCCATTGTGTAGTGTACTTGACGAATAACTGTAACCCCCTAACTTCAAAAAGTTCTTGACTAAAATACTGCTGTAACACTAACTATAACCTCCCACCATTATGTTCAGAGTGTTTGATGCTAAAAGTGACTGCTTTAACCTTTAACCCCATAACCCCTAACCCTGATTCCCTAACATTAACATTTCTGAACATAAATTGGCGGCTACAAACCTAACCCGCTAACCGCCAAAACCCAACCCCAATTCTAACCCAAACCTTAACTTCCGAAGGGAATGGGCCAAAACTGCATGATAACCCCAACCCTGAACCTCCTGGCCCTTAACGTAACTTCTGAACGTTCTGGGCTAAGGCCGACAGCTATAACCCTAACCCTCATAAGTCCCTCCACTCTGACCAAAAAAACAAGCCGAAGCATAAAGCCCCCACTCTCACCTGACTTTGTTGGGGGCACAGCGTTCTTCTGCTGTTGTGTTTGTTTCTGTTCATCCTTGGTTTCCACCCACCATAAGACACCCATTTGAGGTCTACTGAACTCAAGAGCTACTGCAGATACAATAGATAGGTTGGACCGGGATGTTCCCAATCCCACCCAGTTCTTCCCGACTAGAGAGGCCACAATGAGAACAACAGACAAGCGGCCCGCATAATGACTGGGTCTCACTGAACCGCACAAGCAATAAGACCAGTATGGTACAAAAGCGGTGACATTCCACTGGTTCTAAGACAACGCCTTGCTGCTTCATTTCCTGTTTACCGAGCAAGCGCTCTTTATAGTCAGCCCTCCTTTAAAGGCCTGTGTGTTTTTCTGGCCTTCCACCATGCACTTTCTTCTACCGCCTGCCAAATAGTCTGATGTGAACCTGCACATTTAAAACTCCATCCTACTCATTATGGGAATATCTTGGTTGTGCTGGTCCGTGCTCCTCTTTCACAACAGCATTCTGCACACACCCACAGGCCTGAGTCCTGTAGGGAGGGCTTCACAGCAGAGGAACAAGATAGAAGGACAACCAGTTGTGCACAGACATTCAATATAAATCATGGTAATACATATTATCTTTTAAAAGGCTATATATAAAGGCGTGATTCAGGGTACTGCATATGCAAGACAGCTGCTGTGCATTAGTTCATCAATGAATGAGTTCCAGTCAACTCTGCTGAGGCATCCTCATGCATGTGAGTGACTGACGGCTGCAGGGAAGGTTGTGGGTGGGGTGGTGAGCGTGCCTGTAAATCTTTGCCGAATGACTTGGCATGTTCTGCATGTCACGCAGTGACCGCCCACAGTTCGCAGTAAATGGATCACTAAAGCAGCACATGGACAAACAGATGTCTCACCGTCAAACACCTGTTAGAACCTGGCACCCCTTCCAGCCACCACCACCGCCAATGCCGCCCAATCTAAGTCAGCTGTGCAGAGACATGACCATTTAAGGAGCAACTTGCAGCACCCAAAGGCTATCTGCGCAGCACCCAAAGGCTATCTGAGAACGAAAAATGAACTGAATCTTACACGCAAAAGTTGTCTATCACCACCAAAACATAACCAGACAAAACACAACTGTTTATAAACCTATACACAAAAGGGCGATATAATCCAAATTTGTATGTCAGCCAGTCCTCCCTCAAGCCTCTCCAGTCGGTCCAAAATACTGCTCGCTCGCCTCTTAACTGGAGCATGCGAGGAACAAATAACTACAAATTTGGCCTCCCTTCACTGGCTCCCGCACATTTTACAGTTCATTTTAAGATTATTTTATTTGTCTTTAAATCTTTAAATGGTCTTATCCCATCATACCGCTCCTCCACTTCCACATAGTACCTGCCCGGTGCCTCAGGTCAGCGGACCAGACGCTACTGGAAGTATCCAGGACTAAGTGGAGCCTCAGAGGGGATCAAGCTTTTTCCGGTGCAGTCCCTCCCTCTGGAATGACCTTCCGTAAAACGTTAGGCAAGCCCCCTCTTTCTCCATCTTTCAAACTCGCCTTCAAACACATTTTCACTCTTTGCCGACTCAGCATGAAACTCTGCATAGTTTTAGTGGTTTATTGTGTTTACAGTTCTTGTGTTATTAAATTAACTAGTTTTAAGTATTAAAACTAGAATTAGTATTTTAGTAATTACTAATATTTACTGGTATTAGTTTCAACTTTGTTATGTCTGATTGTCATATGTCTGATTTTTACTTGATATGCAGCTATGTTTTTAAAGTGCTCTTTAAATATCTGAGTAATAAGTCGTAATGCACTGGGCAGTAGGAAAGGCAGTAGGAAACTCATAGAACTTTCACTAAATATTTGTATGAAAAACACTTCTCACGACTATCAAACAATGAATTGAAAAACAGTATGTAGGGTAGTCACTGAGCATGCATGCCTTCTTTTGCTCCCTCTGCTTTGCAGATGCCATATCATCTACCACAACACATGGTGGTCTCGGTCATTGTAAAGCACAAGTTTGTGACACCAATTGCTAATATAACTACAGGGAGCCCTTGACTTGACTGGCTACATAACCCGTATTTGGAGTCGGAAATGTGCAGTACAATAATCTACACTACCACAGTGGTAAAATCAAATTATTGTACAGAAAATATTTGTATCAAAAACTCTTCTGTAAATATGTAACAATTAAATAAACACCAAGATTTACTGTGCCTTCTTCTGTCATATGATCACATATTCTAGCATATTCCTTTCCATTACAAAAAGACCATGAAATGGTTCAGGCCAAAACAGCAGAAATTATGTTCATTTTACGACATTATTTCTTGAGACCTTTTAGTGGATCTCCTCATGATGGATGTGCCTACCAAATGTCATTTTGCTCAGTAAAGCTGACATTGGAGGCTGAATTTTTGAAAGTTTCCAGGGGCTACAGCCAGCAGTAAAACAAGAACAGCAGTACAACAGCATACAACAGTACACCCGCCTATTCCTTGAGAGGAGTACTTAAAGAACATTTCACTTAGATGCTCTTCCTTCCTTCATGACGAGAGCTTTTATCACTGTAACTTATTCATGTACTGTACAATGCTAGAACTGCACTGAAGGAATGGGGAGAAGAGGCATATATGCAGTAGTGGTGGGGTGATAAAAGGTGATGATAAAGGCCAGAGAGGTACGGTCCAGGTTTACATATTCTTTTCATGAAACAAAAGTTGAACTGCCAATGCCACAGATTTTTTTTGCATTCTTAAGTTAACAATTCTAATTGAAACAGATAAATGGTCTTTAATATTAATTCATGGCTCATTTAGTCTTTATTTTAGTGCACGGCTAACCAAAAACGTTATGTATAATCCATCCATCCATTATCTATACCGCTTATCCTCACAAGGGTCGCGGGGAGTGTTGGAGCCTATCCCAGCAGTCTTCGGACAATAGGCGGGTGACACCCTGAATTGGTTGCCAGCCAATCGCAGGGCACACAGAGACAAACAAACATCCGCACTCACAGTCACACCTAGGGGCAATTTAAGTGTCCAATTAACCTACCAAGCATGTTTTTGGAATGTGGGAGGAAACCGGAGTACCCGGAGAAAACCCACGCAGGCACGGGGAGAACATGTAAACTCTAAACACGGATGCCGGGGCCGGGATCGAACCCACGACCTCTGAACTGTGAGGCGGACGTGCTAACCAGTCGACCACTGTGCCGCCTTTATGTGTAATAATAATTTTTTTAAAATAATAATCCCCCCCCAAAAAAGCAATCGCATATTAAATTGCAATCGCAATATTGAGGGGAACAAAACTATATTATTTTAGATTAGATTAGATTATTTTTCAAAATCATTCTGACCTACTTTTTGGTGTTTCAGGATTCTGGAATGGAAAATCAAGTTACAAGATAGGTCATGGAACAAATTAAGCTTGTAAGTCAAGGTACCACGGAAAAAAGGCAAGCATCCTTTGTGTTAGATGCGACCACAATCTTTCCGCCTTGGCGGAGGTCTGCGCTCTAGTGATAGCCTTTTTATTTCACTGTGTGTTTCAAGCATGTTCTTACAAACACTGGCTGATGTTCTACAGCCTTTAACCCAGCAGTGCCGTGAATTGGCCCCTGGCACCGGGACTCGCAAAGGTAGCATGCTAATCCTCATGACATCACCATTGTGTCGGGGCGGTTCCGTCTAATGGGCTTATCAAAGGGCTCCTTTGAATGCAAAGGCACTTGGAAATCAGCAGCTCGGGAGGCAGCTGATAGAGGAGACTTTTATCTTGCCAAGGAACATTGCCATGCTTATATAACACCTTAAGAGACTTTCACCAGAACCGCCTTCCAAATTCCCCTAGCGGCGCTGTGGTCCTCACTTTAGGGGAAGAAAACAAAAGATTTCTTTGTATCTTTTTTGGGGGTTCTTCGGGCCACCGCATTATAAAGGCCAACCTTAAAAATGTTTGGCTATTACACAACAACAACAACATTGCCAGACACATCTCGTTCAATCTCACGGTGTTTATGAATGACTGCGTGGACTGATATCAGGATATGGATTCATATTCTTCCTTTTGACTCGCTCAATTGTCTCAGTCGTTAGTGTCTGGCAAGAGCTAAGGGAGGGGCCAAGTTCGAAGCGCAAAAGTTTAAATTTCATTTGGACGCAACAAATGATGACTCAAAAAATTCAATGAGACATGCTTGCCATCTATTTTGGCCTTATATTTGGACACAAAGATGATCCACAAGCCTAGGCGATATTCAGGGATCACTATTCACCAACTTTTTTTTTGTGGGGTGGGGGCATATTTGCACCTCTTCACGAAAAAACTCAACTATTCATATGTTTATGTGCTTTCTTTACCCTCTTAACTTGCTAGCAAGCAAATCCCTGACTAAAGAGGGAGAGTAGTAATAGGTGTCAAGGAAGTATTTGAACTACAGTACAGTATTTGAAGTGATACATCTTGACTGTCCTAAGATGTTTGCATGGAATGGGGGGGTTAGGGTTAGTTTAAAAATTGCATCAAAATGTTTGGGGGTCATAATTTGTTGTTTACAATTGTATTTGATTATTAATTTAAATGATTCATGTAGATTATTACAAAGTATTGTTAGGGAACCGTCTAACACTCCGGGGGGTTTTCTTTATTTGCGGCAGGGCTATCTGCCACGTTTAGCAGGGGTTTACTGTACCTGGATTTGATCGACAGGATTGACAATTAAAATGCAACTGATTTGATTGTGGACTGCGAGAGGATACAGCTGTTCTGAGACTGTGATGACTGATGCAACAAAGCTATTAGCTCCCGCAGCCGCCGAAAGTACCGTAATCATCGGCCCGCGTGTGTGAGACGGGAGGGAATTCAGCTGCAAATGAATGAAAGACACACCAATGTCATCAGGAGAATGAGATCACGGACTGAGCCAAATAGAAATTATGACAAGGTTTAGTTCCTACAGCAGCAACATAACCCGAACTCGCAGCAAGTCGGAACATGCTGCTGTCTACCACGACCGCTTATACCGTAGTTAAGTCATAATTACAGAAAACATCTATATGGCTAGGCCAAGAGTATAAAACAAATGAAAACAGGCAGTATGGCAGTAACCGAGTGTGCCGCGTGACCTCACATCTCTACGCTAGTTCGTGACCTCGACATGTCATAATTACAGTAAGTATTTGTATAAAAACATTTCAAGGTCACGAATATTAAACAAGTAAAGGAAAATACATATGTGCAGTGCCCAGTGACTGGCTGGCGACCAGTTCGGGGTGTAGTCTGCCTTGGCCCGTTGACGGCTGGGATAGGCTCCAGCACCTCCCCGCGACCCTGTATAGGATAAGTGGTTTGGGAGATGATGATGACATATGGGCAGCAATAACTTCTTGTGTTACATGTCTATGTAGTTTTACACAATGTACTGCCATTAACCTCAAAGTGGCGTAATGTTAAGTTGGGAACGGCAACGGGAATTCAAAACAGCAACATTTATCATTTCAATTTCATTTTCCTCCATCTTCCCTCCGCTGGTCATTGAGTGGATCATTAGCTGCCAGGCCCCTTGAAACCATACCCCCCGCCCCGAACTTCAATCCCTGCTGGCCTCTAAAATATTCATAAGGACAATTAGGAGTTCCGATTAAGTGAATACAGTAAGCCAGTGTTGGGCAGCAGATAGGGCAGGAAATGCCAGCAGGACGTCTGTTCTGCAACACTCTACACCCTGACCGCAGACCCGAGTCCTCATCAATCTGAGGCAACCTCCGTTTTCTGGCCCCGGTTGGTCCAGATTGTTGCGACGGGGGATAGGTGGCATGGCGCCAGCCATCCCAGCAGGCTTTGCTCCGTCCTCGCCCCTGGGCAGGAGGAGGTTGGCTGCACAGTGGGAACACCAGGAGGAGGGGGGCACAAGGGCGAGCAGGCTGTTGCTAACTCAAAAGAGACCACTGTGTATTTCAGCCCCTCATTGAAGGTCGTAGAAGAACACAAGGGTGGACCTCAGGGCTTGTGGTTTAATGATCTTTTAACAGCTTCGCTAACATCGCTCCCACCCGACTAGATCCAATCAAATTAGGTCAGCTCGATCTTGACCTATTTCATGTGGTTCATAACACACAGGTTTACGACTGGAGACACACTGCTTCCAGTTAAGTTCAAGACCCCACAGTGCTGTTGTGGCTCACGGGTTAATTGTGTAGCACGTGTCCTGTGTTTCTGCTCTGTAAACAATACTGAACCACACACATCCATCCATCCATCCTTTGTCTATACCGCCACATCCTGATCAGGGTTGTGATGCGACTGGAACCTATCCCAGCTGACAGAGGGTGACAGGTGGGGTACACCCTGGAATGGTGGCCTGTCATTCACAGTACTGACACATACAAAACATCACCTAACCACCACCAAGTTCCCGTCTGCATATTTAAATGACCCACATGGAGCCAGTCTGTCCGAATCAGCCAAACGGCGTCGAGAACGGACTTAATATGTACCACATCACAAGCAAGATTATGTTCTCAACGACAATTGGCGCCAACGAGGGAAGGACTGGGACCATGTAGGTTGTTTAAATATGCAGACGGGAATTTGGTGGTAGTTTGGTGATGCCCAGCTCTGCAAAACAGAAGCACCAAAACCAGTCATTGAACTGTAGTTTGGGGATCCATAAAATAATTTGCAATAAATAATGTTGTTTTTCAAAAGGTGCATACCTATGGTACATATGGAGACCAATGTGTGGGAAATTCTTCATACAACTATTAGAATTCATTTTATTACTGAAATAAACGTCCATCCATTATCCCAACTGCTTATCCTCACAAGGGCCAATTTTAAATATTTTACATACATATTATACCTTTTTTTTTTAGAAAAAAAATTGTCCTGGATTAGAATGTTTGTTTCATGGAAATCAGTTATCGTCAGCCTCTTAAAATAATCAGCTGCATCCTTAGTTAAACAGATCATTCAATTTTACCCCTGAAATGAAATTATTAATACATATAGGATCATCAGAATGTGGTTCAGTTTTAAATGTTTTCTGAAAAAACTGAAAAAATGAATTGAGATATTATTTTAAGGGGGTGACGTTATATAGTACTTCCATCATTATGCAGTATAAAGTAACCTATGTAAAATAAACTGACATAAACTGGATTTTTTTTTAAATAACCATTCAGTGAAATGTGCAGAGAGATAAGAGTGATATTAGTTCCATATTTGGAAACAAAATAGATCCTCCATAAAGCATTAGCGTCACTGCTAACTAATGTTTAGAAGGGGGAAAAAAAGACACTCAGATTTGTGCATCCTTTCATTCTGTGCTCTGCAAAGAGACCCTCTGTGTGAAATGAGACATATGCAACATCATTGACAGTGTGCAAAAGAAGCACTGACGTCAATGATGCATGATGTGTGCCAAAAGCAGAACTCTCTTGGCAGTAACCTGGTAACAAGCATCGTAATATAGGCTGAGACATAACACCTGGTGAGGCACTACTGGGTGAAAAAAATGAAAGTTCTGCAATTGCAAGTAGGAGATGCATTTGCTTCTTTTACACACCGCTTTGTGAGATAACCAGAAGAACAATCCAATGACTGTCTCATTGCCCTCAGATAACTACATTGGAGGCTGATGCATTCTTTTTTTTCACTAAAAGCTCAATGGCAAAGCAGTCCCAATTAAAAATGACATTAGAAAAAAATTGGCTCACGATAGAATCATAAGGGCGGCACGGTGGTCGACTGGTTAGCACGTCCGCCTCACAGTTCAGAGGTCGTGGGTTCGATCCCGGGGACGGCCTCCCTGTGTGGAGTTTGCATGTTCTCCCCGTGCCTGCGTGGGTTTTCTCCGGGTACTCCGGTTTCCTCCCACATTCCAAAAACATGCATGGTAGGTTAATTGGACACTCTAAATTGCCCCTAGGTGTGATTGTGAGAGCGGTTGTTTGTCTCTGTGTGCCCTGCGATTGGCTGGCAACCAGTTCAGGGTGTCCCCCGCCTACTGCCCAAAGACAGCTGGGATAGGCTCCAGCAC
This sequence comes from Filicampus tigris, assembly GCF_054856515.1. Taxonomy (NCBI): domain Eukaryota; kingdom Metazoa; phylum Chordata; class Actinopteri; order Syngnathiformes; family Syngnathidae; genus Filicampus; species Filicampus tigris. The sequence continues at coordinate 15,675,572 of NC_141220.1, forward strand.
GCCCCGCGACCCTTGTGAGGAGAAGCGGTACAGATAATGGATGGATGGATAGAATCATAAGCAAAGCAAAGTGAAAACACACCAGATGTAAGACAGTCATCATCAACCTTTTTTAATTACCAGATTTTCCGGACTATAAGTCCATCCGGAGTACAAGTCGCACTAGCCATAAAATGCATAATAAAGAAGAAAAAAACATATAAGTCGCGCTGGAGTCTTCTTTTTGTTTTGATTGTTGACTGCCAATTGAAAATGGAAAGAGATGATGAATGGATTATTGGCGATAAAGTTGGAATTTTGCTCTTGTTACACATTACCAATCACTATTGACCAAAAGATGAATTGGAAATATCAGTGTTTCATTAAGACAAAAGTATATTTTTGTTTTAAATGATGTTATTGTTTTAAATTGTTTGCTAAATTTGCAATGGGATACTTTTTGACGTAGAGGATATTCTCTTATTGCCGTGACGTGAGATTGAGGCTGGAAGTCCAGGTTCCGAATGCCTGTTTATTGCCTACATACATAATTACAGTAAATATTTGTAATTAAAAACAACTCTTGGTCATGAATATAAAACAATCCAATGAAAAACTGTAAATATGGTGGTAATTCAGCAGCTTTTCATGTACCCTGCAAGTTATGTCATTGCACGCCGGACGTTAACTGAAAATGTCCTATCAGAACCCTCATGAATCGAGGTAAGACAGAACAGCACCATGTTTGATGGCTGTTAAATTTCAGTCAAAACTTTTTTTTCCCGGAAAATAAGTCTGAACCTACACTTAACACAGTAGTAAAGTTCTATTTGCAGTAAATTAGTATGAACAACACCCCAGGTCATATATATAAAATACTCAAATGAAAAACAGTTATCACGCCAGTAACATGACCACATATTCTTACGTCGTTGTAAAAACTAATTGCTTGCCCTTCGTGAACTCAAACTCAGGACCTAATATACTTGTCTCCCCTTTGAAAGAAGCATCTTTCAGTCTTCTGGTGGAAATGACAACAGTGGGGTTACATATGACAATTTTAGACTGTTTTTTTATGAACTGCTTTCTGATTGGCCATTTACAAATGGCCCCCTGAATCTCTGTCATGTTCATTCAAACAACTTGATTTCAATGCATCAACAAAACACATTATCAAGTGCATGTAAAAAAGAACAGTTTCTAAATGTTTGTAAGGGTCCCTTTCTACTCTTTTCAATGTAATTCTCACTCATTGTTTTTCATTTCCACCCTGCCCTTTCATTTTTCTTCCTGCGCTCACCCACCTCAACCGCCCCCATTTCCGTAGAGCCACCAGCACGAGGATAATTGATCAATCACACTAATTGAAGAGTCCGGACAGCTAGCCCGCCATAGCAGATGTGCCAATTTGCATTCATTAAGATAGAAATGAGCCTTAATCACTCTAGCGCTCAGGTTTTGATTGACAAGTTGAACCCCCGCCCACCACCATGTCCCCTACCTCCAACCCTCACGATGCTCATTCAGTAGCATGAGATGGTTGGTCAAATACATTTTTTTTTACAATCTCACAATTACAGTATACATAGAATGTTGTGTTTATTTCTATGCTGACAATGTTGAATTGGCATTAGTATTAAACTTGCCTTAAGTGCATTAATGCCATCATTGTGAAAAAAAAAGAAGCATGTTTTCATTTCCATCCAAAACAAAATAATAAATAATAATTTATCCATCCATCCATTATCCGAGCCGCTTATCCTTACGATGGTTGCGGGTGTGCTGTAGTCCATCCATCTTTGGGCAGTAGGCTAATAACTGAATAATTTAATAAAAATAAGTGAATCTAAATAAATCACAATATCATATGGTAGAAAAGTTCACATATTTCAACTCAAAAAGGCAAAGTCATATGCTGATTCATTAAAATAGTCATTCTGAAGGTAATTTCCAACATAATTCCTACATAAAATCAATGTCATTATTTTCTTTTGTAATACTCTAATTTCTTGAAATAGTTAATTGTGTGCGTGTGTTTTGTAGCTGTAAGCTATTGTCAAAAAATTGGACAAACTAAAATCATAAAATATTTCACTTTGTGTGGAACAAATCTTTGTATAGAGTTTCACTTTTTCAATTAATCTACCTTCCAATAATTTTCAATTTTATATTTTATTTTAAAAAATACCAGATTTGGATATACATGTATTTCATAGAGCAGTAACAGTTCATAATATATAGATTACTAACTATGGTAACAAATTTCAATTTCCAAGGCAAAATGAAATATATTCCATACTACTTTAAGTAATTTTAAGTCAACCCAAACATTTTTTTTAAGAATATGTTCTATGCTGGCCCACTAGTGGAAACATAGCATTATGATTAATATTGTGTTTCTAGAATATGCGTTAAGCAACAAAATCCACTCGTTTTTAGTCATCTCTGGGGGCGGCCATTTTATCACTTCTGTCGACTGAAAAGGACATCACACACCCTCAGGGCTCAGATAACGAGCAATCATAGCTCAGCTTCAGAAAACAGGTGAGCCGGGATTGGTCGTTATCTGAGCCCTGAGGGTCTCTGATGTCATTTTCAGTCGACAGAGGTGACAAAATGGCCGCCCCCTGATGCTAAAAATGAGAGGACTTTGCTGCTTAACTCATATTTCATATTAATCATATTGCCTTGTTTCAACTAGTGGGCCTGCATAGAACATATTGTTGACAAAAAAATATGTTTGGGTTGACTTCCCCTTTAAGCAAACTGAGTCCACTATTCATGTTTGTATTGGATAATTATAGATCTTAAATGTTATGAATGTAGTAAGTAACACAAATAAATAAAAGAGGCTCTGTGCTTGCAAAGACAAAGTATGGCTGACATTCTGTAACGGTCAGAATTTACATTTTGTGTTGAATGACTTATCACATGACTTATGACAAGTCCATTTAGAACAAAAAAAAATAGTTGATAGCAATCGTGATATGAAAGCTAATGGAAGCTGCCTGATAATTATATGCTCATTTCCTCTTACTGTAGAGGTCATGTGAGAGGGAGGCTCTTCTTTCATGAAAAGAGAAGGAATTGTCCATTTTCCCCCAAGGAACAATGGCCAGCTCTATTTATTATGAAGGAAGATAAGCCAAATTTCCCTATGAATGATCGCTGCGTGTTTACGTTCACAATTCATCAGGATAGAAGACATGAAAGCGCGCCATGAAATGCAAAAATCTTTGAATAACAGTGAAAGCCATTCATTTGTCCCAGCAGATTATTTGACATTTTACTCATGGTGGGTTAAGGTCCATCCACTATTGCCTAATTTCTATGTGATTAAAGTTGATGCTGACTATGTGTGCCTGCAAATTGTTTTACTTCTAAGATGCAACATGTACTTTGATAGCTTTGAGAGACTTCTGAACAAACAAAGTGAAGTTTGCAGCGCAATTTAAAAGGTTTCCCCTTTACACAGGCGTCCCTCTGTGTCCACCATCACGGTGTGAGGTTAGAAGTGGAGCAAGGGCAAAATCTCATTAGCTCCACACAGGGAGAGATAGAGCAAGATAGGGGAGGCAGAGTGAATATTATTAGATTAATCTAATGACTAACTGCAGCATTTTCATTTGTGGCATAAAAAGAATTCAATAAGAAACACAATTGGGGCAGCGGCGTTAAAAACTGTCATGGGGGCTTTCCTGCTTTAGGGACAACACGAGGCAAAGAATAGCCTCACACAAAATATTTCTTCCAAGAAAACTACGTACCTACTTAAAAACATTCAAAGAACTAGTTCCACCAAAAAATGTCCTTGTAGGTCTGTAAATTTGTATCATTTAGGCAGCATTCCTTAAAATCCAACATGACTTTAGAAACAACTGCCTCACCTCGGGCTGGCACAATTTCCAAAACCGTTGTCAATAAAGGCTTTTGTTTTTCCATTTACAAAAGCCAGTTAAGATTCTACCACCAGGCCCCAATATCCAAAGGAGACATTGACAAAAAGGGCTTCTTAATTTGTTTTATACAAATTGGTTCTCTGGAGTGCCTGTCCACACATCAAATTAAAAATACGAAACCAAGAAAAAATGTTCGCAGCTATTTCCCAAAATGTCTGTGAGTAGCGCCATTCTGTGAGTAGCGCCATTCTGAATTTTGACAGAATGTGACTTAACAGTGCAGCTAATTTACATAATAACTGCCTCTGTACCAAGCCGCTATGCGATTGCAATGGGCAGCTAGGCTCCAAGATCTGCCATTGTCAGAAGGACAGCCATACAGGAATATGCCTAAATTGGCCAGTAGTGGATTTGCGCAAGTGTCATTCATTTGTGGTCTGGAAACATGAACAAGGGGTTTGCCAACTAAAAACAGTATTTAAGATTCTATCATGAGGCCCAAAAGCCAAATACTATTAAACCAAACATACAAAATTGACTTTTAAATTGCTTTTAAACAAATAGTTGGGGATCTGAAGAGCCGAAAATGAAGTTGTGAGCAAGCCAATCTGAATTTTGCCAGACTGTGATGTCACAGTGCAGTTTATTTCGACCCACAACAAGTCTCTCTGCCCATGACTTGGTAGCTGGACTGGGATAAAATCTGGCATTTTCAAGCAATGGCTAGACAACAGAGGGTCAAAGGCCAAGCAGAGCTGCAGTGTCGGAAGCGTAGATTAGCATTAGCTAACAGCATTAGAAGCATTTGCTTCTGGTAAGCGGCAAATACTCGAATTGGCACAAGAGATCATTCTGAGACTTGCTGATGAAGTGCTGCTTCCGCGAGTGAAACTACATTAATATCTTAACTTCTGCTTTTTTGATTACACTATGGGCTATGAGTAGAAGCCTCTCATCTGATCACAACACCCAAGCTCCGCCCTCTGTCATCATGGTAGGGAAAGTCGCTCTCTGTCATCATGGTAGGGAAAGTCGCAAACAGCAGGCCGAGTTAAAAAAAAATACACAAACAAAAAAAAAAACAATCACAACCTAAGAGCCCGCCTGTAGTCCAGACTTGTTGGCCAAAATAAGAGTCTCATTACTCATTCAGGGAAGATAAAAAGCTGAAAGTCTGGACGACTGCTGTACAACTGATATCAATCAAGAATGAAAGGAATTTTCCTTTGTACTGTATTCCTTCAAAAATAGGTCAAAACGCTGTAGTTCTGCATCCCAGTTCTATCTTTGCTTGTAGTTTGGTGAACGTAAAGATGGAGATTTTCCTCTGGAGTGCCTGTCAAGAGTACGACTGACGCACATGAAAGTGCCCATCCATTATCACCCACAAACTCACACGCAAAGGAAAAATCTGCTTCGCTTTGGATTGCGAGCCAAGTCTGAGACAAAGTCCACAGTCCTCCACAGGGTTATCAAACTGTGTTCCAGACTCACATCCATCCATCTGTGGGAAACATGGAGACATGTTCTCCCACTTTGTACAGTTATCTGCAGATGCTACTATTAAGTAGGAATGTGACCTTTTTGATTGGGTTTCTCACTAAAGGCTGATTATTCCTGTTAAAAGTTGGGAGACTACGAGGATCACATTGACCCGGCAGCCTACTTGCTGTGGACAAACAGGCACATGATTGTTAACACGGCAAAAGTCTGCTTTAACGCAATAAAAAAAGATTTAGATTAAGTGTCCAGGAAAATTGCCCTCATGTGAGGCTCATTTCTCTTGACAAACAGGGAATTTGGATTCATATCGTAATTGCAAGTGGGGAGCCTATCTAAACGGCTTAAAAGGCTTAAGTTTGGATGCTGTAGATGAATGTGCGAGAGGAGTGAATTTCAACAGTCGATCGGCCACCTTTGACAGGGACGAGTGAAAGGAAGTTGTGTGTGGTGACGCTCTGAAGTGGAATGGCTAGGTTATTTCTGCTCTGCTTCTTCACTTCTGAACGCTGAGTGTGTAGCCGGTAGGCAGATGGGAGGATAGGGGAGGGTTTGATTTGTCCCGGACAACGCTGCCTTGTTGTCGCCTTTTGTGCAGCGGGGAGAAGCTTCCTTGAGAATAGCCAGAAGGGCTGCAATCAGCTATTTGCTTGTGCATGTGGTGTACTTGAGAAATCGCGGTGTGATGATTGACTTGGACCTGGATTATAAAAATGCCCCAAAAGCTGTGATTTGCCCACTTATTACCACTCAAAGAACCAAAGACTCAAAGACCTTCTGTACAAATGAGATGAGCTGACGCATTCATTTTCAGTAGATTGGACTATTGTGGTTTTTACTGAACAAAACTCAATCTGACAGTTACAACTGGTCCAGAAGGTTGCTGCTCGGGTTCTTACTGGTACCCGGAACTAGTCCACATAAAACTGGACCTGAAAGCTTTACAATGACTTTCTGTAAGTCAAAGAATAGATCTTAAGATCTTACTATCAGTATCATTATTAGGCTTCTGCAAAGCTTGCTGATGAACTGATCATTTGAATCAGATGTGTTGGAGGAGGGAGACATCTAAAACCGGCTGGATTGGGGCTCTGGAGGCCTAAACATGGGCACCACCAGTCTACGGTATTGGAGCTAAATAAATACCCTTTTAGTTCCCTATGAGACTTCCAGACACCTGATAATTAATTAATTGAGTGCAAGATTACTTGAGTGTTTTCAGAGCCGGAATAAAACGTCACACAGCATTTATTTTCTATGCCCCTCAATTTTGGAACACACTTTGCAAACCGCAAATTTCTACTCAGTTTGAGTAGATGGTATATTCAAATCTGGCCTGAAACCATTATTGTTCGCTTCTGCTTTTTCTAAAAAATCTAAATGTTATTTATTGTTTTATCAACATGCTTCAATGATGTGATTTTTCATTTTTCTGTTTTTCGTCATTTTACTATTTTTGTTTTATTTTTGTCCAATTATGCGGCTTTTATGTTGGGATTTTATCTTAATTCCCATGTTTTCATTTAATCTTGTACTACTTTTCTGCCTCTGGAAAGCACGATGAATTTGCCTTGTGAATAATGGCTTGCCTTGCCTTACACCGTTATATTGACACAAACAAACCTCGATGGACCACAAATATGTAAAACAAAAGCTGTGGTTGGATCTGATCAAATTTTGGTCTTTAACCAAAATCTAGCCAAGCGATGGAGAAGAAATCCGAGGGTACCCTGATGTAAGTAAGGCATGCATCCATTTATTTTTTATACAGGTGAGCCCTAGCCTTTTTGCTACAGGGCCCCCAATGAAACAGTGACTGCACGAGTCTACTGGCTTGCCAGAGAGCACTCTGCTGCAGCTCTGCCAAGCAGGTAATTCACAAGCAGCGGCATGAATAAAAGATAATGGGCCACAGCTGACTCTTCTGTGCTAATGTAATGTCTCTAATTTCACAGAGTAAAAGCCTTTCATGAGGTGCAACAGGCCACAGATTTCCTCCGTTAGAACACTGATAACTGCTAACTGGCTAAAGAGAATTATTACAGTGATGCATTCTGCATTTTTGACAAGGGAAAAACCCAGTATGTCTATTTTGTCAGTCGTGACATGACGTTTCGAGGTTACGAATGGCATGCAAAGAACTCGTATGTGCATCAGCATAATGTGACCTCACGGCACAAGAGGCATGCTAAGTTAACGCCATACTGGATTGTTTTACACCTATGGGCTATAGGTAGAGGTTGGCGGTACAGCGGTATAAATGGTATAAGTAGTGTGCTGTCCAAATTTGGCCCAAGGTAGAGATTTTCATCATACCTGTATATCACAAGATGTTATGACGTCAATGAAATGAGCATTTGTCAACAATCTAGTAATTTTCAATTGTTTATTGATTTTGTTGCTTTTGTATAAAATACACCTGTTTTCTATTAATTTTTTGCATTTTTATATTTTATATTATTTAAGAAAAGTGAGGGGAAAAGGCAAAGCAGTGTTTTGCACTACAGTAATGTTTCATTCAAATTCCATTTTAATGTTTCACACTGTTTTTAATTATGTTTTTCAATAATTATAGTTTTACACAATAAATCTTTTGGAACTAGCATTCTTGAATATTGTATGTTTATAGTTAAGAAAACTTCCAGCTACAATGCCTTTTCTATGAACATTATGGTACCCATTCAGCAGAGGTGGGAATTTTAAGTTTGCCGGTCAGCAGCCTGGGTACCTGTCCGTCATCCGTCAATCTGTCTATTTTTCAAGCCGAACCAAACTGTTATCGTCTGCCGGTCAGTCTGTCATGTTATTTTACCTGTGCTTCCGTCAGTAAACATCAGGTGCAACAGATGAAAAATCCATCCATCCATCCATCCATCCATCCATCCATCCATCCATCCGTTATCTGAACCAATTTGATTAAAATGGTAAATGGAGTGCACTGTGTATATCATGTGTCGGCTTGTTGCTCACAGCTTTACACTCACATAACATTTGCGATTTCACACAACCTACAATTATCTGCCAATGTATTGAACTGTAAGTGGGGGGCCTGCTGCTGCTTTAACCCAAATGTTTTACATTTTAAAGTTTTGCTTCCGTTAACCAGAGTCCCGTGTCACAATGTTGCCAAAGGTACAATCCTAGTGGATTAAAATGCTTCCTAGTCCTTGAGCAAACCGAAATAAAGTAAACATTACAAAAAAAGAATGTTTTTTTCCGTTGAATTTGTCTTCTTCTTCTGTCCTTTAGCGCTTGGCAACACATTTTGGTAACAACTGCTATCTTCTGAAATGGAGTGAAGGGGGCTGCAAAATATCCTGCCACAACCTCCTAACCCTAATCTCCACAAAAGGAAAAATAGAAATGTAAACCCAAACTCACAAGAGGTTCTCTGTAAAACTGTCTCTTTATTCAAAGTCACTTTATTACCCATTCGATCATTGTTGTTGGTCTCAGCCTGACTAACACATGATTCTCTCTTTGGTGCATATCGCCAATTGCTGTACATATACAGTCAATGCAGTCTGGGTCGCGTTTCCATCTCTTGTCAGCAAAACGGGTGTTCCTCAATGATGCACTGTGAGGTCCGTTCGGACTTCACCAGGTTAGTGATGATTAAACAGAGAGACAAAAATACACTTCCGTCTGTGCTTAGTCTTTTTCTTATGTGTCGCTTCTATCGTTTAATGTCAGCAGAACGGGCAGACAGAATGTCCACCTCTGCCATTCAGAAACAGTTAACATTTAAATCTACACACCATGGCAATATATACCATTATACCGTCTATGGTTTCAATTATACTGCAATATGAATTTTAGGCCATATCGCCTAGCCCTAGCTTGAAGTATTTTTCATACATATATATATATACATATATTTACTGTAATTATGAAATAACAACTGTGTTAGCGTCCGCTGATAGTGTAATGGTACACACGCCTGAGTTGTGTGCGGGCAGCGTGGGATCGATTCCCGCTCAGTGACAGTGTCTATGTGTGCCCTGCGACTGGCTGGCGACCAGTTCGGGGTGTAGTCTGCCTTCGCCCATTGACGGCTGGGACAGGCTCCAGCAACTCCCCGCGACCCTATATAGGATAAGCGGTTTGGAAGATGACATGACATGACATGACAACTGTGTTAGCGAAGCATAACGATAAAACTCAGCATGTTCTAACCAGCACAAATTACCATCTTTCTTGCATGATGTTATGAGTCAAATGCCTCTTTTGGGCCACTTTAGGACTGTATTCCATCCATCCATTTTCTATTGCGCTTGCCGTCATTCGGATCGCAGGGGAGCTGAAGCCTGACCCAACTGAGTTGGGCAAGAGGCAGGGTACACCTTGGACTGGTCACCAGTAAATCACAGGGAACATATAGATGCCTATGGAGTCACACTCAAAATTCACACCTTATGGCAAGTAAGTGTCTTTAATGACGCTAAAAATCATATCTTTGAAATGTGTGAAGGAGATGGGAGTACCCAGAAACTCCAAACAGTAAGGTCAAAGCTGAATTTCAAACCCTATTCTCAGAAGAGTTAAGCAGAAATGCTAACCACTAGGGTGAACTGGTGTATTTTTCCTGAAAATGTATGTCAAATTCCCAATTGTTGCAGTTCCACCCGGTCATCATCTTGTTAAAGAAGGCCTAGAATAAGATCTAACCATGATTAATGTCATTTAGCTCACTGTTTAGCCTTTTGGTAGACCATTCTCTGTGCTCGCATAACACTGCGGTCCTGCCATTTGTGGGGCACACAGTCGCTGCCAGAACCTTTTTAAAAGCATGATGAGCAAACGCTGAATTTCTAGGGTACTTAACAGCAACTAAAAACTCAGGCTGAGGACATGTCAGCAACAACAGTGACGGTATCTTTCGGGAAACAGGATCCTCATAGTGGTCAGATAGGTTTCCTCCACCAGTTAGTGGACATGAACTTATCAGGCAGTGCAGACTTCATGTGACCTATACTGAAAAAAAGAAACCTTCACATATGCCTCATGTCTAAAGAATTAGCAAAGCACTGTTTTCTGGATAATGGGTGATAATGAGGGGATATTCCAAGGCCTTGAACCCAGAACAAAAATAATTATTCCATGTTAAAAGAGATTTTCTGCTTTTTTTACAGCTACGTGAGCAAAAGAATCGATGGGAATGAGTGGAGATGCATGGCTGGGTTTTTTTTCCGCACGTGAGGTCTGTTAACGCACAGACAAAAAAAAAAAAAAAAACGCTCACCTCCACAATGTCGGAGTTGGTTCTGCTCTCGTGGGGCTCATTGTACTCAGTGTACTTGAGCAGCACTTTGTCCATGTCCGTGCTGGCATACTGGAACAGCTTGTTGGAGCTGTTGAAAATGATGAGGGCTATCTCACAGTCGCACAGCACGCTCAGCTCGTAGGCCTTCTTCATCAAGCCGAACTTCCTCTTTGTGAAAGTAACCTGATGGAGAAACAACAAAATAACCGTTGGTTGCAGAGGATTTTACAAAACACATAACTCAAATACAACAATACTGTTAAAGTTGAGAGAGGCTCAAAAGCAAATAGGATTGATACAGTTTGATCTTATAAGCATACAGTGAGAGTATTCACAGTGCTTCAATTTATCCAGTTTGTTGTTGCAACCTTATTCCCAAACTGATTAAATTACAAACCGAAGACCCCCTATAGTGGGGAACCTCGAAGGTCCATTCAGATGGTTGTAGAATTCTGAATTGAACCAAATTCCAACCACCTTCATAGCATTCCTCATTTCACTAATGAGTATCCAAGAACTGCCCCTCAACCTATGTTTTTCTTTTTCTTGGGATTTTTTATGATAGCTATTCAAAATGAATCAGCCTCACCAAGGACAGTAAGGTGAAGAAGAATCGAAAATAGAAGAAGGCAAATAATACCCATAACGGAAGTTGTATTAAATAGGTGAACTCCCATTAAAAGTCTGGAGCAATCTTAACATAATAACAGTTTTGATGAGTGATGTGACAGGCAACAAGCTATGTTGTCCACTAGAAGTTATGGCATTGGTCCAAAATGTCTAGTTAAGAGGTCAGGGAAAGACGCGCAAGTCAGCGAGCTGAGTCAGAAGCATCCATACATTACTGTAGCCACTGTCTCCATATACGGAAAGCTATCTGTGTAGCGCAGCACAAGCCTTGTAACTTGAGCCCTCGGATGGGACATCAGGTCATACATCACTCCAGCTGGTAATGTAACCCCCCCACCCTAAGCCCCGTGCAAAAAAAAAATGCCCCCCAAGCAAAGTGACTATGTCCTGAATGTCTGCAGTTCTGTTTCCGTGGCGCACACATGTCATTTTGTTAGACCGCCTTTCTACACTGTGCTATCACTCACATCACAAAAACACACAAATTCTCTAGTTGTAAAGTCTGTTCCTGAGGGGCAATGGGGGAACATACATAAAATAACTTTTCAGTAGGGCTTGACCAATATGGTTTTTTTTAGGGTGATTCTGATACTTGGCAGGAAAAAATGTGTAGCTCAATGCAGCAGAAACTTCGCTAAACAAATTTTGGATTAAAACTACTATCTTCTAATAGAGGGAGTGGAGTTTTTTTAAACATTTAGTTGCGCAACTGAAATTTTGCAAAATAAATGCTTTTCCTCTCCCTTAAGCTTAAACACTGCAAAACTAAAGAAAGATATGACCACTACTGCAGGCTGAAACAGGCTTATTTCAACTAGAAAAATAGGGTGGAAACTGTACTGTTGGTCCTTTAAGTAGCATGTCACAGATTTATTCTTGAGGCCCCCGGTAAACTGTTTTGAATTGTATGGAAAAGACGTGCCTCATTTGAAAATATTTACATATCAATATAGCATGTTTTCTTTCCGTAGTGTTTCTGCAATTCGGTCTTTGCGAATGTCACCCCGATGATGGCCTCAAAGCGGATTACCATATGAAGGCAGACAAGTGGACATGCGCAGAGACCAGCATCAGGACACTTTCCACCTGCTGAGAGCACCTTGCACTCCAAACCAGCTCCACTGAGAGCTCTGCACTCGCTCATCTGCCCGTCTGCGTGTCTGTTTGTTTGCTTAACGTAGCGGAACGTGCATATAGGGGAGGGTAGGGTAGTTCACATGAAGGGAGAAACTATTAACAAATTGTCCGCTCTTAGCAGATGAATACGGGGCTTTGAGCCACAGAGAGAAGCATCTGTTTTTCTGCGTGTTAAAATGCCGAAGCAAAGGGACTTCGTTCCACCTGGATGAGTGGCAGAGTGGCAGAGTGCTGAGTGCACGGCTTCTGAGCCAGTCACTTCACTTGCTCCTTGCCACAGACTGACACCACAATAATCTAACACTGCCGTAATAGAAGGTCTTCTAGAGTACATTGGTACCAGTTGTGTACTTACACTCTTCAGTAGCAGTCACCAACGCGATGGGACATTATTTTCTAGCAAAGTTGTAGAAGTGATCTAAAGTGTGGCATATTTGTTTCCTAATAATTGTAAGAAATCATTAACATGATTGGTGTCTTCACAAATGAATATAATTAATAAAAAAGGTTATTTCAGCACATCAGTTATTTCAGAAGTGTTTATCAAATTGGTAGCCAGAGCTAGGCATCATCTAGCCGTCACAAAGTTCCCGTCTGCACATTTAGCCAACCCGCGTGGTCCCAGTCAGTCTGAGTCAGCCAAACAGTATCGAGAACGGACTTAAACACAACCACGTAACACGCAGGTGACACACAGCCAAATAAATAAAAATTAAAAAATAAAACTGTGTTGTATACATTTTGATCCCACAGACGCAATGACATGTGCCCCATGTTGTTTTTATTTCACCGATCACCACGCTGTGCATGTGAGTGTGTCTTTGTTGTTTTGATTTGATATTTTTTCTTTATTTGGTGATGTGTCTACTTGTGCGACACCTGCATGTAAAGTGTACAGTAAGTACTCGTCGCCGATGAGGGACAAACTGGGATCACGTGGGTCGGCTAAATATGCAGACAGGAACTTTGTGACAGTTAGGCGATTCCCAGCTGTGCTGGTAGCCCTTCGCATTAATCAATATCCAAGAAGTAGCTCTCGCTTTTCAAAAAAGTTGGTGAGCCCTGCTCTACAGTGCACTTCAGCTAATAAACGATGGAGGTTGCCGCTTGAAAATTGCTATTTTTACGCACTGTCAAGGGTTGCATTTTTTCTGCAATGCAACCATTTATTTTTAAGCGTAATGTTGTAAGAAGCACGTCCGCCTCACAGTTCAGAGGTCGTGGGTTCGATCCCCGGCTCCGGCCTCCCTTTGTGGAGTTTTCATATCCTCCCCGTGCCTGCATGGGTTTTCTTCGGGTACTCCGGTTTCCTCCCACATTCCAAAAACATGCATGGTAAGTTGATTAGACACTCTAAATTGCCCCTAGGTGTGATTGTAAGTGCGGATGTTTGTTTGTCTCTGTGTGCCCTGCGATTGGCTGGCAACTGATTCGGAGTGTCCCTCACCTACTGGCCAAAGACTGCTGGGATAGGCTCCAACACGCCCGCGACCCCTGTGAGGATAAGCGGTATGGATAACGGATGGATGTTGTAAGATGTGCTTGAAATTATATCAAAGTGCTTTGGGATCACAATATGTGATATATGTATAGTTTAAACTATTAGAAACATTTATATTGTTGGCATCAATGACTGGGATTGTCACTATTCAAGAAAGGATAGAATAGCTAGGGCCGACTTTATCTATTGCTGAAGGTGGTGTGTGGTTCTGACCACATGACAACCCTAAATGTTTAAATGCATCGTATCTATTTATACATAAAAACAAACAATTAAAACCTTTACTATGGCATCTGGATGGAGACTGTGGGAAGAAACACACACAAATATCCGAGGGGTAAATGGGAAGCACAACAAGTAAAACACATGCACAAACACAAACACAATGTGAGTGTTTTATGCTGCGATAGCCACAGCATTATCTGCTGAGGACTATTTAGTCTCCTAATATGTGGATGGATGCGGTGGATGGATGGATCATGGATCTTATATTCTGTACCTCTACACTACACTTTCGGCAGGAATGTTGAGTTTTCAGATATGTTGAGGTTTGCCAAAAGGAAATTTGTCAAAATAATCAACACAGACTCCAATCCCTGATGCTCAGCCTTTCATATTTAAATATAATCAATCAAGGATTTAGTCACATTCCCATCACTATGTGCACTACATATAGGTACAACAAAGCCACCAAACACACACAGTTGATGTGTCAGTCAAAGGGTCTATCAATGTCATTCCTCAGGCAGAGGCACCAAACAAGACAAACAAGACATCTGGGGCTGTGATTGCAGCTGTGACTGAGCCATGGTTGAAGACACCTGAGTTGCTAACCTTCGAGGGGTGAGGAGCTGGAGGCCTTATTAGAACCTCATGTCAACCCTGATGGGAGACATTTGGATTGAGATGCAGAGAAGAGAGAAGAAAAGAGAAGAGGAGAGAAGAGAAGAAAAGAGAAAAGACGAGAGAAGAAAAGAGAAGAAAAGAGAAGAAAAGAGAAGACGAGAGAAGAAAAGAGAAGAAAAGAGAAGACGAGAGAAGAAAAGAGAAGAAAAGAAAAGAAGAAAAGAAAAGAAAAGAGAAGAGAAGAGAAGAGAGAAGAAAAGAAAAGAAAAGAGAAGAGAAGAAAAGAAAAGAAAAGAGAAGAGAAGAGAAGAGAAGAGAAGAGAAGAGAAGAGAAGAGAAGAAAGGAGAAGAGAAGAGAAGAGAAGAGAAGAGAAGAGAAGAGAAGAGAAGAGAAGAGAAGAGAAGAGAAGAGAAGAGAAGAGAAGAGAAGAGACAAAGGGAGGTCTAGCACCAGCTGGCAGAGTGACCTTGGCCCTCTGGCTGCTGTAGTGCACAGTCCACCGTGGCTGTCGGTCTGGATCATCTCTGCTGGAGACAGTAACAAGCCCCCAGGATCACCATGTGGACAAATGAAGGTGTAAAGGTCTTGTCCTGGGTGGGAATGACCTTGAAAGGGTATCCTCAACTGATCTTGAAAGGAGATGAATGCCATGTCATGCCAATTTGCAAATTACAGATCCATGATGAGAATGTTACATGGTTACATACAGAATGTGACATGATACAAGACAAATAAGAGTCAATACATGGCAAATGCACCTGGAGTAAATACAACTTGAACTTTGAGATTTTCTCAAATTTAAGTTAGAGCCAAAAAAACATGTGGTCATCTGTTGCGCCATGACAGTTTTCATTCTGGATTACCACCGCGCTTTTTCGCCGCTTTGCCACCACGCGTTCTGATTGGCTACACGTCACTGTCAACCGGCTGTGTTCTGGTTTGTCCTCGGGGCACAGCACACACGATGTGAAGTCGGGCCCAAAACAATCCAACATGTTGAATATCCCCGATTTGAGATCGGACATCCGAGAGAGCGGCCGAGATCAGGCTACGCACACCAGACACGGCAGGATAATCTGCTAAGATTATTTTTGGAGCCATTACAAAAATTGGCCCGACCTACAATTGTCGGGGGGGTTGGGATTCGTGGCTAAAATCGGGCCCATTATCTTGCCGTGTGAACCAGGCTTTAGGTTGTAGACCATAAACTACTCAAATGTGACGATCAGCCTTTGCCAAAGTGAACCTTGAGACCAATAACAGGACAAACCAAAGGCCACCTCTTCATAAACTTGCAGTGCATTTGTGCCCAAGCCAGACAGAAAATGAGACTGGCATTTCCCAAACTTTGGTTTGAGACCAAAAAAGAGGGTAACGTGAATACGACCTTTCACAAATTTTGGTCCAGGTCGAATAGCAAAATCAGGTTTTCCTGAACTTTGCTTTGAGACAACGAAAAATAGCTCAACGACCTCAAAGACCAACAAACAGGAAGAACAGCAAATATAGGTTAAAGATCAAAAATGGGAACACCAGCCTTTGCCAAACTTGGATTTTGGAGCCACAAACATATAAAACAGAAATACCTACAATTACTGTTTAGCATCTTGGCACAATTCTTCCAATATGGAACAAGTTAACAGTACTGCCTCTACTGACATTTGTTCTATTTACCAGTCAAAAAGGTCACATTCACGATCACCGTGAAGGAGAAGAATCAAGCATTGCCGATGCTGCTGGACGGTCATTATGTAGCATTGATTGGCAATCAGTGTGACAATCTGGCTTGATGAGTGGTGCTTTGCTGCATGCTGGAATATCACGCATCAATAGAAGACAAGATATCCAATGCATCCTACCATATCCGTTGTGTATGACAAGACGTCTAGGCCTCAAAGACTTCAAGGTAGACAAAGTACTTTTACTTTTTTATTACACACACAGTGATGATGACGTATGCTGCCATGGAAGGGAGCAGGTATCTTGTTTAAGGAACAGGGCTGATCAAACCTGCAACTTTCACTCTGCCTTGTCATGTGTTCACATCAATGAAACCAAGCCTGTCTAATGACGGCAATTACAAATCTTAGTTTGAGCCACATGCCGCAACATCCTGTATACCGGCATTGCCATCGCGCCATACAGCACAACATGGGACTGACTTTGAAACGGCATCCTGAACTGAGATGACGACGAGGTCAAGCCCACTTAAAGATTACAGATGGTGCCTAACACAATAATTCCTAATCACATCAGTACAGGCTAAAAGCTAAAAGCTAAATGTTGCTGTATTTACAACAATTTCAATTTTAAATCAGCCTTTCTGAAATGCAGGCTCGAGAGAAAAACGTGAAAACCAGCCTCGATCAAACTTACAAGTCAAACAGTATATTCAGTAGGGCTGGGAAAAAATATCATACCGGGATGTATCGTGATACTTTTTTATGCCTATACCAAGTACCGATACGTTGATCAGTATCCTCTACAGCACTATACGTATGGATACGTTGATACGTTGATAAGTATCAATACTTCTTACTGTTATGTTATGTTATGTTTTGCACGTTCTATAACATACTTTTGGAACATTTGAGGTCCTTAAAGTTGAGCTTTGTGAATGGAGTGTTATTTCACAGACAATACCAGAAGACCTACTTGAAATATGGATTTACGGCGACAAGTGATTCCTACGCAGGAAGGAAGCCCGTTCTGCACAACAATATGTGCAGTCAATGCAGACTTCAAAACTGATTTGTCAACAATTGTAAGTGCCTTGAGAGCATCATACTTGGTGGCTAACCGCTTTGCTCAGGCTAAAAAGTCATTCAATATTGATGAAAAAAAAACTGTGGATTTGCGAAGTAGGTGGAGCTGGTATCATCGGAGTCGCCGCCACCATTACACAAATACTGATCCCATACATCAAAATAACAAATATCTAACTAACGGGTTATACTGCATTATGGGTGTTTTTAAATAATGTATCATGCCGTAATATGATCACAACAGCACTATACTTGCACAAACAGCAACAACAGAGCAACAACAAAAGCCAAGCATTCTCTCTACTGTGTGGAAACAACGACTAAGGTCTATCTCTTCCAGTAGGCCTCAATGTTGCCTTGCCTGTATAATGTAATATCCAGCCAACATAACGATTGCTTGAAAATTTGCGAGATAGCAGGCGTGTGAATAATGAATCATGACACAGTGGGGTTCACAATTGGCAAGTCAAGGCAAGGCAGCTTAACTTATATAGCGCCTTTCCTTTAAGTTAACTCAATGTGCCTTGCATAATTAAAAGTACAACATTTAAAAGCATTTACAAATGAGTTAAAGACACTTAAAAGCCAAGTAAAGAAGTACAAAGTAGCTTATTAAAAAAGAATACAGTGCAATGGTTGTTCGCTTGTATAGCACTTTTCCAGCTATTAAGACACTCAAAGCACTTCACACTGAGTTCACATTCACCTACTGATCGCACAACATCAGTAGCAACTGGGGTTCAGTATCTTGCTCAAGGACACAAGGGCTGGGTATCGAACCCACAACCTCTGGGTTGGGAAACAACCACTCAACCACTGAACCATGCCACCCACAAATAACAAAATAAGAATAAAAAGATTGTGGAAAAAATTGTAAAAATCCTTTAAAACTCTTAGCTATGGGGAAAAAAAGTACAGTTTTCAACCTGGATTTAAAAGCATACTGACCTAACTGGCCCCCACACAGCCTGAGCTACGATGCTGTATATCACATGTGTCAAACTCAAGGCCCGGGGGCCAGATCTGCCCCGCGGCATAATTTTATGTGGCCCGTGAATCATGTATGTTGACTTGACATGTTTCTTTCACTTTTTACACTACATACAAGATATTGCAAACATTTGTTACCATTTGCTCCTTAACAATAAATTGAAAAAGAGATGAAGAAACAATTAACTGGCTTCAGATTTCAAAACTAGCTATCCATCAATTTGTTGTTGCGATAATATAAGGCGATCACATCTTTCTATGGGTTCATGGTCACAACGGCCCTCCCAAGGGACACCATACCTATGATGTGGCCCACTACCTATGATGTGGCCCAAAACAAAAATCAGTTTGACAACCCTGCTGTATATAGATATAGAAATACAATATAGATATGGAAACTGGACAGGCGACCAATACAGACTGCAGTCCACCATTTGAGTCAGCGGGGATAAACTCCCAACTATAGCTAAGATATGTAATTATTGTACTTTATAGAATATAAGGCACTATTTTTTTTCCATGCGTTGAAATCTGCAGATTTAAATGTGATTTATGAATTTTTACTTGCCGCCTATAAAATTCCCAGATAGTCTTGTCGCATATAAGCAATTAAATTACCGTATTTTACGGACTATAAGTCGCGTTTTTTTTTCTTTCATAGTTTGGCCGGTGGGCGACTTATACTCTGGAGCGACTTATGTGTGAAATTCTTAACACATTATATCGTATGCTTTTCCTTTTCAAGGTCAGCAAACAATACACCAAACAACTACAGGAGGGCATTCAAAGGCTGCAAATAAACCTGCCTTACATATTGACTTTACAACGGGCAGAATAACGACTTATACTCCAGTGCGACTTATATATGTTTTTCCTCCGTATTATACATTTTATGGATGGTGCGACTTGTATTCCAGAGTGACATATAGTCCGGAAAATACGGTACCAAACACATCACAGTGGACCAATTAAATTACCAAACACATCACAGTGGACCAATGATACTGTCCTGGTCCTCAAACTAAATATTCAGATCAGTCATTTGCAGGGATGGGCATTCCGTTCCAGGGACAAAACGGTCCGTCCTGGACCGGACACCCATTTTGTGGACGGACAGACGGAGGATGAGAAGTCTTTTGAAAAGGATGGACTAAGCAATGACGGAATTTGGTTTTCGCCTGACCCTCTATTCATCCATAATCAAGTCAAGTACCGACTTACTTACCGTGTTGGGTTCTTTTAAAAAAGCAAAACCACTGTTCTCTTCTGCGATACCCTGGAGCCCCCCTTTATTAACTGACTGCACAACACTTCATGTGCGCTCCCTGCAGTGGATCCTGACATTAGAATAGAATAGAATAGAATAGAATAGAATAGAATAGAATAGACTAAAGATGCATTTTCTTTATATATAGTGACTTGGGTACAGTCCAGGGTGTCTACCTTTTGCCAACAGTCACTTTAGTGAGATCCCAGCTTGCTTGCGACCCATAGCAGGAAGAATTGATCAATAACCAACCTCCAAGTTCCTTGTTCTTAAATTTAAACTAGTGCGCCTCTAAGAATTACTGAGCTCTGCGGCTACAACGGATCTGAGTAGCCGAGAAGGATGCTGCGCTCCCCGCTGACCCGCCCTGCAAAATGAGAGGGTGCTGCGGTGCCGCGGCCGCTCCTAATTGCTACCAAACACATTACAGAGAATGGAGGTGGAACGGGGTTAAGGGGAGGGGGGGGATTGGCAGCCCTACTGCCAATGCCTGGGAAATGGGGTGGAGGGGTTTGACTACCACTGCTGCCCAGCACTTCTGCTGCCTCAACAATTCTTCTGGCTGAAATTGCAGGGTGGCAGGGGAAGCGCGTCTGTAAATATGACAAAGAAATGTCTCGGTCCTCGTTGAGCTGGATGAGACTTGAGGGAGGAACGTCTCTCTACATCAATGCAAACAAAGACAGATGCCGGACTCTGGATGGAAGTAAAGGCACAAGGGAAACCTGGGATGTACTGTAGGTAGGTAGGGAAAGGCATTTTGATGACAGAGACACTTTGGAAATCATATCATCAATGTACCATGTACATTAAGAGCACTGAGTGCAGACCTTCCTAATATATATCATATATACATATATATTTACATTTTGTCTACTTTGATAAAGAAGAAATTTACTTCTTAATATTCCGTATAAACACTACAAACTATAACCTAATTTTGTGACAGTTGACAGCGAATGAGTTTTCTACTCTGTTATTTATTTATGTATTTTATGTGAAATTTAAATTAGGCCGTTCAACATACTGGCTATCGGGCCACGGCACTGCCTCCTGCCCCAAATCAGCTTGGGTAAACTTCAATGGATCAGAACAGTGCCCAAGTTTGCACATACAGTGATCCCTCGCTATATTGCGGTTCACCTTTCGTGCATTCCCTACAACATGGATTTTGTTACAGTGCTATTTTGTATGCTGTTTTTTACAGCGTACGAACCCGTATTGTGTCATAATTGACTGCCTGCATTTTTTACAGTGACCAATTTGAATATATCTCTCCCTTACCATGTCTCATGTTGTTCATTAAAATTAAATTTGTTACGTCAAAAATTTGTCATCGTTATTTGTATGAAACTGAATATGTATTTTATACATATTTCCTCCAGATGTTTGTTTCCTGTTGTGATCATTTATTATCATTTATTAACATTGTTCATGGGTCAGTGTGACCTGCTCTAAAAAAAATCTCAAAAAATGTGAATGGTGATGTTTACAACCTTAAAAAATACAGCATAAAAACTGTAAAAAAAAAAAGACGTTTCCTACTTCGCGGGTTATTTTTTTAAATGTGACCCCCGCAATAAGCGAGGCACCACTGTACAGCAAATTTTGATCAAAATCAAAAGTAAGAATCAAACATGCACTGTTTTTGTTTTTGAGCAGCATGCGTGTTAGTAGTTAGCATGTCTACCTCACAGACAGGAGATCCGGGTTGCATTCTCTATTGGAACACCTCCCAGGCAATATTAACACTGCATTGTATTATTATCCATCGGTCCATTTTCTATAGTGCTTTTCCTCATTAGGGTCACACCTTTGTACCATTTCAGGTCTTCAATGTCGATATTAAGTCTTCAAGCACAAGAATAACATTGCAACTTCATACAGAAAGGCCAACCCAGATATTCAAAACCCGAATCTCAGCGTTTTGAGTCAGATGTTCAAACCAATAGTGCACGGCGGCGCCCAAATAACAAATTTAGTTTTTGAACATGTACCTGTCTGTTCCTTTCATCCATTATCCTGGTGATCTGTATCTTCTTCCGCCCCATGGCTCCTTGTCCTTTTTCCCGTCTCTCTGACACTTCACGGACAATATTCGACAATCGAAAACACACATACACACACGCATACACACACACACACACACACCCTCTTCACGTCCACCGCCCTTCTAGCACATTGTGCAAGTCCTTCTTCTGGTATGCGCACTTTCACTGGTCTCCACGCACCATATGCTCTTCAGCAGTCACCCGGCACAATCTACAAAAAAAAAAAAGACGACCATAGCGAGTGAGCAAGAGAGAGAGAGGGAACACAGTTAACATGACACTCGGTAATGTCTCCTTAGGCACTTCAAAGCACAACTGTCTTCTGTTCTCAATGTCATTCCGAGTATGAAACCCACATGTCCGGGGCCTTATCTCCTCATGTGAGCCGCAGCTGAAGTCAATGAAAGACAGCCTGTGACAGCGGGGCACATTAACAGACTATTACATCACAGTTTAAAAAAAAAATGTTGTTGATAAGATGACACGACTGATTGCTGCTTTGTCCAGCGCGTTTAGCTGCACGTTCGATCATTTTTAACTTCTTATTTATTTTACTTTCTGTTTACTCCAACTTGCAAACCACAGTAGAGAAGGGAAAGCTGGACTATGATTGGCTGCTGTCACGCATATTTCCACCACGTCTGACTGCTCACTGATGCTCACCGTAATATCACAATTCTTGATCATGTAATCACCGAGCCCTCTGAAAGGTAATCGACAGAGTTGGGGGGATTTTGGGGCTGATGTATATGCTTCACAAAAAAAATATAGCCATATATTACATATGACACAGTCACACTGTCTGAATTGGTTTGATGTTTTACAATGTTTATCCATTAACTCTTAGTAAGAATGTAAACATACAATTATTTAAAGTTTTAACCACGTCCACAGAAAAGCATTTCTGCTTGCAAACAGAGAGAGTTGACATCGTATTGACCTTCCCAAGCTGACCACCATGGCAACTTTGTTCTCAAGATGATTAAGACAGCGCCCAGTCCCAGGCTAACGCCGGTACAAGTCTCCTGGGCTGCAAGGGGGAACACGGGGTGAAAAAGTTGGGAGTATATGTTCACAGTATAAATATATATTCCCACATGAGCGTGTAACCTGGCCACTGTTCCCTTGGGAACATGCATGTCCGTCCGAACTGCCTCCCTAAAAGAAGAATTATAGCCCCTGTCCTGGAGCCAGATCAATCACTTAGTTTGAGCAGTGAAAAAATGTCTGAACAACTACATTCCCCCTTACGGGTGCCAAAAAACTGTGACAATTAGATGCAGTTAGTAGTTGTGAAGAAAGCAAGCCAAAGGAAGAATTGGCAGTGTCAATGAAAATGACCACTTCCCAGTGGCACGCAGTCATTATGGCTTACAGATGAACTGAAATTATGGTGTCTGGCTTTCTGGACGGGGCAAACCTGACTGAGTTCACCCAGCTAAGGAGTCACAAACGCCTGCATAAGCCAGGATAGCAAAATGTGTTAACTTGATTTTGATCTCGAGCCAGTTTACTCAAAATTGTACAGAGTAGCATGCTACAAGCTCTTCGGGTTCCTCGGTTTATGACAGAGTTTTGTTCCTATTGCAGCAACATAATCAAAATATGTACACGAGTCAGAACTCACTTATAGTCTTTTAATAGGCTATGCTAAAGCAGTAATGAATTCAATATTACAGTAAGCATTTGCAGTTGCATTCAGGTTCCTCATTTATTGAACAGCAGAGCTGGGCAGTCCGTGCCGGGGCCGGCCCGGTCGGACCCTCCGGCCCGGCCGGATGCCCATTTTTGGGGCGTGGGGTGGGGGTTGACAAATTTTAAAAAAGGAATGGACTAAGCATGGAGTGGATTTTACTCCGGCCCACTAATCGGCCCTCATACATGCGACGTGGCCGCGAGGCGGCCAAATTTCATCTCAGGGTTTCTTTTTAGGCTTCTTTCTACTCCCGCATCGGCGCGAGCGACAACTGCCGCATTGATTTACGTGACCTACGCATCGTGCAGTTGGCGACAGGTCTGCAACACATGCCACGCACACATCAGGAATTGTTGCTGCGCTAATCTGTCCATTATGTCACATGTTGCAATGACATACAGTTTCCCCCAGAGGAGAGGATGCACCACGCAGCTTGTTGCTGCTGCAAAGCAAACTAGTTTGGCAGCGGCGTGGGTGTTATGTCACGAATGTGTGTGTAAAGAAGCTATTCACCACGTTCCTCCTTAGCCACCACCTTCCAGATCGTTTTGCAAATTAACTGCATCATCTCGGTCCCTTTATGGTTGTAGCAGGCACAATATCCATTGTTGTCGCTGTCTTTTTGAAGCGACGCCCCCCCGACTTGTAATGTAACTGTTTCAAAACAAATTGTCTCCACGAGTATAGTCAAGCTGCGCGCAGCACTCAAGGATGACGCTGGCACATCAAGGTGGAGTTCATGCACTTCTTCTGGCGTCTTCCCTACTTCCGGAAATACGCCATAGCAAACCTGCTGTGTAGTGGTTTGCTGGTATGCTTTTATTTTGAAGGCCAGGAAGTGTGAAGGAGGGGAAGTGTGGAAAATAAGTAACTTGTTGAATACTTGCAGACTTGTCGTCTGTTGGACCCAAATAATTATACAATACGACAAAACCAACCCCAGGGCTCGCAATGGAAGTAAGCACACGCAGCTGGGTAAGTACTAGTGGCGCGTTTGAGCATGTTTGAAGCGTGTCCACAGCGGGTTTGAATAGTAAATTAGCCAGCTAATGGTCTTTAAATAAACCTCTTCCGTTAGCATCTCCCCCGCGGTGGCGTCATGCACTTTTTGTTTTTGTTTTGTTTTTTCTGGGGGCGGGGGGCAGAATGGGGCGGGGGGTGATAATTGTTATGAATAAGGGCGGGGGGTCGAGGCCGAAAGGGTACCCAGGTCAAGGATGGAGAGTCGCGGTCGGACCTGCAAAAAAGGGTCAAGTGCCCAGCTCTGTTGAACAGCTATTTCAAGTAACCACAAAAACAAAAAAAAATTGCTATCAAATGTTTCTCTGGTTTTCCGTTTTACCATGTACAGTGACCTTTTCATAGTAATCCAACTGAATACACACATTTGCAAGTCGTCAGTATTCTACAAATACTGGCACCTTTTTCACACATAATCCTCCTAAATAAAATATCCATATCCGAGCATTAGGGATAGTGAAACAGCAAAATTAATGATCACTTAATCAATGTTCTAAACAATTTACTAAACCCCTATTTATGCCAATGATGTTAAATGGACTTAACAGACGCTTCAGGTTCTGTGCCCAAGAGCCATCTTTAGCTTTAGCTTTGGACTAAGTTTTGCTCAGTGTATGCAATAAATTGAGAGTGTTGCACACCTGCTGCCTGAATTCCCTCTCAGCTTGTCATTTCACATCTGTGTAAGAGAAATGTCATGGCAGCGTCCATTATTCCTCCAGTCTTGAGCTGCCCTGCTGTGACAGCCGGGATAATGATGTGCACATGCTTGCACACTCGATTTGCAGGTATCACTATTCTTGCATTTGGCATTTGCCTTGATTACCTTGATCAGCCACCGGGGATAATGATTGGTTAATTGAGTAATCCATAAGAACAGCTCGCAAACCCAAATAGCTCAATTTGAGAGGTCGATGGACTATTTGATTCCAAAAAGATTTGTTTGTGACAGCCCAAATAGAAACGGAATTCTGTCATAAAGCAAGACCCAATCTAGCGGCTTTTCTTTCATGAAACAAGAAAAGAAAATAGGTTACATCACTAGGTGTCGCTGTAAGTATCTTTAGAATGACTAATACCATAATACATAATAATTAGATTTACAGACATGGCATCTGTTCCAAGAGTTTCAAGGGGAAGTGTAGTGTTTTGAAACAATTTGGGATACGTTGCCACGGTTGGAACAATACTCCATCGTAAACAGCAGACCCCCTGTTCTGAGAAGTGGCACAGTTTGAGTCGGATATTTGGGATTAGTACCAAACAGTATTGCTTGGTGGGAACGGGGCTATAGCAACAGATTGATCTAAAAAAATGTGTATGGAGGTGTGGGTAGGGGCAAAGTTTGAAGCCATTCCTGGGAGAGGAAATCATAAGAAGTGTAGCCAGAGAGCCTGGCTCACGTTACAGCAGGAATTCCAACTGCTTATCCTCACAATCCAATTGCAGGCCTCGAGTAGACAAGATTCCACTTCCTGCCCGTCCACTTCCTGTTATTCTTCTGCACGTCTGCATGTTCTCTGCGGTCAAAGGCGAAAGCTGGAGAGAAGGAAAGGGAGGGACCACCTCGGGGACTCCCTTCCCATCTGAGCACCATTGTGATGATTAGTGCGAGACTAAACAACCACAGAGGGACTCATCTCTGGTGGCTACTCTTTGTGGGCTTATTATGCTTACTGGAAGGTTCATTAAACAGGCTCGATGACGTGCACAAGCTTACAATTGGTCGGTGGAGAGCTTTCCCTCATTTTTTACTTTCCAAAGCACTCATCTGGTTGGTTATATAAGAATGAGTCACAGGTACACATTAGCATTGTGCTGGAGGATGAACTATCCATCCAAATGTTTTCTATTCCTCTTTGGTAGGTGTGCGGGAGCCTATCCCACCCACAAATATGGGCAATTTAGAGTCTTCAATGAACCCAACAGCATGCGCAGTACCTGGACAAAACCCATTAGAGATTGAAACGTAGCTCTCAAGACACTGAGCCAGACATAAGATCCACTACTGGTTGCCATTCAGCAATAGGAATTTGGGATTTAAATTTTCTTTTTTTTTTTTTACAACCCCAAAGAATTTTTCAAGAAACACTGACAACCATTTGATATACATTTTCCACCCAAAAAAGAGGGGAGGGGGTCGGGTGGCTGATGGAGGGGAAATATCCTGGAAAAATGGGGAAAAATCCCAAGTATGAAAAAATACTGAAAAAAAAAATGTGCGAATATGGCAATCCGCAGGTACCAAACTGTGAATATGCAGGAGTCGACTGTAGTTTTAAGTTGTAATGTCAGCAATCACCACTAGTTGGCAGACGTCTTAGTTGAGCTTACAGTGGGTTTTAAACTGCAAAATATTACGTATTGGAATGATATGCAGAACAAATATCGTACCTCAATAATAACATTTGCAGGATCTTCTTTTTGTGACAGAAGTGACAAAATGAGTTCTTGCACTTAATTCTGTCTTATTGTTCAGTAGTTTTGTGCCCTCTTTTAATGGTGATTGTTATGCAGGGGAGCCCGTTGCACAGGAGAAATAAATGACAGCATGTGGTTATTTTTTTTGTAGTTTGCTTTAAACCCTTTGTTGTTGTTAGGATAGTGTTTTTTTTTCCATCAATGTATTATCAAATATGAAATATATTAAGAGCATGTATTATGCATGTATGCGCATATTTTGTCCATATTCAAAATATTATTTTGGTCATGCATCTGGTTAGAAAGTGTGTGGTTCTATGTGGCCCCCCAGTAGTACTGATGACAGCATTTAAATCGCCCATCCCTGGTATAGACATAGAAACACTCACACTCCCAATCACACTGAATGACAGTTTAGTGTTCATGAACCTAACGTGCATGTTTATGGGATCTAAGACAGAATACCTGGAGAAAACCCACAGAAGGAGGGGAAGAACATGCAAATTCCACACAGGAAGGCCGGACTTGAACGCAGAACCTAATAATGTTGCAGACGTGCTCAGCAGTAGGCCACCATGCTACTTCTATACACAACAATCCAAGTGGTGACTGTGACAGTGTCAACACTGTTTAGGTAGCATCAAAACAAAAGTTAAATCCCAATTTCAACAATTTGTTTCAATGACACCCATGTGGTAGGAAACAAGCAATCACCTCAGCCCCCCATCACCACCAGCTTGCTCTTGGCTTTCATCAGGAGTTGTTGTACCTCTAAATGCGGCTGTTGGCCTAAGGCGATCAGAGGCAAGCCAGCCCTTTCACGCCACACATCAGCCGACCTCTTTGAGGCCCTGTCTACACACACGTAGCCGGGGTTTATGAAAACGCCGGCTATAAGCCTGCGGTTAGCCCTATCATCCACACGTCCCCGGAGTTTTTTCAGTGAAAACGCAAAACTCAGTGGAGATTTGCAGATATCTCCGGATATCTCCGATCCGCGTTTTCCTGTGGACGCTTACACCTGGAGAGTTACGTCGTCACCGTGCGATAACAATGCTTTGACGTCATTGCGCGACTTGTGTTTTCATGCGAGCCAACATGGATTCTCGCGGCGCTGCGTTGGTTATTGCCATTCTCGATGCGTTTTTTGCTTACTTATTTGTCCGCAACCAACCACTGCTTCTCGTTGAAAGGTTTAAAAGCAATTCCGACCTCTCGTCGGTTCTCCCGAACGAGTTTACCGCCGTGTTTTTGGTTTCGTAGAAGTAACGACAAAGGACGGAAGTTCCTTCTGAATGGACAGTATTTGGTTAACTACTGCCACCCAGAGGCTTCGCGTGCATTTGAAAACGCACTTCCGCGGTTTCGTGTGGATGCGTTTTTTTTAATGTGTATTCTAACGCTATGTGTAGACAAGGCCTTTTACTCACCACCTACCACCCAACCCCAACACACACACACAAACACATATTTTTGTGATCTTATCTCCCTCTCCTGTGGTGAAAAGGCAGGATTGTGGCCCTTGCAGCATCACTAGTGTTAATGTCTCCTGATGATAATCTGGTGTCGGGGCTGATCCTTCGACAACAAACAACCTCTCCCCGTGCTTCTTTTCAGATGTGATTTCACTCTTTGTCGAGTTCCCTGCATTCTCATTTCAAAGGGCTAATGCTATATCACAACAGTTTCCATAGCAACTAATGAGACGTAATTAATAAACATCATTGTGGTAGTGCAAAGAGCAAAAACGAGTGAAAAGGGAAGCGTTGTCAGAAAAATATAGAAGTGTAGGAAGTAGAGCTGGCAAAAGGCCTTGAAATAAAACCTCCGATTTTCTTCACAAAGATCGCATTTCCCAGAATAATTGTAAAATTGAAAAATGTTGTAATTGTGAAACACTCAGCAGTAGAAGGAAGGATGAGCAGTGGTTCATTTGCATGAGGCAGGACTGCCCCCTCAAAATAGGCTGATTGCAGCTACAAATATTGGGAGTAAAGCACACTATCCCTTTAGTAGTATGACGTAAGCATTTTTTCACCGACACCGGGAAATTATATATATTCTATAAATGGTATAAACTGATAGGAACAATAGCACAATACAGGTTTTCCCTGCTATTTAATGGGCCGAAGAGATATGCAGTTTATAGCAACTGTTGTGAGTTTTTACAGTTAACTTACTGTAATGCCCTGACATGGGACGTGGGAAAGCAGACACAATCACTGATGCACTTTTCAGCAGTTTATCGAACGCCATGATAACGGTAAAACATGAACACAATGAGCACCCTCATGCAGGAGCTGCTGTTGGCCACAGCTCACCCCCGAGACACTCACACGTAGTCTCGCTGACATCACACACCGCCCCAACCAGCACATTAGGCACAGACAGTATCTAACACAGAGACACTCCCTTGCTTAGAGTATTTTCTATACATTTTGTGCTTGCAATTTTTTGTTTGTTCAAAAGTAGGTTTGAATGAGTTTAAATGTTTTTTGTTGTTGTTTTTTAAATAATGCCTCAGTAGATCGCTGGTTAGTCTGGAACGTATAAACGGGAGTTTGTGGTATGTCTCTAAATTCAAAAACAATTTTAATAGGATAAAAAAAAGAGGAGGTAAAACCGACTCTGAACACTGGAAACTTGAAAGTGATACAGAAGGTCGTGGCATATATTCCTTGCCTTACTCGATAAAGTAATATATATCCTCCCCACGCGATGAGTCAGATTGATCTTAAAAGAGAAATCAATCAAATGGCATATAAAAATTTATAGTTGAAAAGGAGAGCGTGACCTAAACTAGCACAAAAGCCCAAACGGCAGCCGAGCAGGCAGCGAGTGGTTAATCTGCCACCATGACAACGGCAGCTCGGCCCAACTCTCCAATGACCCAGCTGTAATCCCTCACTGAATCAATGCAAGTTCAAACAATCCTTCATGCTGCTCGCACCTTGCGCGAGCTGGGGAATGGCGAGACGGGAAGCTACTTATCACCTCCCGAATGACATCAAAAGAAAGTGAAGCCCCCAAAGGACGTGAGACAAAATGTTTCACCGGTGGCCAATTGACAACGCTGTCTGAAAACCACGCAGATCTCCGCATCATTTACAAAAAAAATCGGAAAATAATGACATCGACTAACAACCAAATAGGACATACTGTAGTACGCTGACAGCGCTAGTACACAGACACCTCCATCTCACTCTCGCGCAACTGTCAGGAGAAGGGAGGACTCTGCAAGGTGACTTTGACCGAGTGCCCTGGGGTTTCACGAGAAGACGACACTACATTAATTTCATGTCTCTTTTTTAAGTGACTTAGTACCACGAAGTAGCGTATTGGGGGAAAAAATGAAAGACGCGCCGGTTTGAAGTCAAAGGCAAGGCAAGGCAGTTTTATTTATATAGTCATTTCATACACAAGACAACTCAATGTGTATCAACCATTGATATACAGAATATATTTGAGAGAATATATCAACCAAATTAACAAGCAATTACATGAAAATACATTTTTATAAAGCATCCTGCACAAGGATATGCATTGTGTTTAAAGTTAACATTCAGTTACCACAAAATGTCACCGCTATAGTGCCTGTATTTGCAAATTTTATGCTAAAACCCCACTAAGAATACCAAAATCTGACATGGTAAAACAAATTCTGAGATGGACATTGAGTTGTTCAATGTGTATCATCAAGTTTAGTGCTTAAAAAAGAGAAGAAAAATATAAATCCTGTAGAATATTGTAGAATGTCATTACCTTTATATTGTAAGGTGTTGGTCCGTTCCAAAAAAAAAAAGAAAAATCTGAGTTGAAAAGAGATAATACTGGCTGAGTAATTAAAAGTCCTATAATGTCTATTATTCATTCATATATTTATGTATGTATTATTAAGAAGAAAACGAAAACTTTTCTGGTACACTTCTTGTGTTTGATAGCAAGTGTTTTGAGAAAATGAGATTCACAAACTTGCATGTGGAAAAGATGGCTTGACTGTGTTAACGTGAGGGAGGGTGGTAGAGGGAAAACCAGACTAAAGGCAGCATCCCGCACCCATGCCATCCTACCTCAGAGGTAGTGTGTGTGGCGGCGTGGTAATATAATTACTGCTGGGACACTTCTATTCCCAATGATCCATTTGCGTCAGTCAGGTTCTCGTGGCCCCAGCCAATGAATGCATTCTCAGTTTCTCAAGGATAAAGAGATGACCCTCTCCTAACGGTGGTATCCATTTCATGTGGAAGAAGCTCCTCTCATTCTCGAGGTAAATCCCTTGATGGAAACTTTTACCCAACTACCAAATGACAACTTCTTTGATGCGAGGGTAGAAGTGATGATTTATGGCTCATTAAAAATGAATGCAAATGAGAAGTCAGACACATAGCACAGCTTGTATAGTTCCCCAGCTGCCCCACTTTCTGCCTCGTTTTTAGCACTGCACAAAGCCAAGCGTCTGGTTTTCCTCAAAACAAATGCCGGATCATCTCGAATCTCTTTAAGTCACAGGTCAACACAAAACTCTTCGGTCTATAACGATGACTATATGCGCCGTCTGTCGCAGGATCGCAGTCATTTTAACTCTCCCGAGTTGGATCTGTGAATCCATTCAAAGAACCCAAACATAAATTATCAAGCACGTCGCCGGTTCCCCGTAGTTAATCAGCATATCCGCACCCAAAGTAGATGTCACCTTTCACAACTCAGCGACAAAAATAAGACGGTGGTGCCAGTAGGTTGCTGTCAATACCTGTACTATAGGACACCTAATAGCAATGTGTCAGTGGCATCTGTAAAGAGAGGTTTAGCATTCTGGAGCAAAAGCTGCTAAAAATTTCTGTGTATGCAAACGAAGAACCATAAAAACGAGAAATGAGAATCACTTCATCAATGCAACAATTGAATCAATCAATAATCAATCAACAATGAATTGCTCTACCCTAAATAAATTCATTTATTGAATTGACTGGTTATCAACTGAGCTGGGTATTCCGTCCCACGGATGGAACGGTAAGTCCATCAAATAATAGAATTATCTCAAACTTCTTCAAGTAATTTCTAGACTTTCAAGCTGCAACTAGGTTAAAACTGTGTCGTAAATATAAGAGAAATTTGTATTAGGTTTGCCACTTGCGCCTCTTTGCAGACATTCCTACATGTCCTGCCATGTCCAGTAAACAGATGAACAGGTTACTGGCACAAATCACGTTAACAACATGGGAATGCCTATTTAGCAAGTTAGCGCCTTGGCATCGTACGCCAGGAATAAACTGTCTTCGTGACTGTTTGTAACACGGTGCTCCCACATTTACACGTGATGTACAGGGCTTGGCGGTTTACATTGGTACGACATACAAAATTTTGACATTATAAAGAATTAGCTTGCATTGTGGCATAAGAATATGTGTATGTCCAACACAGTTACTACCGTACTTACTCGTTTTCATTCGATTGTTCGATATTGAAGTGTTTTTCAGACAAATGTTTACTGTAATTATGACTACTAATACGTTAGCATAAGTTATTTTGTGAATAAAATGCAAAAAAAGTAAAGTCTATGTTGGATTCATTCTGTTTTGTGTTGAACAAAATGCAATACATGAAACAGGTCGGCAGCATGGTGGGATTGTGATTAGCTCATCTGCCTTACAAATAATTACCACAATTACGATTTAATCACTCCAAAAGCATAGGCCGACTTATATGGTATGTTTGCTTGAATTTAGTTAGGGCCCAAGCCATTCCTTTGTGGGCCTTAACACGTCTAAAAACTCAATATTCAAACTCAGGTTACATCGCCATGGTAGGAAGACAAAGGGAAGAGGGCATTGAAATTTTCATCGGAACTCCGTCATAAACACAAACAAAAGTAGGTCTGTTCCTGACCATCACCTTTTAGCAGAGCTGGGCATTTTACTAAAAAGTTGCGGTCCGTTTATCGCCTTCCGCCTACAGCCGGGGTACCCGTCCGCCATCCGTTTATCCGCCATTTTGTCTGGCCGGACCAAATGGTAATCACCTATAGGCCGGTCCGTCTATCATTTTAAACGGGCTTCCGTTAGCGTTTGCGTCTACTAAGTTCGCCAAACTACCACTAAAAGGTCCTAAAAGGAGACCTATATGGACCTTTGACGAGCTCGGCCGCGACCGACGGGAAACAAAGCCCCGCCGCGGCCATTGAAGCCTCATCGCGAAAACAGACGATAGACGATTACATCGACTGAATAAATGGGCTTCTGACTGCGCTTAGTCCAACTATTTGTTTAAGTTTACTGTCTATCTTTTTATCACCTACAAAATGGATCTGTCATAGGCGGATTGACAGACGGGTCCATCGCATAGGCAGAATGCCCATCTGTGCCTTTTACTGATATGTAAGTGGCACATATAGTTCCCTTGAATTGCATTCAGTGCTGCTGGTTGGTGCATTGATTTGCATGACTGTCTATCATCAGATGGACCTCTCATTGGGGAACAACGCCAACGCCATAGGGAGCGACGGCGCCCGACCCTCCCAGGAAGCCTGCGAGCTGTGTTAAGTGCGACGGCAGCCTTTTGATGTTGCGCGCACACCGCAACGCCGAATTCGTAAACAGTGACGATGAACTGAGATCTTCCTCCGGGGGGAATTTACAGCGTAAGGATATTAGGGGTTGTCATGCATAATGTGTCTCCACAGCTGCACAGCGTTTACGCTGATCTTGCAGCGTGGCTGGAAAACACTGATGAAGATCAGATTAGACTCAGATTCCAGATATTCACTACTTCCACATTGTTTGATAACCGGCAGGCTGTTTAAACCCAATGAAGAGAAAGTGCCAGGGAAAGAAAGACAACAGTTGGTACTATATGATCCAAGAGAGTCTCTGTACTGTTTTAAGTGCATTTTTTGCCTGTTGTAAAGAAAAAAATAAAAAGCTAGTTATAAATACTTGATTTTCTCTTCCCATTTTTATCCTCCACTTAATGCCTCATTCTACATGGCGTTGCATAAAAGCTTTATGCAATCTGGCCACCCAGAATGGCCCATGAGTCACATCGACACAGAACTGGACTAGCACAAGCAGCCGTGATTTTTCATTTTCTATAATAAAGAATAGATACAGTACATAGACGATTTTGTTGGTATGGAAGAGGCAGTGTTCACACAGGGTCAGCTGAGTTAACCCTCGAGTTATGTTGCGGGTCAAACAGACCACTATTAACATTTCCATCTATCCATCCATTATCCAAACCACTTATTCTCACAAGGACCGCGGGCGTGCTGGAGACTTTCCAAGCTGTCTTTGGACAGCAGGCGGGGTACACCCTGCCAGCTAATTGCAGGGCACACAGAGACAAATTGACATTACTACTGTTAAAGTTTAAATTATGAAAAGAAATATTGGCAATAAAACCTCTTCTGTTGGTCACTTTTTTCTCTTCTATTTTTTGAGTATATAGTTATTTAATTATTACCTTTTTACATTTTTGCACTCCTCTCCTGTTACATTGGAGGTCAAAATGACCAATTATAAAATGGATAAATACATGAAAACGTATTTTCTGTTCTATGGGATCATACTGGCAGCTGTCTTTTTTCTCTTGTTCTTTCTTTAAACAGGATTTTCAGATAATTTTTTCATGACTTCTATAACTGACATCTCAGATTATATTTATTTTTGTATTCAATTATCTCACTTAAATGATTGCCTGATTGATTTATTGTAAAGAATGATTTATTAGCACATTATAAACGATTTTGATGTAATTTCACATCTTTATTTTATTTTATATTATTAAGTAGCTGGTAATTAATCATAGTACAATTAATGGGTGTCAAACTAATTTTTGCCACATTTGGTCACGGTTTCCCCCGCAGTGTTGTTACGAATGTGAAACAATATAAATATTTAATCACCTCCTCATATTATTACAGACACAGTACACCATAAAATGATGGATAACTAAGTTTCAAATCAGAGGTCAAGAATAATTGTATGTTCCACTACTGTTCAAGTTACTGTAATAACAAGAAAATGCTTGGAGTGTCTTAATGTTATTATTTATTCCATATGACAATATGAAATTTTGGTACAGATTTTAGCAAGCATCATGGAAGTTGAGTTTACATGTAGTATTTGCTTTCACTGGTCACATAAAATAATATGGTGGGCCAGATCTGGCCCTCGGGCCTCGGGTTTGACACCAGTGGTATAAATTGAATTAACTATAAATACAATACAAAAATGAGACTTAATTTGATTAAAACAATTATTTTACATTATACTTCATTTGTACTATTTTTATACAATCAATGAATGAGCTAGACAAACTTTCCATTTTAGAAATCAAAGGTGGCCACAAGTACAGTAAATCATAAACGCGGCCTAATTCTGTAATCGTATAAGTGGGAAATGTTTGGTTGGAATATTTTTTTTTTTTTAAGTTCCAAGACTGTGATCCAGAGCAGGGTAAGACACTTCATGCCTAACTGCAAACATCATTGTCGCACAGTCAACTACAGTGACATACAGTGGGAGCGGTTGGAATTTCCCACCCAAAAGTCTGCCTATTTTCTGTTCTTTCTTACTTACATCACACAGAAGGAGCGTTTCATTTTGATCTGTGAACAATGATTGAGTAATTATCAATAAAAAACGCAGCGCTGACTCAAATCTAACATCTCTGAATAGAATGGCGATTGGGGGTTTGCCTGCTGCGACAGCCACAGAGTCTTCTTGCAGTTTCTTCCTCACATCCACACCCAAATCAGATGATGCTATCTCACTGTCACATGAACACTGTGTCCAAACACCATGATAAAGAGAGATGGAGTGAGACAGAGACAGAGACAGAAGGAGCCAAGGAGAAAGAGACAGAGACAGAGAGAGAGAGAGAGAGAGAGAGAGAGAGAGACCCCCAAAGGCCCTGCTGCTTTCCTCACCACGAATCTTCTCCATCAAACTGTTTCCTGGTAAACTCTGGTCTCCATCCCATAAATAACTGACTACTTGACACCCCACTTAAAAAGAAAAAAAAACCTATAAGGGTGGTTCTTGGTCTACGGCGGTCCTGACATAAGACCGTTCGTGGTTACAAACAGTGATACATTGCCCCATACAATTGAGAATTTCACCAAATAAACATATACAGTACAGGCAGACGCCTTGTACACTCTTCTACACATGCAAACCAAAAGAACGCCATCTGATGTGATCGCAGGCTGCCGACCGCTCACTGGTGGAGAAGCCGACATCATTTTCACCTCAACAGGCAAGCAGAGGCGCAATAATCAGCGGGCGGACTCGACACCTCGTAACAGAATCACGGGCCCCCTAGATTGTCAGATGAACAGAGTAGAGCTGCAACAAAAATATCCAACCCGAGCCCGAACTGCTCTCTCTAAATCAGAAGTTGGATTAAAGGCCTAGCTAGACCAAAACGACGTTGGCCAACAGTAACAGACGCTTACCCCCTGTGGCGTCTGGCCGGCTGTCGGCACGTCACGCTGGAAAAATACACCACAACGACAGACAGCGACGCTGACCATTAAAGTACCTTCTGCGCATACATAAGATGTAATACCCTTCCATACCATCGGCGGCGGTAGTCACTATTTCTCATTGTTAGAAAAATCCAACCGGAAAGTTGTTGGCCGAGGGCGGATTATAAAATCGTAAACAAACGAACTCCCACGCGAAGCAAACCATCACGTTCTTGACACGGTATTTGTGAAATACTTAAATTGTCAACCCTTGCTCCTGTACTTGTAAGAAGATTATGGCAGCGAAGACGTGCTCACTGTTTATCCGCATTTGTCACTTCCCGTTCATGCTCCGTGCGCTGATTGGCTAGCTAACAGCCAATCAGAGTGACCAAATGTCACGACTGGCGACGCCCTCCCAGACGCTTACTGACGAGTTACGACACTACGACGGTGGTCACTACACCAATCAGACGGCGCATTCAGACGCCACGACGCTTCACGACCTCCGACGTCGGTTTGGTCCATCTAGGACTTTAGAGGTGCTGGTGCCAAGAAATTGAAATTGACAGAAGAGTCCTCAACTTATGGACTGCAAGTCAGACCCCAGCCGTTCAAGTGGCGTATGTGTGTGCGCGTGTGTGTGGGGGTGTCACTTCCCTTTGCTGTCGTAATGGTTGATGTGTTTTGCTGAATAAGGCGAGGACTCATCTTACCACCCGCCGCCTCCAGCTGTCTTGGTTCACAAGGCTCCTCGGACAGACAGAAAAAACAAGGATATCGCAGGCCCTTCCTGCGGGGCTCCGACTCTTCCAACAGAACTAGAGTACGAACAATTGGTTTGTTTGTCTACTCCTTGACAAATAAAAAATAGTA
Organism: Filicampus tigris; assembly: GCF_054856515.1. NCBI lineage: Eukaryota > Metazoa > Chordata > Actinopteri > Syngnathiformes > Syngnathidae > Filicampus > Filicampus tigris. The sequence goes on from NC_141220.1 coordinate 15,712,880, forward strand.
GCTTAGTGTGACCGAAATAGGAGTTTTAAAGGGAACACCTACTGGGTAATTGACTTTTTAAATGTTGTTGCTGTTCTGTTCCAAGTCACCATAATAACAAAACATGTACCGGTACTTGATATTGGCCTTGAAATAGAGGGCACGGAGCGACCAGTGCTTGATTTGCATGCCCCCAAAACAGGCCAATTTCACTAAGGCACAACACAGAGGGCGGAAACAGTGCATTTCTGACTTTGCACTCGGGGCTCAACGAGTAACCCTAGCCCCGGTCGTCATAAGTGACAAAAGTGAATCCCGCGTAGGTGTTGGAGGTTTGCATTTGCATGTGTCGCGGCCATACACTTAAAACAGACTAATTTCAGCCAGGCACCAAACGGGTGTATTGTGCGTTATAATTCTTGGGGTATTTTGATAAAAGGATGTCACAGTCACATGAGGAAGAAATCTGGAACTGGTTTAAACAGCACTGGGCAAGAATTCGACCTTAATCAAAAAAAATCTCAACTCTTTTGATGAAACATTAAATTACAAGTAGTAGAATGGGACTTTTGTCATGCCCTGGGGGCGATCTGTGTCGTTTTTACTGGCACTAAGCAACTTTGAGTTGGATGGGAGCACCCCTGGCACACAAAAATAACATACAAATGTCCTGAATTGCTTTACGGCATATTCACTTGGATTCGAACGTCAATGCGCTATTACTAGTGTCATGGCAGAAGCACCAAAACAAACAAAAAAAAAACAAAGTATTGTTTAAACAAAATTAGATTAATTACCTCATCTCTATTCATCTTTCATACAGCCACTGGAAATAGAAATGTAATTCAGTCCAACTTGCAGGCCAGCGAGAGCTCAGTATTTCACCACTACGCGTTTGCACGCATGGGAAATGTGGTTGACTTTTGTCAAAGCACAACCGCTTTTGTCCATATGGAGCCGCCATAATCAACAAAAACTGACATGTGACACAGTGTTGTTGGTCAATTGTGTGCTAACGTCTAGCATTGCATTCACTACCATGGCGACTAGGGGGAGATCAACTGTACCTATTCAGCAACTTGTCTAAAAAAGCATGCACGAATCCCATTTAGACTATAAAACCGTAGATTGCATTTTCACTCATGGAAGCAGCACTTCATCACCAAGCTCCCGAATAACACTTGTTAACTAGCATACTAACATCGCCAAACACACCAATACCTCGACCTCAAGTGTCATTACGGCCTTGCTTGATTCATCACTCCAAAATATGCATGTAAACATTCTTAATGTCATGCCATTTCTTTACACTCACATACACTAATGTCACGCTAAAGTGAATGATTGTAAAGCCACCACTGTTGTGACGTGACATTTCAATTCACTTAGATTAGTGCTCGGCCTGCAACAGTAACAGCTTCATCCATCAGAACTCAGTCGAACTTTGAAGAAACTTTTATACGTTCACAATCTAATTGTTCATCTGCGAGTACAATGTCTTCGGTTTACCAACAGAATACAAAGCAGGAATTCAAATCTCTAGAGTGAGATGCTTTATAAGATCTACATAGTCGGGCATCAGGAATTCAAAACAGTAGGGTATATTAGTAATCACGCGGATCTTTTGATGTAGTAAATTAGATTATAATATATTCCTTTGATTTATGTTTTTTTTACTTCCCCAAGTCTCATTAAAATTCTGTTAAAATGCAACTCAGCAAATAGATGTCTCTTCTAACTCCTGTTCCAAGAGTCAGTTTCAATGACATAACACTTTAAAACGAAATAGTACTACCAGTCACCAGTTTTTATGATTGATCTCAAGGTTTACAGGCTCTGTTGGAGACAACAGATGTGAACCAAACCGCAAACTCATTTGGGCTTGTTGGTTTTCTTCTTAGTGAACCCGCATACTCTTGCAATGATGCAGAGTGTGATCGTGCGGTTCCTCCTGCACACCCAGAAAGTCAAAGTTAGTGGAGGTGACATCTCACAAAGGTGCTAAATGACTTCGCAAAGTCGCCACCTCACGCTTACACAGTTTCCACCACAAGTCAAAACAGAGAAGGTAACTATGAAAACGTCAGAGACAGATCAAGGAATGGACTCTCAATCGAGAAAACTCCATATACAAGTCTTTAAATGATCTCATGTTCTATCAAGTATGCGTGATGGCCAATGTGGATAAGGGGCTGCTGAGGCACACTACAGTTCGGCCCACTGTCTACCACGAATCCCAGTAAGTTCCATTCCGGGCCATCACATTCTGAAATGGTCACTCACGTTTCTAAGGTTCTGATTAACATCTGACACATTTTTCATGTTCTGTCAAGTCTTTCTACAGATGATACATGAATGCCCAGAAGCTTTGAAGCATGTTTGTTGCTATGTTGTGGCTCCCCTGCGTGACCCTGCTTTATAAGACCTACCAGACTAAGCGTGCCTTGTCAGGCTCTAGTACAACATAACACGTTATATCGCACATACATACCGTGATTGAGAGCAATGAAAAGGCTACCTTACCGCGCAATGAAAAGGCCGCCATACCGCGAGAACAGAAACAAAATATGGCAAACCAGGACAGAGCGCGCATCACACATAGCAGAACAAGACAAAACTGGAAATCACTTTGATGTGCTAGGGAAATACATTTGCTTCCCGTCCCACAAAGGACCATCTCCAAGTTTTGTTCCTGCCTACTACATCACGTTCTGTTCGGTTGCGTTTTACCATGGCCGACTAGGTTTCTCATATGTACCTTGACTGTTGTGGCAAATTTTTGCACAGTTTAAAAAGTCCTGTGGCAGGTAAGCCGGACTTCGGGGAAAAGGCGGACGACTCCCTGGACTAGTCAGCTGTCAGTCGCAGAACACAAATAACAAAAAATATTAAAACATAAACATTAACTCTCACATTCACACCATCACTGAGTGGGAAATGAACCAAACTGCCTGCGTAATAGTCAGGCATATTGTACCAGGACACTTAGGTCACTTTTCTAAGAAACTACATATAATTTAGACTATTGTCGTATTATATATTTTTGTCTATTCATCATAAACAATCCATCCAGGAGTTTTAGCAGGGAAGCCCAGACTAACCAGATGCCCAAGCCGCCTCATCTAGCTCCTCTCAATGCAGAGGAGCAGTGGCTCGTCTCTTGAGTCCAATGACCAAGCTTCTCGCCTTTGTATAAATAATGTTTTTTTGGGGGGTTTTTTGAAAATCAAAATTGTAATTTCAAAACTATTTTCTATATAAAATCGGGCTGAGCTGAGTTACTTTGGGTCCACAATCACAAAGCATGTTGACAGAGATGCAGGATTGTGGAGGTTAAAAGCAGATTAAGAGCAGATTTAGAGAATGGTTCCGCTCCAGGATCTTCCAAGCAAACTTGAAAGTGCGGTCCAGTCCAGACCTCTTTTCAGAATCAGTCGCCGGAGACAGAAGGAAACGACAACCCCGGTCCTTAAGCTGCTCTGCCCTGCTCAGCAGCACATTTGCTGAGTGAGCCAAACCCAGTGGCTTACCACCAGAGGTCTCAGTCAAGGGCAGGACAGTTGAAAGGTCACCGCTTGCCATCTTGCTATACAAACAGGGCCTCTCACTGACTAATAAATTCACCCTCAAAGTTCACGTCAAGCTATTAGTGGAAAAGTTGCTGGTTGGAAGATCAATTTTCTTGTCCTACTATTCTTTTGGAATTGATGGAATTGATTTTTTGCAAGACTGACGTCACTCTTGTGGTGTGGTCTGCTTGTCTGAGGAGCATGACAAAAGGACTGGTTGCAAAACTGAATTGAAATTAGTATTAGTTTATAATCAAAAATGAAACTGTGCAAAACATAACATAGGTATTCTGCCCTCCCTGAGCAGACTGAGTACAGTTTGGCAGATAGCGAATAGTCCCTTAAAAAGAGCCCTATGTTGCTGGTTTTAAGCGGTTTATTACACTCCAGTTGAAGTTAACTGTAAAACTAAACACACAAAAGAAAGAGAATTACACATAGTGCATATTCGAACATAAGTCACAGTACTTCGTTTTATTTCCCGAATGTAGTTAGCTCATGGCTAATGCACAATGAAAATGCCATTAACTCGCTAACGAAAATGCGCGTGCTAATCGCGGCACTTGAATCCCTCAAACAACGGACACTTAATCGTATCAAACGTTGCAGGAAGGCACACAAGAGAAGCATCCAAACAATACTCACAGGCATATGCTCTTCCTACACTGCCAACAACTGAGTTGTAACTACGAAACTCGATCGTGATTTTCTTCTACTCTTCAATGTAACAACACACATCGCAATACCCACATTGCCCCGAAGTGATCAAGTCGTGCACAACTTGAATAGTGCTCCCATCCCATGTACACACACACACACACACACACGCACACACACGCACACACACACCCACACACACACACACACACACACAAATAGGGCAATACATAGGGTACCTAAAGTATCGATACTTCATCAACGTATCGATACTTGGTATCGGCACAAAAAAGTATCACGATACATCGCAAAATGATATTTTTTCCCAGCCCTAATATTTATATTTCGCACATTAACATGATCAAAACATTAATCTGTTCACTTTCCATATCCACTTTCTACTATTGGTTGGGAGGTTACAATTGGCTCAAAAAACCCTTTTATTTATGATGTGATAATTTTGTAAATATTTAGAATATGAAAATATGACTTATTTTTATTCATACATTTTTCAAAATATTCTAATTATTTTTTACAATAGAATGTTATTTTTCTCCCTTTTACATAAAAGGCAAGTGTTAACATTTTATTTTCATTATTTACATTTTATTACACTATGTATGATATACAGTATGTACAATACACATTGTTTTACTTTGTGTTGTTTACTACACAAAATGTTTATTTTCATATTTCATATTTGTTTTTTTGTCAGATATTCTATATGTATTACACTCATTTTTTAAATCTGCAAAATATATATATATTGTACAAATTACAAAATGTATTTATAATTTTTAAATTACTTTTCTGTATAAAAAAAAACCCTAAAATCTTTTTTTTTCTTTTAAGAAAAAAATGTGTGGAATAAAGTGTGCTTGTTACACAAACACGAGGCAGAAAGGGAGGCCGGAAATTGAGGACTTGCTGTGAGATACCAAAAGCCTATAGTGCTACCATGACACACTGCACACATGGTGACCCATTTAGCATCAACCCCAAATTGTTAATTATGAATATGTTCATATAAATTATTGTGATTGTTTATCGTCAAGCAGCGGGAATGATTCCATATGATACAACTAATTTATTTAGAGATTTTTTGGGGTAGGAGATGGCGTCCAGAAAACCGCATTGTAAAACGTTATCTGCCAGGCTCAAGATTCTGCATGTGACCTCCAGGTCTCACAGTAGAACGCTGGAATCTCCATATTGATGATCGCGTGCCAATAAACAATGACTCATGTTACCAAATGCTTTCCTACTTTCCTTGTCAAAGGGGGGACCAAACACTAACTCACTAACTGAGCGAGCTTCATATTGTTTCTCCTGATAGCAAAAGTGACTTTGCTTTAAAACAAAACAAAAAAATAAGTTACGTATTTACATTCAGCAAACATTTAAGTGGACTCTTGGAGCATTCTGTCTTTTTTTTTTTTTTTTGCAAACGATCAACTCAGGATTCTGTTTAGTTTGGACTACTTTTATGACAGAAAAAAAGCAATAATTTTTAAGTTTAATCAGGTTGACAAAAAAAGGACAACTGCTAAGACTGTACATTTTGTTGGGTTTTCAAAACAATTTTATTTCAAAGGCAATAATGAATGAAAATAATCAATTCAAGTGTGATATATTACCAACATAAAATATTTAACTCAACAGGTAATTTAGATTAAAAAAAAAATTAAAAACAGGATATTAAAAAATAAATAAATAAAACATGCCATTTTAATGATGAAGTGGAATGTGCTATTGTCCTATTTTAACAATCCTGTCAAACAAGTGTAAAAAGACTTGACATTAACTTTGTTTTTCTTCATAAAATTCTTCTTTACTTTTGAAATTTAAAAAAAAACAAAAAAAACAACATGGCTTTTCAGTCATGGCTTTGTCAAATCTCATGTTGCTAAGTGACACTGGCTGTGTGGGCAGAATTTTCCCAAAATTCCAGTGGGAATGCTACCAAGCCCATGGCAAGTCAGTAAATTAAACGCCATGCTACATCCACAAGTAGAGGTGGGCGATATATATCGTCATCGATATTATCGTCAATCTTGCTTTCACGATGTGTAATTTTACATTATCGAGTATTAATACTGCCTGGAAAAGCGAGTGAGCCGACAGCCGCAAAGTACGAGGAAATGCTGAAAATCAGTGTGCATTGACGGCAGAGGGGGAGGAAGTGATAATCATTCGCAGAATCGGCGGGCAGGACCCGGTCACGTGTCCGCACTGCAGCCGAGCTACGTTTCAAGTATGGAGGAGTGTCCAGCGGGGAATAATAGCAAGGCGCGAGTCCACGTCGTCCGTAGTCTGTAAATGGTTTGGGGTTGACAAGACTGACGTCGGTGGGAATAATATTGTTGGATGTGCCAAAACGGTCACATCGAAGAGCAATTCTGTTGCACCACGAGCCATATGGGTTACGAGGAAAACTTGGCGACCGCACAAGCACACTAAACAAAAGCTTAAACACACACACTCAGAAAACAGTCGCTGAGTTGAACCAACAAATATAAACGCACTCACGCACACACACACTCAGTACTTTAGCGAGCAAGTCAAACCTCCTGGATGATCGGTTAACATTCAGTTTACACGCATGTAGTCCGCATCATTCATAACTAGCCTGTATTCCCGAGGAGTTTGTTGCACAAAGTACGACGCGGCTTATTAGTGTGACGCCAGCATACAAGTCACATATAAAGTCAAAAGTCTCCATACCACAGCGATGAATGAGTGGGAAAATGCACTTTTCGGTAAATTGCAGTTTTGTTATTCAACTTTATTCCGAATACGGTGGCCAATATATGAGAACTGGTGTTGTCATGACGACGTCTTTTTTTTTTTCTCTCGCTGGGCGTCACACGTCACATATCAAATACATTTATTTCCCATTCTGATTGCTGTATTTAACACCCTTTTTTCCTTCTGATTGCTCTAGAAGTTGGCAGTGGTACACCAGTACTTACTGCAGCTCAAAATGTCACATCATTATGAAATAACAGCAGAGACATTTCAATGACATAAATATTCCCAAAAATCAATGTAAGTCTATACATCATTTTTTTGTTCTTTATTGTAAAATATTGTCGTAGAATATCATTATGTTTTGCAGAAGCTGCATTTAGCAATTTAAAAGACATGTTGTTCACAAACGCTGTCTATCCACAATTGGTCTGTGACGCAAGTGCAGATTTTAAATATTTGTTGTAGAATATCGTCAAATTATCGTAATCGGGTTTTTTTTTTTAAAAAACATCAAGATATTTTCTTTTCACCCATATCGCCCACTCCTATCCAAAAGCAATGAAGAAAACTCAAATTCTACAAAATTTAGTGCCCCTCATTTGTCTAGTATATTTGCTCTAAATTTAGCAGCAATTGGATAACAATCTCTTGGACGATTTCATCTTTGGGAGGTCGTAGTAAAGCCTAAAGTGCGTGCTTTAAACCAAAATCGGAGACTTCCTGTCTCTTTTTCGGCATGACTTCTTGAGACTTTTATTGTGGGTCGACACATGATAGGCTAACAACACTACATGTTGCCCAGTGAAAAAAAAATGCAGGAACTGCAGTACTCAGTCAAGGACTGGGTGTCGTGTCTGCAACCCTTGCCAAGTGATAATTTTCACCAGGCTGAACACATTCAAATTTGATGAGTTTTTGAGTAGAAGAAAGTCCTTCATAAGGCAGATGTTTGGCCTAAGAATAACAACAACGAACAAATTCACATTTCTGGCAACGGGTCATAATTCTGGTCCTTATCGGGAGACTTGCGATAAGAAAACACTGTTGGACCACAATGACAACAATGAAAATATATCTTTTTCAAGCTTTTTCCAGTGCACCCTGGCTTCCAGCTTCCCTTGTACTCCTCACAGAGAACATCCTGCCAGCAGAAAAACGGAGGAGAAGGTCGTTTTCGTTCTGTGTTAAACGCCCATTTTCTCTTTCTGACAACCGGCATTAATTGCAGATCCGACGCGCCCACGCACGCCACATTTGCGATGGAAGGAGAACGCTGAAGCGCCGAGATTAAAGTGGGGACTGAGAGTGCCGTGAGAGGATGCTGCAGCTGCCCCGTTCCTCGCACATCCTGTATCTCCCTTTCAATTAGCTTTCAATTAGGAACTCGGGCAAAGACGCTGACAAGTACTAAATGCACATTACTAGAGACTAACCTATGGCATAATGAACTTTCCAAAAAAAAAAAAAAACGGAATATTTGCGTCATGGAAAAGGCAGAAACTGAGGTTAGACCAACAGCTCATATACAAGAGAGACACTGACGGCAGCTCCATCGGACTTACTAACACAGCCTATAAATTGTTCAAATGATACTTGATCATGTGATTCAGATCATGAGCAACATTACCGCTGAAGCCCGGAGCAGCGTGCGAGGCTTAATGACTGAAAATTGGAGGTTGTTTTACTGCTTCGCCATCAAAACCGAGCGGCAAACAGCCAGTTGCGAATGTGCTGCAACGGCCATCATGACCAAAGATAAATACGCAACAACTCTGAAAACGCCGCTCAACTCACGCTGGGAATTGGACAGCTCATCTGGGCTTGGAGTTTGACCAAGACTTCCGCCAAGATGTTCGCGTACCTCACGAGAGCTCACTTCAAATTATAATGATGAGTTGTTCTATTTATTGTATTGTTTGTAAAGTGCTTTGTTACAGCTGTAGCTGTTATGAAATGCGCTATATAAATACATTTGTATTGTATTGTATTGTTTTGTTTGAAATTATTTAGGCTGGAGCATAGGGACCAAGCCCTGCCACGAATAGCCAATATCCACAAGTGACACCCCTCCTTCAAAGTTTGGTAACTTCCCGTAGATTCCACAAGGTAACAGCAAAGCACTACTTGTCTACAAATTAAACTCCTCAACTCACTTCAACATACTTCCTTGACACAAAGTTACCAGCAGACGGCGCACCTGAGCATAAAGACAGTAAATTGCTGAGTGAGCAATCCGCAATGTGCGAGTTTTTTTTTTTTCTTCTCATGTAAATTTGAGTTGACACATAGCCAAGATAGCTGTGTTTGTACTGACCGAACACATGTAACGACATGTGCGCAGTTATAACTCTACAAGGCTTCGGACTGCCTCTAAATAGTGGCATAATTTGAAGCAATTTCAAGTCGCACAAGTGTGACTAAGGTTGGACGATTATGGAAAAAATAATAATCACCATTATTTTGATTGAGATTGAAATAAGGATGAATAAAACAGGATTAATAACGATTATATGCATTGATTTCAAAATTTATTAATTCAATTAATTCAACAAAAAAATACTAAACTACTTTAAACTATCATCATTGCATCATGCCATTCATCCCTGCATGTTGAACATTTTATTCTTGAGCACTCTATATTCTCTTTGTCAAGTACAATATGACTTTGTAAATATCACATGAAATTCAAGCCTCTTTCATTTTCTTTCTGCTGCATCCACGCCTTTGATGCCTTTCATCGTTGCACACATTGAATCCTTGAATAAGCTTTACGCTATCTCTTTATTATATTTATATTCATCTTAGTCTTAGGCCTTACTGAGCTAACCTGGGACCTCGGGGATTGTATTTTAAGCCATGTCCTGTGGAAAGGTGTGATGGTACGACAAAACAAAGTCCCTGGATCTTTGTTTCCTTGAATTTTGAGAAATTAAAATTCCTTGAATCCTTGAAAATTCAACTTCAAATATAATTTGAAACGAGAAAATAAATTGGTAAGAAAGTAAAATACGAATATACTAAAAGAATACAAATTTCAAAAATATATAAATAAAAACAAATACAGGCTGTTCCTGGTCGTTTTGGCCTCTTAGGGGCAGTGTGTTGCCATGCATAGATACAATACAAACTTACAATGAGATAAGAAGACAGTTGCGATTGAACTCGTTTTTCACAGATTGGGAAGACTTTGTGCCTTTGAGAATTGTTATGTTGCCTGTGTGGATGTGTTTCTACAGCGTTTGTATGTGAATATTCGTAATTTGATTAAATATTAATCCCGAAGTCAATGCTAATTTCCCGTTAGCTTTGAAAGGGCTCCTCCATTGACTTAAGTATTAATGGTAGCGATATTTTAAAAACGAAGCATGTTTTGTATCTAAATATACAGCGTGAAATATTACTCCCGAAGTCAATGCTAATTTCCGGTTAGCATTTGAAAGGGCTCCTCCATTGACTGAAGCATTAATGGTAGCAATATTTTAAAAACGAAGCATGTTTTGTATTTAAATATACAGTGTGTGTAATTCTTTTTGTTGTGCATTCAGTTTTATAGTAAACTCCAACCGCTTGCTATGCAAGCAACGTGTTGCATTCAGGGTCAGGAACACACGGTGCCATTCTACACATTAATCCGCTTTTTTTTCTTTCAATTACAACGTTTTAAAAATCAAGACATCACAATCGGAAACACAATTAAATGTAGATTAATCGTCCAGAACTATGTGTGACCAGTAAATTTGAAGATTTTTTTTTTTTTTTTTTTTTTTTAATATCTTTTGTTATTGAAAAAATTCTGCTCTACACTTCAAGCCACAGCAGTAATACAGCGAAAATGAATGGAAATGTGAAAATGTACTTCGCAGGTCGATTTATAGTGTGCACCCCTAAAATTTCAGGTTAGGGGTCACCGTGCTCCTAGTTAAAAAATATATATTTTTAATTGTCTGGAGCCCTGATTAAAGGTTACATAGCATGGCCTGGGATGACTCTTCCTCCCCATTGATTTAAATTACTCCACAGTGCACTGTTGTCAATTATTTTGTTATTCTAATGTTGATGGACACCAATTTATTGTGCCATATTTAGACTATATTTAATCGTCTACCACCAAACGTTATATTTCGTTGACATCCAGCTGGCTTTAATGGGATATATCCGACCTGCACTCGCACGGGCAGATATCCCGTACATTGTGTATCCATATTTGGAAGAGGCAGACCTAATTCCAATCTGGAGTTATCCGATTTCTTGCAGGGTGGCTGGGGAGTCCCAATTGTGCCACTTGAGGGCAAAATCAAAATCTGAATTGTGTCACTTGCAATGCAATTTAAATACAGCCTATCAGAGCTGGATTCAAGACGCCGAGTTAACTTTTGAATTGGTTGGCATAGTGTGTTTTCTTGATTTAACTGGTTAATTTCCTTCCTCCCTTCTTTGCTGCTTATTTGGAGGTGTGATCATGCCATGCATTACGCCCATGGTCATCGAGAACACCAACAAAAGCATTGTGATAACAAATCCACAGTAGGAAGACTTGAGTTGATATTAGAACCAGAACCTCTTGACTGTCAAGAAGATGAGCACCCTGCCCATACTCACACATATTCAGATATACTTAATATGTTACTGTGAACATATACGTTCCATGAAAGATAAGCTTTCAAAGCTACAAAGTTAGTACAAATAATAGTGCCTGTAAAGTAAATAACAGGCTCAGACTACTTCAATTTCCATGATCTCCATTTTGAAATCCAAACAAAGCTGACAGCATTTTCCTTGAAGTGCTTGCAGTTGGGAGCAAATCTCTTAGCGTGACTAAATAACAACAAGACCAACAAGACCAGGAGCTCAAACCACCAACTGTGATGTCAACTTGCATGCACAAAGCAGGTGCTGCTGTGTTGGTTGGCACTGTTAATACCACACTTACCCACTTACCATGCAAAGACGCCAAAGCGGCCTAAATGTCAATCAGAAATAATGAATGATGTAAGGTTTTGTCATGGCTACACAAGAAAAATAACGGCAGTGCTACTATGCAAAAAGCAGGTGCTGCCATGGTTAAGACGCGTCCCATCAAAAAGTGGTCCCGTGCGCCCATCAGATTAAGAAGTGGGATTTGTCAACTTTTCTTTGGTCATGATAAACAGACCAAATGGGTTAGTGGCAACCCGACAGGTACAATCACGGCAGACTGCTAAAAAGCATGCAAGTTAAACAATATCAAGGAAATTGGAAACAAATGACTAGTTTTACTTGGTTAAGAGAACTATTACAATTATTTCTTTTGGAAAAAAAAAAAAAAAAACAGAGGGAGGAACAAAATGGAAAGCAAAAGTCTGCGCTGTTAACTTATATGCACAAAGTAGGTGATCAGCACTGTTCATAGACGTAAAAAATCACCAACTCTGCATGGAAAAAAAGCAGGTGCTGCCATGGTGATTGGCATTGTGCATGAGACATTAATCATCAAAGAGCGGCCCAACTTGAGCCAAACTGACCAAAATGTCGACTTTAATCAGGTTAAGAGGGTTGAACTGTCAAGATTTCTCTCGTCATAACGCACATAACAATTGTTTTAGGAGGAAAATAACTGGTAGAAAATGACGTCCTGCTGCCGCGCAAGTGAACCGCTATCAGAAGCGTTTAGTACGAGTTGCTTGAAACTCGTTGTCCGGGAAAAAACTGTTGTTTGTTTATTTATTTATTTATTTATCTATTTTACGTGTTCCAATCGCGACGATCCACTGTACTGTACTGTACAGTACTGTACGCCTCCCTCTGGTGCTTCCCTGGCGTTACTAACTCGCCCTGGTCCGTCACGGCCGCCTTTCAACAACAACTATTTCTATTTGCGTTCACTCACCTTTTTCGTCCCGGGTCGTGTTGTTGGAGACACTCTATCGACAGCTCCGCTGAACAAAACGTAATTTCGGTTCACATTGAACACGCTGGGCAGCTATTTTCGGGGGTGTTGAGAGGGAGGAGGGGGGAAGCTGACAAACTCAGAAAAAGCCAGTCTGCCTCTTGACAGCAAGGCTCCGCCCCTATTTCAGACGTCATCACACTTCACCCACGCCCACTCAACGCACTCGCTCGTTATTGCGCACGCGCACAACAACGAAGGAGTAAATGTTTTTATTACAAAAGTTGGCAGTGGATTTTAAACTAACAGTCTTCCAACGTAGATTATCAGGAGGGGACGCAATAGAGACAAAAATGAACAGATGGACAAAAAACATTTAAAAAAATGTCCTTTGACGTCACATTGCTAAGACAACAGTGGTACTTATGAGCTGCGTGCGCAGCGTCCAATCGTGACACGCAGCGCCTCAAGGGAGTGGCCAATCGGAGCAAAACGTAGGCGGGAACATGTCACGTGTAAAGGGCCAAAGGGGAGGCGTGGTAGTGCCTTTGGAACATGACAGCATGTTTGTTGGTCCTGTCTTTTTTGGGAGAGGAGAGCAGGTGCTGTGAGCTGCGACGTGACCACACAACTCAGACATAATAATGACGAATGCAAGTCTATCTGCAATTTAACTTACTTTTTTTTTTTTTGCTAATTCTTGAGCAAAATAAAAACAGGGTGTTTATTGTGGGGGAGGACCATTACTAATACAATGTATTTAAGCTATGAAATATGTTTTATATTTTTCCAGAAATATCTCATAATATTGAATGAAAATCACAAATTCCAAATATTAATTATTATTGGTGGGACAAAAATAGGTATACACTTTTTAAATTAACTTACTTAGGAAACGAAGAAGATAAGGATAGAAGGGAGGGAGGGAGAGTGATATGTATGGAATGAAGGAAGGAAATACAAATCATATGAAACAAAGGAACAAAGAATGGAAGGAAATAAGCAGAGCTGGGCATTCCGCCTATGTGACGGACTGGTCCGTCTATCCACATAATGGACACTGATTTTGTAAGCGATAAACGAAAAACGGGAAACTTAAATAAATGGGCAGACTAAGCATAGTTGGAAGCCATTTTTTTCCCGGTCTATGTAATCGTCTATCATCTATTTTCGCGATGAGGCTTCAATGGCTGCGGCGAGGCTTCCGTTTCCCGTTGGCTGCGGCCAAGGCTTTTTGACAGCTCTTGGGTCCTAAAAGGAGATGCATTTTGTCCGGCCTCGATGAGGTGGGAGGGGTTGTGCTAGGAGCTAGTTGAAGTTAGTAGACGGAAACACTAGCAGCAACCCGCTTAAAATGATAGGTGGACCACCCTATAGGCGATTACTATTTGGTCCAGACAGCCAGTCACAGGGTACACACAGACACTGCCACTGAGCGGGAATTGATCCCACGCTGCCCGCTCACAACTCGGGCGTGTGTACCACTACACTATCAGTGACCCCTGTTTTGAAGTCATGAAGAACAAATACTTCCTAACTGCACTAAAGTAGACCAAGTATCTGTATTAAAGTATTTATTTTTCTGATGTTTTACTCTCTGTTACTCCCTATATATTGAAACAGATAACATTTTACTAACTTTGTCAAAATAGGCTTGTTAGTGTTTAACTTTGTGGCTAACCCCAATTCAAAAAGGGCGCTAACAAAGAGAGGTAAAGTCAGCGCGGATTAATTGAAGAGGGAGACAAAAAATATTATCTTTAAAGTTATCAAAAATGTATTACAGTATGCACAATTGACATTTTACTTACAAACTGCACTTTTATTCACTTTGAATTACAAGCATCGAGTCAGTTCTTCCACTTTTACCACAATTGTGAACACGAATGTATGTGTGTGAGTACTTTTGCCTTTTCTGGTCACGACCGATGTCATACAATAAAACAATGTAGCAGTAAGTAATGTGCTTAGCATGATCCCGTCCCTAACTGTTCAGCATAACACTGTTAAGACTCATCTTAACATCATGAGACTGAATCACGCCGGTCATGGGACATGATAGACACATTCATGATGAATTCAAGTGGTATTTCTATATCATAAGATATAGACAAAAAAGTAACTTGAACGTGAATGTACTTGTCAGGACACTTGTGTAAACACAATCAGTATTAACTTGGCAAAGCCCAAAGAGTTTAATCAAAAATGCACTACACCTTAAAATTAGCATGATAGTTTAGTCGGTTTGGCGCCCCCAAAAAAAGCAGTCTGTTTCGCACATGGACTGAGAGGCCAGTATCAGATAACACAAGAGGAGAGTCATGGTGAAAACAGTTGGAAACAAGCACCGTACAAGCGTCTCAGACTAACTGGCCGTGTCTGCATTGTTCTGCTCTTGGCTTTTGGCCACGTGGCCGTCCAGGTTAAATGAAACTGTGCTTTATGGCCAGCACGGGGCGAGGCAGACTGGCTCTTCCTGCAGTTTTTCTTCATCCTCTTTTGCTTTGCTGTGCAAACTCAAGCTGTACAAGGACAATATTATGGCAAGCAGAAATTCCACATGTCAGGTATTGGGAGAAAAGCACATACGCAGTATTAAGTTGCTTGTGTCAAAAGGCTCCAAGAACTACACCGGGCTTCGCTTGGAAGTGTCTTATCGACTTTGAAAATCAAAATCACATTTCGATGCTGACATTATTGACATACCAATGGTACACTACACTTCTACTACATTGCATGTTTTCTACTTGAAATAAATGTTTACAATTCAATATAACTTTCAATAAAAGCATGTGTAAATCTGAGAAAAGTGTAAAGAACCATGTCAAGCACATTCAAGCAGTGCGGTTTGATTACGTTTCAACATATGTTTGGTATTTCCATGGTCACGAGTTGTGCAGGGTACCAAAATGTGTACTATACAGCTTGTTGGTACTCTTCGATCAAGGTACTGACCACAGTGGTCAGGTCCCACTGTGAGGTAAGTTGGTATGTTAGACTGATGTCCACCGTTATAATGTGACGCTGTAAAAGCAGCTATTGCTATATGGCCAACGTAACCCAGAGTGGAAATGCAGAATCTGAGATTACCAGTACAGAGTTAACCAAATAAATTGGTCCAGACCACCTGTTGAAACGCAGGCTTGGAGTCTCCATTTGATAGTACAAATATAAAATATTATATCCACTTAGCACATTTCTATAGCTACATTCCTGCATTCACGTGTCGATAAACACACTAATTATACTCAAAAGTACTCATTTTTAATATGTGGTATTACCACAAAATATACAGACTGTGGATTAGAATGCTGTGCGGCACAACAAGAGAATATAGGATACCAAGCAAATGTTAGCATATGCATTTAAGTGTGCATTCTCAACTGTTACAATAACACGACTGTAAAAAATCCAATTCAACAATGAGCAACCTGCACTGGTATCAGTTCAATTCACTTGGAACACCAGCTCAGCAGCTACAAAAAATAGTACATCGCACCTGCTCTTACAAATAAAAACATGGAAATAGATGAGTTTGTACCCAATACTGAAAAAGGGGTCATCATCAAACTGCCATGTGCCACCCACATTAGTTGACGTAGGCAAAAAGCCTGTGAGAATTTAAGGTAGCCAACTGTGAAGGATACCTGGATGTAATTGGACATTCCGTCACTGACTGACACCCATTTTGCTGACGTTTGATGAATGACAGGACACTTTTTACAAGTGACGAACTAAGCACTGATGGAAGTGGATTTCCATCCATGAAGGTAATCATCATTAACCGGCACATCACTAAGGGTTTTATCACTGACGGTCCGTCATGGATGGACACCCGTTTTTCTGACGTTTTTTGGTGAGACCAACTGACGGACCAACAGACCTCTGACGGACCACCTGACGGATTTAACTGATGGACTGACCAACTAACGATTACAATTCTGTTACCCTGGTACCCTGGCCGCTGACGGATGATGAATGACATACCAGCAAAATTTTGCAAAATGCCCACCTCTGTGGATTACAACCCTCACCCTAACCCAAAATGACTACTTTGAACCACAATTGGAAGACCTTTTGTTTGATTTCAGGCATGGGTCCTTGAGACTTTTCTGTGTTGTGTTATGAAAGACGTGTTCACCCAATGTCCTTCTGGTAAGTGAAATTGGTGTTTGGGGCAGATTTTTTTGTCCACGGGGCACTACCAAGTGTGTTTTGAAGAGGCAGGGACGTATTCAAGACACACACATTTGAAAATGTATGTGAGTTTTAAACATCGTCGAGGTCCCAAAAAATTAGATTCTGATTCTTATTCTAACCCTAACCTTAACCTTAACCCTAAACTCATTTGGGTGAATTCCCTTGTAGCAGTACTATATTACGAGCCCTGGAATTCAACCAAAACCCGGAACCCGAACCCTTAAAACTATAAAATGCTCTGTCTTCAACTTGTATTTGGGATCTCAAAATATGTACAGTATATATTTTCAGCAGGATATACACATTTTCACAAATTGATGACTATTCAGCCAACAATAATTAACACAGTGATTCCCTCATTATGTTCACAAGTGAATTGCCTACTCTGTCACTATTCTTTTGTCGTATTTTGTCAAAATGAAAACCAACACTAATTTCATGATGTTCAGAAGCCGACAAAATCTAACCACAGTTTACTATTTGGTAAACAGGCACATCTCAATAATTTAGAGGTGCAGCGATTAATCGATTAATCCACAACTAATTTGATTATCAAATAATCTATAATTATTTTTGATAATCGGTTAATCATTTAGATACCTTTTATTCCAATTAATATCGTTCAAATCCTCTGAAGTTCAGCTTCTCAGCAATAAATATTCTCCAATTTCTGCAGTCCTCGAAGAAAGCAGCTTTGTGTTGAACCAAAATAAAACATTTACTTTTACCTTTGAAAACAGCCATCAACATTTTTTACTATTTTGGACAAAACCAGTAACTGAATCATAAATGTTTCTGCATTTTATGCACTGTCAATGTGAAATAATGTCCTGTTTTTTAATAAAGGGATGGAAATTAAAACATTTTTTAAATTTGATTTATGATTAATCGACAAAATGACCGACAGATTAATCAATTACTAAAATAATTGTTAGTTGCAGATATACAATAATCACAATAAACAATCACAGAACACTGTAGTAAATACAGCTCAAAGTTACCCTTGGTTGGCATCCAATCCCTTGTGAATCGAGTGAAGTTTCTGACACCTTGCCTTTTTCATGTTGCCACACAAATGACTTCACAGAACCTGCTGTTACAGTCTCCACTTGGCCTCCCTCTTGCCTGTGTTCATCCCTTTCCTCGCGCCTACAACTCTTCGTCTTTCTACAGCCGTGGTTTCACTCAGCCCACTGACCTAGCCCAAAGCCAGACCAGCTGGCTTTGAATGCTTCCCCGCAAGCCTGAAGAGGCCCAACCTCGAACCCTCTTTCTCCTTTTGTATCCATCTGCACAGAGCCAGGAGGGTGGGGGCCTTGGCTTGAACCCTTGTCGGGGACACGAATTTGTCATGCATGCGTATATCTGTGGACTCGTCACAAGTGTCCATCATGATTCAAGCAGGTGTTCTCCTCACTGAGGTGTACAGAGGACACAAAAGAGGTTTTCAAGGTCTCAAAAATGAAGGCATTTGAACCTGCAAAGTTGATTGCTATAAATAAAAAGAGACATATTGTGGAAAATTGTATTTTTAAATTGTATAGAAAAATTTGGGTGAGTCCCGGCTCACTTTAAGTGTGAAATGACATTGAGCACATATTCTGTGAGCTGCCTCTTTCTGAAAATGTGGCTGTGAGAATCCCCTTCTAAATTTTTCCACCTTGTGATGTAACAGTGGGGCTAATTACATAATCACACTTCCACACAGAGTTGATCTGCCCATAGCTTAGCAACTTGGCTGGGCAATGGTCTGCCATTTCGAAGTGATTGTCCAACTACATGGAAACACTCTCATTTAAAATCTAATGCTAATTTATCATACTTAATACCACTTTCAGAGTACACTATCATGTCAAAGCCAAAGGCCAAACAGAGCGACAGTGTTCATGTAAGTTAGTGTGAACTAACAGCATAGCTTATGATTACCAACACATACTCGTATGTTCAACAACGTCGCCGAGGTTAGAGTGGCGGATATTTGTGTCTGCATGCACCACATGCACAAAGCTATATACACTATTTTACAAGTGCAATTGGATGGCTTGGTGCTGAAGTGCTGCCACCACGATTGAAAATAGAATTTATGCTCTTACAGTATTTACTACTAGTTTAGAGTCTAGACTAGTAGTCAGCACAGTCTCATCAGAACCCACTAAATCTGCTCACCACATGTCATGGTCGCAAATCGATAACCCTTACTCCAAAAAATTTGCTTCTATCTAGAAATGAGTCACAACCGTACAACACAGAATTTGTGAGTGAGTGGTTCTAAAATTGTGACGCAATAACGGGGCTAATTCACATTATGCACAAGCTGCACAAGTGTCATTGGGCAGCTTTGTGATTAAATACTACCTTCGCGAGTAAAAATACTTAAATAGTGGCACACGCTTTATTGCAACTCCTAGCTCTGCCTCCAGCCATCATCGTAACCAATCCTATAGTGGAAAAAAATGGTCCAGAATTCTGAAGCATTTTTTCCCTAAAAGTTTACAAATGTAACTAAAGGAACCATTACCCATATGTGACAGAAATTACATCAACAAGAAGTTACAACTATATGAAAAATACAAAATTCATTGCAAGCATTCCAACAAGTGGCATACAGCTTGCCGAATAACTGTTTGTTCCAGCACAGCCGTGACATGACAGCTGGCATTTCCAACACTGCGCCACACCACAAATAGACCCAGACACTCTTTCCCCCACCAATTAAAAAAGAGCCCAAAACAGAGTTTGATTAGGCTGCATAAGTCTGGTTTGATCCTCAATAGCACTTCAGCGAAAGACATAGATGTTTATTTTGTAAATGAGAAAAATCAATGAGTCACCCCCCCCCCCCCCCCCCAAAAAAAAAATTTCTTTGAAATAACACTTCATTATCTGAGCCATTATGAGGAGGCCCTCGATGCCCCTCGCCAACCTTTTTCTCGTTTATTACTGTCAACATAACAACATTTACTTTTCACTACTCATGCCTGGAATGAATCACTAATTGGTTTTATCAAATGCATGCACATGTAAAGTGGAACACAAAGCAATCCATGGCACTGCTTGATTTACAAATAATTTCAAAACATCTCCCAAAGGAAATAATGTGAAGTTAATTCATTTGTTTCAGGCTTGATCTGTTGCCATCATTAAACATGTATTAAGTGTACATTAACTGTCAAACATGAGAAGTTGTTAATGGCGAATCCTCGACATGATCACACTTTGACACCGTGTTCCTCTAGATGGTGGAAGCAATAATGTAGCGTCGTCCATCTTTCTAGTAGACCTGCATCCAACTGAGGCTCATTTGGGCAAATCCCCCAAAATCGCATTAGGAGTTTGTCAAACTACAAGCCCAGCAATATACCGAAATTGCCACTTATTACCAAAATGGCTGACTTTCTATTTCAGACACGTCTTCCTGTGACTTCTAAGATCGTTCAATACCAGCCATTGTCAGAAACTCCTTTGCCCTCCCATGTGAAAAACCGTAAAAGAAATAAAAATATGTACCTGGGGACCGAATGTCTTGATTCTTAAATGACATAATAATATGGCCCAGGGAATTAATGTTTCCTGTTATGATAGAAATATCCACTCAATTCTGTGTGGATCGATTAAACATGTGTTAGGACTTATTTTTTTTAAACTTTGCAACACTAAGTGAGTTTTGGGAGAATTTTAGCAGATTGAGGCTGACAAAAAGCCGATGGGGCCATAACAGAGTTTAAAGAGGAAGTCAAACCCCCAAATTTTCAAGAAAATGTTCTATGCAGCACCACTAGTTTAAACATTCTTATTAATACTGTGTTTGTGGAATATTAGTTAAGTAGTAAAATCCACCCGTTTTTGTCCATCTCAGGGGGCGGCCTTTTTGCCACTTTTTGTCAACTGAAAATTACATCACAGTTGCACAGGGCTCAGGTAACGACCAATCATGGCTCAGCTTCAAAAAACAGGTCAGCCGTGATTGGTCGTTAGCCCTGAGATGGCTAAAAAGGGGTGGATTTTGCTGCTTAATTCATATTCCACAAATGCAATATTAATCAGAATACCATGTTTAGACTAGTGAAGGCCCATAGAATGTATTATTGTCAAGAATTTTTTGGGGTTGATGCCTTTAAAGCCGCCAGACACACAGGCAATGGCAAAAGCTCAGGAAGATATTTGTAGAGCGATACAGTCATGTAGTCATCGTTTATTGACGCAGTGGGTTCTGTTCTAAGGCCGTGACACAATACAAATTTGTAGAAAAGTCACAATCACTAAACTACCGGTATGCTAATTAGTAAATCGATGGTGTAAGTGTTCTTGGAAGTATTTGATAAAGTCTGAATAGATGTAACTGAGTCATCAATTCAAGGTGCAAACACTGCTTTGTCATAATGACTTCATTCATATCGATGACTCAAAAAGTATTCCAAAGAAATCTGGAAATGTTTCCCTGTGATATAGTTGAGCTCAGACATAAATAAGCCACATCTCACAGTCTGTATCTCCACTCAATTATTGTTGTAATTAAAACGTAACAGACGGCCTGCTGACAGCCCAGAATAACACACAACTGCTAGGCAATGACAGAATGACATCTGAATGACAGTCAGTATGTACTGGCAAGTTATAGCAACCAAGGATGGGCATTTGTCTAAAAGACAAAAGTCCACCATGATTTAATCAATTCATTATTTTAATATCAATGATTTCTTTTATTTTAGATGGACCGATCTCTCTCTGAATGTTGTGAACTCCCATTTCCATAACAGTGTTTCCTTGAGCAAAATACTACTGCCTGGATGGAATGTCTGCATGAATATAGGCCATAGCTCAGTGGCATATATGTTCTCCTTTTACAGACCATAAACTAATTGGAACAACAGTGGCTCTGCTGGCGACAGCTAATAGCTTAGCCTGATTTGAGGGAGGCAGTCCTGTCTTATGTAAATGACCCACTGTTCACCTTACCCACCTCAGGGTGAAGCTATTGCATGGCCATTTGTTGAGACAAGAGTTTTTTAAAAAAAAGTGTGAACTGCAAAAAAAAAAAAAACCCGAAAACTATGGACTATATTTTAACTTGTGGAGGCAGCACTTCGTCACCCAGCTTCTGTCAACACAGCATTTGGCTTTGACATACAGATGTAGTTCCATGGTTCCACAAAGTCAGAATATCATTGGAAAAGCAAGCAAAGTCATTGGCAAGAAATTCAAACGACTCGTTACGTGGACAAGTGGCAAAATTCAGAACGGCTCGCTCACCGCATTGTGGCAAATTGTTGTCTAATTTCATTCTTGATGGGAAGGCAGGCATTCCAGAGATGCACTTGTTTGTTTTCAAGCCATTTAAAAGTCACCGTTCCATTATATCTCCCCTTAAGAACAAGGACTGATGTTGTAATGTGGTTCTGAAGACGATTTTGGAAAGTATTACTGACAAGAATCGTGTTTGTCTCTCACGTCGCAGACAAGTTTGGCTTCTTCCCGAGGCAGAGAACATCAGCATTGAAAAGGTCTTTTTGTGCTGATCTCTCCTGGGAACAATAGTCTCAGGGGTGTCTTAATATATTCCTATGTGTGTGTTCACCATGCTCCATGACTGCCTATCAGCTGTGAGCTGCAGTATACCAAACACAGGGCTTACTTTGCTCGCAGATGTCCAAAGATCTGGATAATAAGGAGACAATCTTTAATTATCTGCAGTGTTCGCACGAGCCTCTAGCTCCATTTATAAAAATGGATCTCCATTGTACCGAACTCATTAAAAATTGAACAAGGTCAGGAATGAAGCTGTGCTCGCCATTATTCATTTCATCCCTAATTTCAACTATTTTTTAATTAATCACCAAAAATGACAATTTGCTCGGTGATATTAGCAAATTCCGCCTTCATTTAAAGTGACTGCAAAAAGACCTGAGGGCGCAAAGTCCCATGGTTCCGTTTAATAAAAAGAACAAGCAACATTTCTTGAGAAGGACTCCCTTTCAGGAAATCTTACATTGCCATTGCCTAATTTTTCTATGTATCTGACTAAATGATTGCATCATGGACTGATGAGGAAGTTCAACAGGCAGTAGGTACCATCTCTGTTAATCCTTCGTGTTTAAAAAAAAACACAAGGGCCAAGCATATTCAAGAGAAAATGCCCCGAAGGAACATGTGGGCGAACCTCGTTTCTGCCTTTCCGTGACATTTCATCCGTTTCTCCACATCAAGCTAATACCATACTGTATAATGTATTTTGTCAGACTATACTGCAAGAAAGCCAATTATGTACCGCTCTTCACTCACAACATTTTAAGTGTCCCGCAGTCCTTGAAATTTTAAACAGGCTATCAGACTCAATATAAACTTGATAGAGACTTCATTAGGTACAAATGGTAGTAAAATGCCTCTCAGGATGATGAAAACGCAAGTCTAAACTACTGCAAGCTAAGATCCAAAATAAACCTCCAGTCTGCTTGGATTTTGAAAATTCATAAAACATTTATTAACAATGTTAAAAGCCAGAACCCACACTGAGCAACCAGGCAGAACGCAGCTGAGCTATTCAGGCACACGCATTGCAAGTGAAAGGTTCTACAATGCCATGCAACAGCACAGATGGTTATGGCATGCCAGGTTATATCACATAATCTATCACATCAAAAATTATTTTTGTGGGTAAGTGAGCTCCAGCACGCCGCCGTGAAGCCAACACATTAAATAACGTAGTGCAGTGGTGGCTTGAAATGCGAGTGACCATATTTATCAAGACACGAGCCCTAATTCGGTTGATCTTTTGCTTTGACCTGCGAGCGCAAACTTGAGATACTAGCATTGTATGGTGGTAGTGGTTCAACTCACATTTTGTTTACTACCCTCAGTTGAATTGTGGCCCCGTTCGCTTAATACTAACACATTATGGAAAATGCTATTGACTTGCTAATGAATAGCATCGACAGCCGCACTGGTAGAACTCTTTAACCAACTGATATTTGAACATAAACGGTGGATCATCACATGAAGACAGACAATATCTCTATTTGTAACCATTGCAAAAAGCAACTACCATAATTGCAATTTACAAGGTCACTATGTGGTGACTATTTTTATCTGTCTGAGTGTCTATAATGCCACTCTGTGTTCAAGGCAGTAAAACCAGTAGAAGCACAATGAATTGAACTGATTATTATGCATTAAATCATGATGCCCAACCTGTTTGACTATAATAACTCTTTATATTCTATTTAAATATGTTATTACTCTATGTTTTTATAAAATAGAATATTAGAGAGAGCTATTTTCCTTAATAAAAAAACAGATCTATAGACACGTATCATCGACACATAACATATTTTTGGCACAAATGGAACCACATAGATACGTATCATCGACACATAACATATTTTTGGGCGCAAATGGAACCCCATACCTGCAA
This sequence comes from Filicampus tigris, assembly GCF_054856515.1. Classification (NCBI taxonomy): domain Eukaryota; kingdom Metazoa; phylum Chordata; class Actinopteri; order Syngnathiformes; family Syngnathidae; genus Filicampus; species Filicampus tigris. Next base: position 15,737,310 of record NC_141220.1, read on the forward strand.
CTCCGTAATATCATAGAGGAGTGGACGAGGATTCCACTTGCAACCTGTGAAACTTTGATAAACTCCATGCCCAAGAAGGAAAATAATGGTGGGCACTCAAAAACGCAATTTGGACATTTTCACTTGTTACCAGCGGTTAACACATTTATGGTTGCCTGTTGAGTTAGTTAGAGGGGACAGTAAATGTACACAGTGATACAAACTGTACACTGCCTATGTTACAGTGTAGCAAAGTATAATTTCTTCATTGTTGCATGAAAAGATAATAAAATATTTTGAAATGTGAGGGATGTACTCATTTTTGTGACATTGTGTATATAGCTACATAGGCCAGGAAATCAGTTTTTTCCTTGACCTAATAGTGCCATTTGTTTATGGTTCAATAAAATAACATACAGCACAAGCCACTTTAAAATGTTGTTCTTGATAAAAATGGCAGTATTTGAATATTTGGTTTACAGCGAATTTTGGATAGCAACCATCAGTGGTGCAATGGTCTTTCAGATGTAGCATGCACCTTTACCGTACAGTCATTGTATCTTGCAATATCGCTCACCCTGAACTTTTAGTATATGTTTAGTCAGACACTTTAAAAAGTTGCCTTTGAGCACAGAGCAGAACTTTGCACACATACAGTATTTCCTCACAATTGTTCTTCCAGAAAAAAAAAACGGATTGAAAGCATTGTGACGCACTCCAAGCATATGGTACTGCTATTCACACTCCAATTCACAGGAGATCATTTGCTATTCGTGTTTTACAAATGTGCTTGAGAAAAATCCCTAAATCTTTTCTGGCAAAGTAGCACAAGCATGTCATCCAGCATGAAAAGACAGCGGGTGTGTTGGGAAAAGAAAGGCTTTGTCTCCTGAATTGCCGTCGTCAGCTTCCTTTGTGGCAGACTTTGTCTCGACAGTATCCTACTGGTTCCTCAAAGGTAAACAGAGGATCCACTCAGAGGGGGCAATCGCACTTTTGCCGACAACAGGTAATACATTTGCATGTCAGGCCTGTGCGTCACAGATTAAACCTGCTTTGTTGAGGGTGATTTATGGCAGCGATGGCGTGCTGGGTGCGCTTGGCTGTGAGGGGTTTGATGGCTGGCGTGCAAGGGCAGTAAGCAGGTGGGGCGGTGGGTTTGGTAAGTGTCGGGTTTGTCTAGTAGGGAGACTGATCTGTAACTACTCCTTGGGTGCTGAACGCAACGTACACCATCATCAATCACACTGACGAGTCAAGAGCGTTTTGTCTTTTACTACACTCACGCCGCCATTCCCACAAAGAAAGATATGAACACAATCTCCCAACATTTTTTCCTAAGACGTTTCTCGCACCACGCCAATGTTTAGATACCACGTGACATTAACTAATTCGAGCCTGTGAGTGACAACCAAATCATCAGAGTCTATACTGTGTCCACTAACTTGGGTGAGTGAACTCATACAACAGAATCAGAGCCTGCAATGCTACGAGTGAGCTTGCTAACATGAATCAGTGAGCAGATACAACTAACCTCAGTGGGGACCCTCCAAACTAATGATACAGTTGTCTCAAGTTCAGAAAGTCGGCAGCGTTTCTGGCGAGTCCACAGGGAAGCAAGACCATTGAATTATCAGAGTTTGCAGTGTATCCGGCGAGTCCTCTGACCCAGTGAACCGTGACAACCAAACCAAATTTGTATCGGTGAACTAAATAAGGTAAGCAGGCTCACCGGAAAAACTGCAGTTGATGCTGAGATGATTTGGTTACATCTGGTCACTGATTCAAGTCCGAAGACTCACTGGAAACATGACGAAATAAGATGACTGGGTTTTGTTTATTCACTGACTCATATTTGCTCACGAGTCAGTGTTTGAATCTTTTAGGTGGAAAAAATGATAAAAATGACTTGGTTTTCATGTTTTTAAGAATTTGTATTCACAAGACTACAAGATTGTTTTATTGCTTAGGCAGTAGTGTCATTGAGTCTATGGGTGCGGGACATACTGTAGAAAGACTCAGTGACCTATAGTCCCAACACTGTGTGCTTTATCTACAATATCTCTGACAGGCCATTTAAATCGGTGTATTTTCTTCTTTGCTTTTGATTCCACACAGGAATCAACATTTTCCTTCCACAGAAGTGCGGCATAATCATCACCACGGAACGTCTCCATATCATAAACACTCTAAAATAGCTCTAGGTGGTCAGGAAGTGGGAATAACGGCGTGTCAAAAAAAATGAAACCCACATCCACAAAGGCATGCCTTCAGTATATACTGCACAGGGTCGGTTACATGAAGTGTATAATTGCACTCACTGTTTAACATTCATTACATTCGGCGCACGCCATTGCAGTTTGTTTGTCCATACACGCTGGGCAAACAGCGCTAATGTGTGCCTGGTCAAATATTTGTGGTACTATATCAAATTCGGCTGACAAATTGGGGATATCAGAGAGGCCAAATAAGGTCAGGTGTGTGAAATAACAGAGTTGTTAGGCCCTCCCCAGTTCCGTACACAGATTGGCCAATCACACATCGAGTGCTTCAAATGTTTGCACACACACGTTTGCAGAACTGCATATCACACTGTGGCTTATTAAAAGCTTGAACAAGATCTAGCTTTCTCTTCCTAGCCTCCTTAGTTGCCACTCTGAGACCAGATCCCTGCAGGAACTCCATGTGGCCTGACTAAACACCTCGTTGCACCCCCCCACCCCCACAGCTCCTCACACAAGATGAAAGGATTGTACTTGTGCTCCATAGATAAAGAAGCCAAATTGAGATAAAGTGACAAGGCAGTATAAATCAGAGCAGAATAGCTCAAAAGTGATTTCCAGATTTTTTTTCGCACTATTCTGTATAGAAAGGCAAACTCTACAGGATGTCATGGTTTGCCCTGCATATTTAGACACACTTTAAATTGAACACAGGACATGGTGATCTAGTGGGTAGCATGTCTGCCTCACAGGAGAAAAGTCTTGGGTTTGAACGCTGGCTCTGGCCCTACTGTGTAGCAGAAGGATGTTCTCCTTGTGCTCACATACATCAGCTTCCTCCCACATTCCCGAAACAAGTTTGAAGACTTCATTGTCCAAAGGTTTGAATTGTTGTTTGTGTACATGTGCCTTGTGATTGGCTGGTGAGCAATCCAGGGTGGAGCTTGCCTCTCGCCCAAAGTCAGCTGGGGTAGGATCTAGCTCACCCGTGGCCCTGATGAGGACAAGCACTTTGCTCAACCTTGGCCACATTTACCACATATCTGTGGTATAGTAACCTAAATCTGGAATTGAACCTGTTTCTTTTGGTTTGGATTGATTTGCCTCATCACCAACACCAACTGAATTCTTAGGATGATTACACCTACTTTGGATATGAACAAAAACCACAGACTGTCTCCACAACAACCATCTCACTTCTGATAACATTTCTCACAGAACTCTGCTTAGTTCCCTAAATCTAGATTTGGACTTGTTTTTTGGGGGGTTGAGGCCCTTGAGGCCCTTTCGCCAAGGCCTGCTGGGTTGAAAGATAGAAATGCCCTTTTCCATCATCCCAGTGGCTCACTCATTTCTGCGGACTCACAGGGAGGTCATCATACAGATGACATCCATGATAGCCATCACGCTTCTGATACAATTGGTCATATAACTCTATGAATTAGATGACTAAATCTGGATTTGAATCTGGGTCTATTAGCTTTGGATGATTTAACAATATCTGGAGTCGATCACACAAGAGTAATTCCAAGAGTCCACCAGCTATACCACTTATAAAACCATTTGTCTCATAATTCAAAGGTTATATCTGTAACTACGGTTCTATGATCCCGATTGACCGGCAGGACACTCTGTCACTCAGAACCCTAGTGTTCACGTGAGAAGATTCCATAGGAACCTCTGGTTCCACCAGGAATTTTACACATCAGTGTCATCCAGGTGTCACAGGTGACTAATTTGGTATGAATACTCTAATTGCGCATGCGCAAACGGAACATTCAGTGCTTTAAGCAGTCAGCGGTCAGGTAGGGATGAAATAAAACTGTGAATAGTTCCCTAAATTTGGATTTTAACCTGGGTCTATTGCGTTAGGTTGACTTACTGCATGCCTACTGTCACCTGTCCAAAGACTACCTGAAGCAATTTGTTTATACAAGACTCTGAGGTGTACTCTAGTAACTCTGGTAACCAGATTACGTACTCATCTATAGTGATTGCTCTCTCCGCTCCACTATCTCCAGCTTCCGGAGGTGGGCCAAACTAGCCATTCCTCTTTTTACACCATTTAACAAACAACTCAGAGTAGTAGAGCACTTTCAACACATTCAAGCCATCAGAGAGACGTTATTTCAAGTTTAGAGAGAGGGAGAGAAATGTATTGTGTTTGCTGTCTGACCTGGTTTATTCGCCAAACATAGAGGAGTTGATCATAGCATGCTGGGAATTTCCCTCCATTTCCTCATGCTCTTGACCTCCTACCCTATATTGTATGTGTAAGAAGGAGGAGGCATGAGGCCTAGCACAGTTTGTACAGCTTGACCAGGCTGACAGATCAGCCAAACTGCAGCTCATACTGCAGCATAGTTCTATTGTCCGGTTTGCTGCCACTGGGCAACTCCTCGCCATTGTGTCTGACTGACGTGAAATGTGATACCAAGGCACTGACACTTACCAGTATTCCTATGGAACATTCAAGTAGCATGTGAAATGTGCTCTTGGACATGAGTTAGGTTACTGTATTTAGTTTTTTTCCACATATGTATGATAATGGCTCACACACACATAGACAAAACAAGTTCAAAGTGTTCCAGCTGCTTTCGCTACCCTTTCCCTTAGAGATGGAACACCTTTACAATCAGGGACTCCTACGAAAATAAAAGGGAGGAGGCGCAGGAGCCGGGCAGAGGGTTTTAGGAACTGTAACAGTACACTTCCCTGCGCTCTCCTTGCAAGTAAAAAGACAATATCGTGTCGAGTGTCTTCTCTCCTCGTTGTGTGCGTTGTTTACTAATGTCTCACTTGGTGTGAACCTGACAGTTACAGTTCCAATTGTTTATGATGTTTTTCCCCAGCAAATACAGAAATTGATCCTGGATGTGGAAGATCATAGGACTTTCACCACCATAAAACAATGAATAACATCTAAAGTAAGAATGGGCATTTAACTTTATTTCCATGATTGACTCTGAGGAACATAGTCAATTAATCACTGTATTGTATTTTTATATACAGTATTATTTAATATGATGGGGGAAATTAATCATCATCGTAACTCCAGTTTTCATATCAGTGTTGCACTGAGCATAATAAAATTGCCTGTGGGGGCACTATAGTCCCAAAATCAGCGTGGATGATGGCTAACCTCTTATTGCTAACCATGATTGGTGTCCCACATTTAGAAGACAAAATAGTTAAAAGACACATATTGTGTGTTTATTTTCCAATTAGTTCAAAAGTTTGCAGGTGTCCTAATGAATGGTCTATGACATTCTTTCATCATAATAGCCTGAGATTCAAGAATTATACCACACTTTTCACCCTCTTTTTGACCTTATTGAAATGAACAAGTTTTGAGGGGGCGGTTCTTTCCCATGAAAATGCTGAGTAACACTGTAGGGATCGCAATGCGCCAAGGCGGCTACTACTTGCAGAACTGGCAGCCCATAGTAAAAAAAAAAAAAGAAATGAAAAAGAAAAAAAACAAGTGTCCAGACAGTAAAAAAAACAGGGGTTGTATTTTCATTCATGAAGGTAGTACTTCAACACCAAGCTGCTTGTGACGGACGCAGCATGTAAGGCATGAGAAATCTGGTGAAATGCCAGCAAACATAACGCTACTAACTTCAAGTTAAAGGTTGTACATATTTTGTTGTGGCGCCCTAGAAGCATTTTCACTTTTGTGTTAGTTTGTGTCATTTTCACTTGTCTTCCAGGTGTTTATTTCCTAGGGCAATATTGACAGCTTTTATTTTCTCGCATACTTCACTGGCATCAGGTGAATTGTCCTATGTAACAATTTTGCTAGATTTCAGATTTTTTTTCACAAAGCTTATGCTATTGGTCAGTCCACATATGTGGGTGTTGTTTTTCCAAATCATTGACCTATCAAAAGTAATGAAAATGGCTAGTGCTCTTTGATGATACGAAGTTAATGGTTGAACAAACATGCCGCATGTCGTTTTCGGGGGTCTGCTAAAAAGCGATTTTGGAGGTGCAAGGATTCTGCTCAATGCCACAGACGTAGCAATGTTTTTGTGTGAACGCATCTTCCAAAGAACTGAAGGGTGTGGCTTATACTGTATACAGGTACAATCACGAGACCTAATTTCACAGAACAGTGATGGGGACCACACTCTGCTACTAACAGCAATAAATAAACAACACAAGTGATGTCCCTAAAAATGTTCATAATTGTCCATTTTAATAATCTAAGCCAAACTATGATCCCAAAACTGATCAAAATCAAAAATCCTATATTTTCATCTAGTCATGACTCGCCTCAGTGTGCACACAGACTTTTGGCACAAAAACAAACTTGCAAGGAGATGTTTGTAAAGCTATTGCAGCCCTCGCAGTCCCACTGCAACCAGCCAACGACTAACATTTTATCTCACTTTGGAGAAAACTAAAGGCAGTAGCATAGTGCAGACGCAACACAACACAACAGCCTGTGCACATCAAAGTGAGACCTGAGCAAGCCGAAGATGCCGTCGTGGGTGTGCGTCGCAGAGGAATAGTCCTTGTTTTATATAACACACACAGATGATTAAAGAGTTCAACACAGCAAGCAGACTAATGACTCCACTGGGCTGTGGGGGAACTCTGGAGAGAAGGGCCCTCTGGAGAATATTCACTGAAACAGGCAATGTCTTGTAAAATATACAAATGCGTTCATCACAACAGTGTCTTTTTCGATCAACGCCGTGCACACATGTAGGTGGGAGAGAGAGAGAGAGGATGAAAAATGACAAAGTAACATTGAGATAACATCTGTTATTTAGCAGAGGAACTAAAACCAGAATTCGACGAAATCCTGGAAAAATTTGCCTCATACATTATCCGACGCAAGAGATCAGTTCAATGAGCCACTAAAGCAGGTGTGGGCCACGTACAACCAGATCTATTCTTGATTCCGAACCACAGAGCATGTCACCTGTCACCTTAAATAATTAGTTAATTCATTAATAGTCAATAAAGGACAAGCACATATTAAACAATTTCATATATGCATTGAATGTATTTTTTTTATTTATCTGAAATGATTGGTTAATTAATAGTAATTAAAATAATTAAACCATTACAATAAGAATTAGTAGGGAGATTAGTTTCTTCACATGATCACCAAACATCAATAATGATGTCAACTTAGTTTCACTTTAGCCATATTGTACTGAAAAGCCATGAACACTCATGGTTCTATACGGTCTTTGGTGTTCCAAAAAAGAACCAAAGAAAAAGATAAACCCACTTGCGGAGGTAATCCTGATTCCAAAGAATCACTCTGCAAGAAGATGTTTCTTTTGATTTGGCTCATTTTGTTAACAGTAAAAGAAAGACAAAATGCGACATAATTTCAGTTTGTGTTACACAGTAGTTAAGTTCTCTTTACACGTTTATGGCTTGTGTAACAAATGTTAAAATGTTGCTGAAATATTGCCTCCCAGCTTCTTAACCTTTGACCTAAAAACGGATTATTTCCTATCAAATATATTCTATAAATGTTTCTCAGGCAGATAAATGGACCCCAACGGGTCCCTCCTGAGGGGTGACAGAGTGATGAATGGCTGAGTTGTCTCCGGGACAGAGTGCAAGAATTATTGTCAGCCTCAATAGGAGGAGGGATTAATAACCACAACCTCGTGACACAGGGTAATCATGGGAGATTAAGGAGGGAAAAAAAGTCCTCAAGCGCGGGAGGTGCAACGGTTGACCTTTAGTTAGATAAGCAATGATGAATACTCAGTATCCATAATTGTAAGGCAGATTTCTGTGTTGTGTATTTCCTGTATATTTTTCTATTAAATATTAATAAGCAAATGCCATGTCTATTATTTAGGGGAATTTAGTCCCAGGGATCGAACCCACGACCTCTGAGGCGGATGTGCTAACACATTATATATATATATATATATATATATATATATATATATATATATATATATATATATATATATATATATATGTAAAAATGCATCAGCCACCTAAATGCACTCAGTGGCACCGAGTGGAGATTTAAAACAAATAGCCCCAACACCATTTGACAAGAAATTGGGTACACGTCTATCATAACAGCACCTATGAAAAAGTCTCAGAGACCAATGCCTGAAACTGAACAGAAATTCAGCCATGTTGGTTTTGAAGCAGCCATTTAAGGCAATTTCCAGGGCTCTACTTTGACAAACTCCTAGTAGGGAATTCGCCCAAATGAGCCCCAATTGGAAGCAGGTCTCCTAAATAGAGGAATGATGGGTTTTTTTTGTCTATATTGTCTAATGTGAGTGGAGCATGGTAACAATCGTTTTGAAATAAATAAATAAATAAATAAAAATAAGGAATTGGCCATTTTGCTTAGAAATAACCGTTTTGGCCGAATTCCAGGGCTTGTATTTTGAAGAACTCCTACAAATGAGCCCCCAATCGGAAGGAAGAATCCTAGAAAGATGTTATGACTTTCGGCTTGTCCCATTAGGGGAAAATAAAATCCGTTTTTAATGTATGTGGGCAAATTCTATTTTTTCACTGTGGATTGTGGATTCAGAGTTGTAAAAATTCTATTCATGGAAACACGGTACTGTAGCCTTATCACAAGTACATGGGACAAAAATACATGGCAATTCTATTCAGCTTTTTTGATATGTTATTGTACTGTACACACATTTGCATTGTGGCTACCACGAAGGTCCTTGAGGGTGTTCAAGTCCTTTCTATTGGGAGTTCCTGTGTTCAGCAAGGCTAAGGTGGCCTCCCACTCTCCAGAGAGTGGTCATATTCATTGTCTGCTGCCAAGTAGAAGGCACACATTGTTTTGCGTGGCATGTTTTGATGCTGCAAAGCACTGGTAGCTTGCCTCATTGTCGCTGTCAGAGTACAATAACAACTACGTACACAATGTATGAAAACATTCAATCTATTAAAAGACACGGTACATTGCATCCATCACAACGGTCGTTTTCATCACAAGAGCTACAAACTCTCTGATATGTATTTTTTGCAAATTATTGATTGTAATTATATCTAATTTACACAGAGGTCCAGTCAAGATTTTGGTAACCACACATTCATTTGATCAGTCATGAATGGCAAGAGTGAAGACATGAGTGAAGGCATCTCACTGAAAAACTGGGACGGGCAAACGTTATGCCTCCGGCCGCAGCTGCTGCTGGCTCAGGCATATTACAGAAATGTCTTATTACTGCATGTTGCCTAGAAGGAATCGAAAGACATACATCGCATATCATTTGAATAGTTCAAGTGCTTGCTAGTGTAGAATCTGTTTGACGGTGGTTTGAAATTATTACTACATTCAAAATACATCAAATACTTTTAATATCTTATCTTTTTTTTAATCCTATTTAAATGTTCTTTCACTTTCACAACTACATGAGCAGAGGTGGCAAAAGTACTTTGAAGTGAAGGTACAGATACTTGAGTAAATAAATACTGAAGTAAAAGTAGATGGACTTATTCAACACTTTTACTTTAGTAGAAGATAAAAGTAGAGACATTGTTTTGATAACGTGGCACAGTAAAAAAAAAACCTCTGCACACAAAATACTCCCACTTTTAATTAAGTTACGTAGTGCTTGTACTAAGAAAAAAAGATAACGTTGGGTCAGCCATTTATGTTATCAAAACAATCTGTTCTCACAGATGTGCTAAGAAAAATAGTCACATAATGTACATAATGTGCTGTACAAATGGCTCAAAAAATCTGTTCAAGTACAATAAAAAACAAGAGCCGCAATCCTACATCCTTCTTAAAAAAAGGAATCCAAATCGTGGGCAACAGATTTCTAAATGCAGGCGCACTGTGCAATCCAGCAGGGATGACAACATAAACAATAGCACAAATAGTTGTTCAAAGCGGCTGCATGGTGCTGTTTTGGGGATTAGTGTGTTAATCTCGGGGCTCAGAGAGCAGTCTGGAAACGCACCTCATCATCATCTGTCTGTCTCTGTATGCATGTGTAAATTATTCACATGCATTCTGAGATATTCTGTTATTCTGAGATTGACATTTAGATTAAGAGGAATAGATTTGAGACTGAAGAGGAAAAAATATGTACTACATGAGAGGCGGTAAAGGAGATCTCAGGTTTGTCTGGACGGGTAGAAGGCCTCCAGAGGTGGACCTGACAGCAGCTGCGGCCTGCCTTTATGTCTGAAGGTGGTGTCTTGACTCTGCCCCTCTATCTTCATCTCATGTTTTCAATCAGTGGGGACCATAAATTATTGTCAGAAGTAATCCCAGCTGTCCACAATGGGCCTGCTTCTGGCTCCCAGCCTGTCCTGATGTATCAAGTCACTGCATTCTGCCACTGCTGATAGCAGCCATGTCGCAGGTCAGTCAGGGTCGGTTTGCGTTCTGAGACATATACAGTAATCCCTCACCACTGCGCGGTTCGAGTTTTGCGGGCTCAGTGCATCGTAGGTTTTCAAAAAGCATTCATCAAAAAATAAAAATGAAAAATACTGCCATATCAGTAGCCAGATTGCAGAAAGACGCGTTGTTTCAGAGATGAGTTGACTCGGCGGCTTTGTAGATACCCACGGCCAATCACCCGTAATTGGTTCCCGGCGCGAGATCGACCAATGAGAGTACTAGTGGATTTACCCCGTGAGCTAATTGGCTGCGGATCATCGCAGCCTCTCGCTAACAAAAGAACAGCACTTTCGGAAACTCATAACGTTATTCGAATGTGCCGTTCAGTTAGTCAGAGTCAAGCCGGATAAGCGGATGGTAAACAGCTGTGTTCAGAAGTTGTGAGCGGAGTGCGCTCAGCCACCCGGCGAGCATGACAAGGACAACTAAACATCGACAAATAAAATGTTAAAGTGTTTCCTAGTTTTGTCTTAAATTTGTCTTAAAACAGCTTACGTTAACTAGAATCCCACGTTGCATTTTATCCAAAGGACCTTGTTGATGCTATTGTGCAAAGATAATTATTACTTCCGGCGACTGTGCTTCTCCTTGGTTTTAAAAGAAGAGGAAAGGGCAAAAAAAAAAAGACGACAACAAAGAAGAAGGAGACAGCAAAGAAGAAGGGCAGCAACAACAGCAGCAGAAGTATTGACACTTTTGCTTTGCACAACAACGGCGACAAGGGTTTAAAAGTGCATTACACCAGGATTGTGCCTTTGGATAGAATGTACCACAGGATTCTAGTTAAATTTTGTGTGAGATTACATCAGATTCCAACTTGCGCACAAAAAAAGTAAGGATGTAATACAGTATGTACGAGAGGCACATACATACCGATTTTTTTTTTTAACCACAATCGTAAATATTGAACAAGTTTAATTATGAATATCAGTCTTGATCATTTTCAGAGGGTTTTGGGGGGTGGGCAAAAAAAATTTCACTCGCCAACAAGACTATTCTGATCAATTATCTCACGCAGAAGATAATCTTGTAGGGACATCCCAGCCTTTGCTGAATTTGATCACAAGGGAGGGAAAATGCTCAAATTTGGCACATTTGGTGACATGTGCATTTTAGACCTCTTTAACAACAATCAAAAAAACGAAAAATAGGACTTTCAGCAGCGCTAGTACGCTGCCCCCGAATGGTTTGAAAAGTGTCATATTGAGTACTGGTAAATTACCAAGTTGCCAGGGAAACAGTTGTTCTTAAATCTTTTGGCTAAACACCACAAATAAAACACACTTGGAAGTTGCTGCAACTGTAATAATATTATTTCCATTGTTCTCAATGGTGTAATTGTTGGCTGAGATCGAACATTCCATGTTTATACCTCCTTTCTGTAACTTTGTAGTCTATGATGAAAAGAGTGGGCGAGTTGTTAACCACTGAATATTAAACATTCACTAGAACAATTCCTCATATTATGCGAAGTTGGAAAGCAACACAAAAGGCAGACTATGTGCATCTGTGATCAAGTGTGACTGCTCATTGCAGAAAAAAAAGATGTGCTTTCATCACTGAAGGAAATGTGAGCACCACACCAGTCAGAAAAGTGGGCTTCTCCTTTTTTCTTCTGTCCGCAAAATATTCATCTGGCTCGTCTGGCAAGTTGCCCGGGAAATCGTGGCACACTCTGCGTTTTTTCCACGACGGTGCTGTTATTTTGCTGTGAAAACTCCCGGCACGCAGCGGCGCCCCCACCTCTGGCAAGACACTGCTGTCAGAGCCCATCATTGAGAGAGGGGCTGTCCCTTTCAATTAGCCTCGTCTGTCTAAGAACAGAGGCCCGGTGAAGGAACAGCCAGGAGAGCAGGTGGGAGGCAAAGGGAGTGCCGGAAAAGTAAGCCCCAAAACTCCAGACGGGGACCGAAAAATACCCACCATTGCTGTGCACTAAGCCCCTCTGTATCAGTTAAGGCCCTTGCCACGACACAGCACTGTAAAAACGAGCGGGCTCCACGGAAATGTGGCCATTTGGCACCGTCGCTGGGAATGCGCCACAGCACAAATGAGGCAGATAATTCCCCAAATAACTATATCTTCCTCTCCTCATGTGCAATCGACTTGAAGAAGAATGAGTGTGAGAAAGAGCCAAGTAACACGGTAAAAGGAGCTACTTAAGAACACCAACAATTTATATGGGGTAATTCAAGTGACAAATGAAAGATGGCTGCAAGCGACACTAAACGGGATGGAAGTGGCGTGTTGGGAGTCAAAAAAAAAAAAAAAAGAAGAAAGGGCAGCAGCCGTGCCTCCAGGTTGTTTATTTCGAATGCCACATTCAGGTGGGATTTGCAGAGTCGCACCCTAGCTGACATCTTTTTCTCAGTGGAAAGAGCCCGAGGTGGAGGATGGTAAACATGGGCAGCTGTAGCGCAAGTAGGGAGGTCCCTGTGGCGCTCGGACTGGGATTTTCTAGAAACCAACTATGGAGTGCAATGACAGTATTGATAACGCACATATCTGGACTTCGAAACATTCAACGATTCAACTGCAGATTTCTGGACTGATCAAGATTTGGTCAATGAGAAAAAAAATCGAAAATACCGAGCCAACCAACTAAATATCCTTGCTCAACTACAAAGTATAAGGAAAATTAAAATCAGTTGTTACATCTATAATTTTTTTTTTTTTTTTTTTTTTTTTTAGGAAAGGTTGGAGTCAGTCAGGAAGGGAATCTGCCCACAGAAAACGTAGCCAAAACTGCATCCAAAAACAGCGCCACTGAAAAGGAAAAAGCTAGGAAGTGAAAGTGGAATTCTGCCATAGTCTCAGGAATGTAGCTCATGTTGTTCTCACATTAGTAGAGACTACATCAACAGCACTTCTCCTGGTTGCTGCACCATCATGAATGCATTTTACATCAGCTTCAAGATGCAAAAATCCAGTCCACATCATCAAAACAAGTCAGATCAAACAATAATTGTGCACATCCATAGAAACATACACATTTCATAAAAATCTTGTTGCAACTTAGCTGACGTAATAACTCTCTCTCTCTCGTGTGTTTAGAGAGAGAGAGAGAGAGAGAGAGAGAGAGAGAGAGAGAGAGAGAGAGAGAGAGAGAGAGAGAGAGAGAGAGAGAGAGAGAGAGAGAGAGAGAGAGAGAGAGAGAGAGAGAGAGAGAGAGAGAGAGAGAGAGAGAGAGAGAGAGAGAGAGAGAGAGAGAGAGAGAGAGAGAGAGAGAGAGAGAGAGAGAGAGAGAGAGAGAGAGAGATTATATACTGTATACCTATTTATACTGTACGGTTCGAGCGGTTGAAGAATTGAGGGGAAACTACTGTAAGTGACTCGGCCTCTTGCCAAGAATCTATAGAATCTATAATTCTACTGGTTCAATAGAAAGTCAGACTGACCAGAAGCCATTGAAAACGTTTTGGTACGAGAACCCCAATTGCAAGTCGGGAACCCCTCATCCCATGTCTGTGACCTTGTAAGGAGACGAAGTGAGCGAGTCAAGATTATTGTATTTTAACTAATGTTATTTAGCAGCGGTCATTATTTATATATCGGTGAACCGGATTTAAGAGACGCCAGGTCCTCGGAGCGTTCCCATTGGTCATCCTTCCAGGCTGCTGATTGGCTCGTTGGCTCGTCGGCTCTCGCTCCGCTCCCGGGGTGCTGACTGCAAATACACCAGTTTGTGTGTGGAGGGACTAACCATGCGGGGACAGTTTTGGTGCTGCTACAAGTACTCTCCTGTTAGAAAGTCCTTGGCCAACAAAGTTCGTGAAACAAGATTTTTTTTTTTTTTTTGGTAGTTCCGTGTGTCTACAAATCTTAATCGAATACACAATTTAGAAGATGAAGCACATATAATGCTAATGAAACACCAAATCGTTAGATGAACATCAGTATTGGAGTAGATACTTAAAATAGATTAGCATGAATAAGACTTAATGTCTGTATTTAGCAGAGTTGGGCAGCGACGCTACGTCCCCGGTTTCCGTCCTGCATATTCAATCGACCCACGTGGTCCCGCCCGTCCTTGCGACAGCCAATCGGCGTCGATTACATAATCTTTACGTCACACGCAGGTGCCGCACGAGCAGACATGCCACCAAACAAAGAAAAAATATTAAACAAAAACAACTGACACAGACACACGCACACCGTTGTCATCTGTGAAATAAAACGAATATGGGACACATGTCATTGCGTCTGTGAGACCGCAAGGTACACCACAGTCTTTTAATTGTTATTGTTTCCTTACTCGACTGTGTGTGAGGAGTGCGGCACCTTCATGTGACGCGGTATCGGTAAAGTCCGTTCTCGACGCCGGTTGGCTGACTCCGACCGACTGGGACCACGTGGGTCGATTAAATATGCGGGACGGAAACCGGGGACGGAGGGTCGCTCCCAGCTCTGGTATTTAGTAGGGATGTTTGATACCACTTTTTGTGAGACCAATACCACTCTTTGAGTACTCACCAATAACACGAAACCACTAGTACTTTTCATATATAACATTTCATTCAACACAATGACAAAAATTGTGAACAAAGGCCTTTTTTATGACGAAAATTATGATTTGCCAATATGTCAAACTGAAGGAGTATACCGCCAGCTACTGTCGAGGAGGACTTACTCGATGTCAGTTGGGTTTTTCTTCCTTAAGTATCAGTGGATGGTAACGGCAGCCTCGACGAAAACCCAATAACACACACACACACACGCATACACGCACATACTCTACACATGTGCAGCTCTGGATGCTTATTGATGAAGCAAGACAACCCACTTATCCATGTGCATTGTAACTTATAAGAACATAATGCTATTAGCAGCACAAAACTAGGGAAGAGCTATATAATACCATAAAGCATATCTAATAGGCTATAATTATAAGTATCAGAGCACAAGATCAGAAAGTGTATGATTGTTGTACATGAATATGGAGTACTCCACATTCTTACTTTATTTACAGCAGGATGTCCCTAGTATGTCAGTGCACTTTAAAGTAATGCCAGACACTGACATCCAGCTGCTTTTTAAAAAAAATTTTATATCTTATGTCCCATATGCATCCGGCTCTATCCATACGTAACTCAGGATATGACTGTCTCTTTGTTCTCTTACCATTCACAAAAGAGCGTTTTGACACTTAATATTGTATTCACTTCCTTTCATCCTGAGTCAGACATGTGCACAGTGACTTGGATTGCCTGGCATAATTCTTCCCCCCCCCCCCCCAAAAAAAAAAGATTTGGTTGACTTAGATGACAGGATAAATGTCTATAATACAGCTTTTTTTTTTTTTTTTTAATCTGGTAAAACCTTTTCATACATTGCGTGCTGTAATGGAACAATAATAAAATCTTAATGATTGTTTGAGCCAGGAACAATACTGAGCGGAAAATGTACTAAAAGGCAGAAGAATCATGTGATTTCTTCCACCAGATGAATGATGAGTAATGATGATAATAAAAAGATGATTGGAAAATTGTAATACAACATGTCAGGAAAAATGAAGGGTTCAAATTTTGTTGGTTTGAACAATGAAATGTTAGAATTTCATGTGAGACTTTTGCAAATCTCACAAGACCTTAGGAAAACTCATCTTGAGCCACTGCTAATCGATGACCTCCCCATAAGTATTTATCTATTTCTTTGACCTTTTTTTTGTAATATGCTTTTCAAAAGAGGCATCACAGTGGTTCATGGTCAGCGTATTAGCCTCACAGTTTGGGGGTTTGAATCTTATTTTGTGAAGTTTATATGTTCTCACCTTGCTAGCATAAATTTTCATAGGATATCCCCCCCCCCCCCCTCCAACATACACTTTCCAAATCCAAGCAAACATGTTAGGTTACTTGAAGACTCTAACCTATCCAACAGTGTGAATGTGAGTGTGAAGAGCTGGTTTCCTATATGTTCCTGGTGAGTGACTGCCAACCAGTTCAAGGTGTACCCAATGAAAACAAGTAGTAGTGTAACACCGGTGGATTATCATAATGTTTAACCCCTGGAAACAGTCACAATTTGAATTGTCAAGTGCAGTATATGGAAGAGGTGTAGACTCAACTTTCCGGCCAATGAGACCCCTTTTCGACAGCACCATTGTCAGCCGAGACAAAGTGCGGCTCCCGGGAGCGCCCCCGATCTGACAGAGCAAACCCCCCCTCCATCAGTCACGTCATCGGAAGTCAACGGAGGAGTATGCGCCCCCCTCGCGGTCACGCCAACTGTGAGACGCAAGCTGTTCTTCTCCAGGTGCTCATTAATGCACTTGTCCTTGATATCTTTGTTGTACAGCAGCAAAGACAAACACATGGGTGCCATGTTCTAATTAGACCACACACACGCTCACATTTCACAAACAGACAAGCAAATGTCAGACAACTATTTTACTTTCCTTCTACTGTTGTTGCTCTTGCTTCCCTTTTTATAGAATATATACATATACAGTTACATTGTGCTTAGTATACTGAGATCCAGTCACAAAATGTGAATTTTCTTTTTATTAAGGCCGCACAAAATGGTAATTTGTGGAAATAAAAATGCTAATTTCTGGCAACAAAATGATACATTTACAATTTGGAATTCTAATTTGAGGGTTTAAAAGTCATTCCCATGAAGAACTTCCATACTTTTGGGTAAGCTAATGCAAGAAAATCTAAGAAACTGCAAGTGATATCTTTAGGATTGCACATCCACCCATAAAACATGCATTTAAATAATTTCTATAAATCCCTCCAGTAATAATGGTTCAGGATGTTGTAGTAGCTGCAACCCCAGTCTAAAATAAAAGTTAATCATACTATCCCAGTCAATTTTTAGCCTCTGCCTGTACCGAACCGTTTCAAGAGAATGTGTGCTTGATTTGTTCACCAACTGTCCAGTACGGAGCCACAACTACATTGTGGCCTCAATGGCATTGGCACAGTATTTCATGGACACAAATTAACATATGTTTAACAAAAAATACCATATTATGCACACATTATATATTGTGGCCACATTTTTTTTCTCTCTCTATGTTTTGTCTGAAGCTTTATAATTGTAGCTACACAGTGATAGGTGAATGCAAAGATGGTTGAAACCTTTCAAGTGGAGGACATACTGTAGGCACACTTGCAAATTAGCATAGTAGCATAATTAGCACATGAAAATGAACCGCCGTAACATTACCATTTTTTTCTGTCTCTGCTTCAACTTCCAGTCCGTCAATATTATCACCCATTTCTGGCTGGAATACAGCATGGTAGGATGACCTGAGTATTGTCTTTTAGCCCCAGCTCTCTGAGGCCCACTCAAATGTCTGTCGTCGTACCACCAATGGTCCTTCTTTTCCATTACGCAGTTATGCTAGACAGTTAATTATCCAAGAGCGGAGAGACTGGGTCTCTTTTGCCGGCTGCGATAACGATATGCTTTGCTGGGCAGAGAATGAAGAGGGTCGGCCCGTGGGGAGCCTCGCTGATGTCAGGCAATATTTCAAAAATACAAAAAAAATAAAAAAGCCCAAGCAATTAAATGCACCAATGCTATCAGGGATGACTCGTGTTATTGAGGATACTGGCTAACTCCTCTAATGGGGATATTTAGGGCAATTATGGTAAAGATGTAAAGGCAACCTCCTTGCAATTGCTGCCCGTACAAGGGCTACTTATAGTGTAAGTGTAGGATCATCATGAACAAAAAAAAAGGTTGACTAAGGACATGGTCCAGTCCCACGTGGAATTCTTAGTTCCACCACTTAAGACATGTCTCGTGTGAAAAATGTTGTCTGGAGATGGTAAATGCGCTAATGTGTCCTTGGAGTTGAGTTTTTAAATTGGCATTCCAATGCCCATAACGACAGGTCTTAAGCAAACAAACACTCAGGTGGTCAATTATAGACTAAAGACAAGCTGATTTGTTCCCATTGGATGTAGCACATCTGGTCCGGGGAGAAGATGGCAGTGCTTCTCTTATTTAATGGATAACGGAAGCCAGCCATCTGTAAGGTAGGTGCACAAAGAGCTCTTTCATGTGACCACAGCTTGAATGGTTTCCACTTTTGCCCATGCGTTACCTTTCTGACACTTCACATCAAAGTTGCTTGTCAGGGACATGATTACGAGCTACTGGTCGCCACACCTATAGTACAACAAGCCAGCTCCATTGAAAAGTTAGCATATGCCATCCACATGGCTGGCATGACACCACACAAGATGACTGCTGTTTGAAGTGGGTTCAAGGAAGCAAAAGGGAAAAGTGCAATGTGGAGGCAGCATGTAAAGTCTTTTCTGCTTTGAACGTGCCAAACAGCTGCTTATGCTCTGTCTGAACCCAACACTCAGATGATGGTTTATAAAGTGTGTCCGTGGACAATGCACTGTGATGCCTGGATCGTGACCGATATTGGACATTGATCAAGAAGAAACAATCCAAAAATCCAGATGATGAAAAGCTCTCCTGTGAAGCACACACTGTGGATGTCTTGCAGTCCTTGGACAAAGGTCAAGCTAGCCAGAGTATCCTGAAATGAAACACTTTACTGAATGCAAGAGAGGCCCGTTTAGTTTTGGACACAGGTAGTAGTTGATGTACAATGGCTACTAAAACTACCGGTATAGAGATGTATTAAATAAGTTAAGAGGTAAGGGAGCAATAAGTCTGAGAGCAATGTATTCAATTCGAGTCCTTGGATTACAATGGTACCAACCTCCAATGTTATTTTTGTTACAATTTTTCGATTTTACGTTTTTTCATAGAAATCTTTACTGTTATTATGATTTACCTAATGCGTTTGCATACATTAGAGAGACAGACTATTAGTTCCAACTTAACAGGTTACGTCGGTATTGTAATAATTTTAATAACAGAACCTCTAGTAAACCTTCAATTGTGATTTATTGTTTGGTTTGTTAGTGAGCAAGACTATAAAATACCTACAAAAAACCTCCAACCACAAATATAAATTGAGTTCAGTTGGTCTAATCACAAAGTCTTTTTACTTTTAATTTGTCGTCTAAATTCTTGCACTTCGAGTCTTTGTTCCCCCTACACCAAATTCCATCTAACCATCAATTTTCAAAGGAGTTTCTTCTTAATAATGTTGTGATTAAGGAGCCATGTGACTTTGGGCAAGAGGCGGGATCCACCCTGTAGTGGTCGGCAGTCAATACGGACCCAAAAAACATTCACACTAACATTCACATCTATGGACAATTTACAGTCGTCAAATAACCTAAGAAGCATGTTTTAAGAATGTAAAAGAAAATCTGTGTACCAGGACAAGCAAGCCCGGAGCACAGTCCTCCAGTAGAAATTCAAACATGGAACTACTGACTGTGGAGCAAACGTGCCAAACAGGGTGTTAAAAGTACACACTTGGACACACATTTTGTATCCTGCCCTTGAGTCATTGTGTAACCTTTTCCTCCACCCTAGAACAAAAATAATCATTTTAAAAAGGTCATCACATTTTACTTACACTATTGTGGTAAAATGAATCAGACACAATCAAAATAACCATAGAAAAGGCAAAACACCTTTTGGATCGTAAATTGCACATCCATTAGGGTGTTAGCATAACTATATCCGGACAAATTTTCTTGATAAATATCTGCTTGTTTTTCCACTTAACTCAAACTATGAATAGGGGCCAACATAGTGGACCAGTGGTTACAGTACTTCACTAAATCAGGAGGTTCTGGGGTTGGACCCCAACGTGGAGTTTGTAGGTAGTCCACGTTGCGGGTTGTTGGTGGTTGTGTGGGTTTTGTCCGAGTACCTTCAGTTTACTCCCATTTCTGTTTATTGAATTGAAATGTCCATGGTGTGAATCATGTGAGTGAAGGTGAACAATGCCTCACATCAAAGAAACCTAAGATTGGCTCAAGCTCACCCGCGACCTCAATAAGAACAAGCATTATAGAGAGTAGATGGACGGAATGACGGTTAGCAAAAAAAAAAATCATCAATTAGGTGGTCTAATAGCATTTGAATAGGTCTCAATTAACTCCATCATTACCCCCTCTTCTTTCATTCGGAGCAGTTTTGTTTTTCATTACATTGATTCTCTGTGACTTTTGGCCTCACGTGCTGCGCGTATCTGTCTTTACAGTCAACCAAGTGCGAGCAACATACCTGTATTTCACGAAAAATAACATGTCTGTGTGTGTGTTGGAGCAGGGGGAGTGCTTCTTTGAAGCACAAGCCAATCAATCAGGCCAGGTTTGTCCTTCTGAAGCAACAAGACCCCATGCTTGCCGGCCATCACTCATGCACTACCTCTAGTTGTCCTCCTGCCTATTTTCACACCATCTTTTCACGCCGCAGCCAACAAGATGACTTTTTGTTTTGTTCTTTCCAGCTCGATTCTCCTTGATGTTTGCTCTCCAGCTCTCCCACCATACGTGAGTTACGTTTCTCCATCGTGAGAGGCAGAAAATTACCTCCAAATGTTTGGCCACCAGTCAAAAGAAAGCAGCGGGAAGTTGGAGAAAAGAAGGAGTACTTTGAATACTTATTTATATGACTGCCATTTGACCTTTTTAGCACTACAGATTTTAAGAACCGATGGTATAACATACCATCAAGTATTTTGTGCAAGGTCAGTTCAAGACAGGAGTTTGACATTGCCACACGACACATAACACAAGTACAGTGGAACATCCAATGTCGAACACAATCAGTTCCATTGTTCTAATTTTAAGAGAAATAGGAAAAAAGGATTAAACGTTATAATAGACCCCCCCAAAAAAAGAAAAACACTGATGTATTCGGTGAGGTTACAAGTTTTGTCTGACTTCTGAGATATATTTTTCAATGAAGTTTTGTTTGAACTTCAAATTGCACGATTTTTGGGTGATATGACTTCCATAGTATGAGGTACTACAATGTACTAAGTACTTTGGGCTGTCTTGTGGGACCAAGGCTTAACCCAGTGCAATAAAAATCCTGCAGAAGCTGAGTGTCATTTGGACTACAAGGTCACCTTTAAGAGGTTGGCTCCTCATCAATTTACAGTTCCATAAACCCTTAAAGGGGGCATACACAAAATTGACTTTTAAAGTGTTTGTATACAAATAGTTGAGACTGTTTTGTGCCTTTCTAATCATCAAGTGTGACTTTAATCCAAGTAAATGTGCCTATTTCCGATTTGTCAGGCATGTTATTAAGACTCATGGGGCTGTTCCAAATTGTGGAAAAAAAGTTCACAGTCGGTCTACTTTAAGGATTGCTGTCAATTTTCAACTGAAGTGTAGGAATTGTCTTCACCAGCCACCTTTTACTCCTGACAAAAAATGAGTTAGAGGACATCACCTTACAGCATAAATTGTACTTCAAGTCTTGATTCAGAGAGAAAACCCAACAGATCAGTCATGCCATCAAAAGCAAAGTATAATCTTACAAAGTGCAACGGTGTGAGTTATTGTGACCCATCAGTATTATACGTTCCCCTTCATGTGCATCAGGCCTGGGCTATGTGGGAGGGGGGTGGATCGTGGTGACCTGCAGTATGCACATAAACCACAGACACAGTGATGGATGGCCAGCTTGTCAGTGATGTTCAACTGTGAAGTGGAAGACCCCTCCCGTGTCTCCCATAAACACACAAAAGCCTCAAAACTCCACATGTATCATTCATTCACTGTATAAGTGAAGTTGCGTGACGACAGCTTTCCTCTTGGAAAATATCGTGGGTGTATTTGTATGATCCATAATGCAAAACCAGGGAGAAAATTAGTCACCTTTTCATTTCTGTGTGCCACAGTCTGCTTGCTCAGTGGATTGGCCATAAAGGAAGAAAGCATCAGTGAGAAGCTCGCCACATACAGTAGGGATTCAGACGGGTTTGAGGCAGTGAAAAGTAGTGCTAATTTGAAGGTCATTTAAAGAGCGCCAGGCGATGCGGCTCTGGAGGGGGCCACGGAACAAGTGCAGGGGGAGGCCGCCTGTGTCGCGCCGCTGTGAGGTAGGCGCTCCAAACCTCTCCCCGGTACCCCTCATCAATCTCCTCCATCCACTGAGACCCGCCTTTGACCCACATAGCCGCCAGGGGGGTGAAGGGCTGGGGTGGTCGCCTTTATTTTATTATTGATACCTCTGCATCACACGAGCTCAACAGACCTGAGCCAAATCAGCAGAGAAGCCACAAAAGGTCAAAGAACCACGGGCGGACATTTTATCTCTCATTCACAGGCAAAGTGACAGAAACACCCTCTGACATTGTGGGCTCTATTTTCGTGAACGGTGTAAATCCTGCACGGCGCATGGTATAACTCGGCGCTGGAGGTGGGTTGGACCCGGTGTTGGTAATATCCAGAGCTGGGCATCGCCTAACCGCCACCGCATTCTGTCCTGCATATTTAATCGACCACGTGGCCCTGGTCCATCCCTCGTCAGCGAGAGCCAGGCGGCGTCGAGAACGTAATCTTCACGTCACAAGCAGGCGCCGCACGAGGAGACGCCACCAAACAAAGAAAAAATCCATCCATCAGTCCATTATCTATACCGCTTGTCCTCACAAGGGTCATGGGCATGCTGGAGCCTATCCCAGCTGTCAACGGGCAGTGGGCTGGGGACAACCCGAATTGGCCAGCCAATCGCAGGGGCACACAGAGACAAATAAACATTCACACTCACAATCACACCTAGGGGCTATTTAGAGTGTCCAATTAACCTGCTATGCATGTTTTTGGAATGTGGGAACAAAACCGGAGTACCCGGAGAAAACCCACGCTGGCACGGGGAGAACATGCAAACTCCACACAGGGAGGCCGGATCGAACCCAAGACCTCTGCACTGTGAGGCGGATGTGCTAACCAGTCGATTGTAGCCCCGACTACTCAAAGATAGTGTTATTTTGATATCAAGTAAGTTGGACCAGATTCTAGATTCTCGAAGGCTACAATAGGGGTAAGGGCAGGTGTGCAAATGAAATAGCTGGAGACAGAATTGAGCAACAAAAATAAATGTATTAAATGTAAACAACAAAACTATTTACAACTTAACAGCCGGCATCTATATACATGTGGTACCATAGTTCACAATTGTAAAAAAATAATACCAGAGTCCTACTGAGCTCAGTAATATTCAGTCTTTAAGTCAGTCAGTCAGTCAGTCAGTGTCCTCTTTTGTAGTCTTAGGTAGTCCTTCAAGAAGTGGTGTAATAGTGGTAGTTGGGTTTGTTACCACGTGATGTTTCTCAAAGGGTAGTGAAGAAGGTTTTCTTATCTCAATTGGGGTTCTGGGCACAGGCTCGCCATCTCCATCGAATGAGAATGAATCTTCTCAAATCTTCTTGTACAATGTCTGTACCAAGGTAAAAAACCTATCCTGCATAACAATAATTGTATTATTGTATGTAGCTAATAAATGTATTATCGATTTGCAGTCTTATCAGTCGCTATAGCTTCACAGTAGTTCTCAATTTCTCAAACACTGCATTCAAATATCACATTCGAAAACAGTTATTCATATACATACATGCATGCATGTTTTCCAAAATATCATTGTTACACATGAAATTAACCAATGCAATAACAATAACACATTTCTCTATTTATCTTCAATTCCTTATCAACCCTCTGTTTTATGATTAACATATATCAATCATTTGAATCAAGAAATAATTGTATTACCAACGGGTAGTTGAGTAATTCAATATTGCACTTTAAACTCACATTACATAAAAATAAGCATTTAACATCCAGATGTCATATAATTCAACAAAAACATATTTACACATTCATTTGTCAACTTAAAACTTGCTTTAGAAATACCTTTAAACAAGTACAATCAAGTTTCTTACAGAAAATAAGCAGTATATTAACACTCGCGATTAGCATTAGCTTAACGTTAGCTTCGCGTTAGCCTAGCATTATCATTTTTACGTCGTAGCACATGGCGACTCACCAAGACGACGTTCTAGTATGAACACGGTCGGACTGTCATGGAGCCCAGTCCCCGCTGGGATTCACACTTTTAAAATAAAACATTTCCCATTTGAATATTGGTCACATTTACTTCGACTCCAATATGTTTCTCACTCACCGAGACGGTATATTAGCAGTAGTACTCATAAGAAATTGTCACGCAACCTTTCAGTTGGACATCCAAGCAGAAAACTACGAAAATACAAGGTGAACTCGAGACGGCGTCTCGAGTAGGCGGGACAACTTGACTTTGTCCAATTAGAAAGTCATTATCACCAAGGTGACATTACACAAGGGAAATTAAGTAAGGTAGAAGATGCACACTTCCTTTTACCAAAATAAATGTTTTTCAAAATAAAATAGTGCATTGAAATAAAATATAACGTTTTCTCTACTGGGTTACACGATCACTGTGCTGCCCAAAGAAAAAAATATCAAACAAAAACAACATACACACACACGCACAGCGTGGTGATCGGTGAAATAAAAACAATATGAAGCACATGTCATAGAATCTGTGGGACTGCAAGGTAAACAACACTGGGTTTTTTTTTCCTTATTCGGCCTTGTGTCAGGACCTGCGTGTGACGTGGTACAGGTTAAGTCCGTTCTTAACGTCGTTTGGCTGACTCGGACCAGCTGGTTACCACGTGGGTCGATTGGATATGCAGAAATAGGCGATGCCCAGTTCTGGTAATTTCACAGATGAGTGCTGGCCAGCAGACTGAGAGAGGAAGTTTTGCGCCTCTGTGGGAGTGATCACAGCCGATTTCAATGATGGCCAGCCAAAGCGGCTTCATTCCCTTAAAATGCAGTGCGACACTGACAATCTTGACATGGCAGAGCGGGCAGATGGGGGTCCAAAACATTTATGGTGTGAGGCTCACACTTGGACATTACGCCACTGCCCCCAATTGTCCGTGTGTCGCCCATAGCTATTATAATGATAATGACAATAATAATAATAATAATAATAATAATAATAATAATAATAATAATTGTTGAGTTGTCTGGATCCCCGAGTGCAGTTTATTTTGTTTGTCTATGATCATGACATGAGCTATCTAGGTTAATGAGCACATACAATGAACTAGTTTGCTGCGTGGCCGAAGAGTAAGTGATCATGTTGCACACAAAGGCACGCTCAGTTAACACTGCAACAACTGCCACTCAGATGGTAGTTGGGGAACACCAGTGGTTGGGACCCCTGTTTTATCTTGACTAAAAGTGTTTGTCATGAAAATATTTAGTGTAATTATTACTTTATTCCTGCGTTAGCATAGGCTGACTCACTATGTTGCATTCGAATTACATTCATATTCGGAGACCCTCCAGGACCCTCCGGGAGACTGAGGGCAGCCAGAAACAGAGCACTGATTAATCTGCTAGACTAGTGAGCATCACAGTCTGTATGTCTATATATATGCCCTGCAAGTGCCTGGCGTCCAGTTCTGGGTGTATCCTGTCTCTCGCCTAATGTCAGTTGAAATAGGCTTCAGCTCATTTGCAACCCCGCAACCCTAATGAGGACAAGGACTGCAGAAAATGGATGGATGGATGAAAGTAGTGCAAAAAGGAAGCTGTATTGTTGTAGTCGATGCTCCAGGGGGAGCGTTTACATTCAAAAGCAACAACAATGGCCGTTTTTGTTTTGGTTGTGACGTACTTGCGCATACAAAAGGAAATAAAAAATCCACATTAAGACCAGTTTTTTAATGTTTGCAATTGCCCGCTGCAGAATTCACACTAGAAAAGAATAAAAACACAGACATTGCCTTGGCAGCAGCACAGCTGTTGAAGCTTCACGCATTCAGATAATTATAAGCGTGATGTTGTCCGCACCAGCGACAATTGCTTTCGACACAAAGGGGGCATGGCCAATGAGTTAAACTTCACACTATGGTTGCAATCTCTTTTCCCTTGCACACTGGTGTGGCAGGCCCTGACCACCTATCCTTTGAACGTCAAAATCGGGCCACTAAAAACTTTAATGATTTATGATACAGATCAGCTTTCACAATATGTTGTAGCCACGACTCACCTTCAGCAATATTATTGTGGCGTTTGTGGAAATCACCTAAAAGCAAACCCTCCTTGGCAGAAATTCAAGGCTCCGGTGTCTGTCTTATCAGTTAGAGTCTTATCCATGGAAATGTTTCCGCATTTTTGCTGCATTTGTGTTTTTACTTGCTGGGACAAAGAAAAATCAGCTTGTAAACGTGGTGTGGTGAGTAGTTGTTGATCCGTGTTCCAGTCGCTTAAGTGCTGAAAGAGATAAAGCGCCTGCCGCCACAATGCAAAGCTAAAACTTCAATTATGAGGCAGTGTACATGCTGTCAGCACACAAAACAGTTATTGGTTTAGCGTACCATTGTCTGAACAAAGAATGGAACATCACCTCCAAAGCGCCTGCTAATCTTTGATTTTGACACTCAATAGAAAGGCGAGAAGAAGCATTAGGGGCGAAACAATTGCAGATTTGTTTCCCGCGTACGCCTCAAATTAGGCCAAGGTTTGGAGAGGGATAGACGCAAGTCTAAGCCACAGGGAGTCTTTGCCTCAGCAGAGAACAATTCTGTGTGAGTGCAACACTATTGTTTCACACTAGCACTGGCATGGAAAGATGCCGCGGGATGGAAAGAGAAGCTTATCTTATCGTGCTTTGACTACAGTGTGTCTTTGTTTTGGACAGCCTCAGTGGACTGGGAAAAAAGGATGGGTGCCTGGCTCTTATGGCTAGCTTTGTTTCCGCCTCTCCGAAACAGCATTACATGCTTAAAAATGTTCAGATACGAAAAACAGGAAAACAGAACAACATTATGGAGGGTGTTGGAATGTTTTGCAGGTCTCGAGGCCATAAGCCCAATTAGCAATTTACAAAACAACTACTGACTCAATGCGTGTTCGTTTTATCTTTCAAGAAGGTATCCAATGTAAATAAGGACTCACACAAGTCGATTGAATTTTCTCGTCTGTTTTCTTTTCAGACTCTGAAGTTAAGGAATCATACAATGATCAGATCTGGGCAGCAGTTCATGTTTGATTGCTTCCGCACGGCGAACTATGCACCGACATTCTAAAGTCAAAACGATTCCATAATGTTATTCCCGTTTCAACTCGATTCTTAATGCCTAACCTTGCTACTAACCATTTGAAATGTTCTCAAGGTTTATCCCCAACCCCTGAAGTATTTTGTCCCTAATACAGAGGAAATATTAAAAACCATAATGTTCATGGTGGTCATGTTCATGATTGAAAAAGTGTTTGTGTGTGCGTGTATGGGGTGGGTGCTTTACACAGGAAGTGGCAACAGCTGTACAAATTCTTGACGTGGGTGTGTGGTTTTAACAAATAACAGTGACAGACTTGAATGGGATATTATAACGACTGCAACTCTAAGTTACAAAAAAAATGCAACTCAAAGTGCTGTCCAATAAAAATGTCCAAAACACAACATAAAAGGAAGACCCGCAAACACACACCCAAAGACATATATCCGCCAGTATATCAGCACTCGCACATACACACACACCCACACACACACCCAAACATACAAAGCACACAACCTTTGTTGTGTGTTAAAATGATGAAAAAAAGAATGGAATAAAGAGTAAAATGCCAGTCTTGATTTACTGATTACTTTGGAATTCAAACCAGATTATTTAGCTTCTCGCCGTCTGTAGAAGCCGATAACATAATGACCAATAATGTACGAAAAATCCTGACCTATAACATAATAACTTTTGGCCAATATGTTGGCCTAGTAAAAAAAATAAAAATAAACATTTTTTTACACTAAAATCATTCATTTAAATTTTTGTTGAAAATGCATATTCTCTCTGTCTGTCTGTCTCTTTTGCTCTCCCTCTCCATGTATTTGTCTATTTAACTTGACGGATAGCATGATCTCGAATGCTTTCTGCTGCTCTTAGCCTTGCAAGCTATCTCAAAATGTAGTGGAAGCACATTTACAAAAATATACAATGGCATATCATGTATCAAATGTTGGTCTTGAAGAAACAAAATCTGCATTAAGGATTTGACCATTGCCAAAGATTTTTTTTTTAACAGACCAATAATATAATAATCATCCAATTACGTCATAAGTTATTACGTTATTGGCAAAAAGTTATTACATTATAGATTCAGGATTTTTATTACATTATTGGTCAGTTATTAGTTATTATGTTATGGGCCTATTACATTTAAAAATGGGCAAATGTTGGGCCGTTACTATATTATGGGCTGTTATTATGTTATCGGCTTCTATACCGTGTTCAAAATGAAATGGTAAACAACTGTGCCATTGCTGTGGTTTGTTACAGGGATTCACCAATACCACTTTTTTCAGGCCTAGTACAAGTATTCTATTTACGCTTGTGTACTCGCCAATAAAGAGTACCA
Organism: Filicampus tigris; assembly: GCF_054856515.1. Taxonomy (NCBI): domain Eukaryota; kingdom Metazoa; phylum Chordata; class Actinopteri; order Syngnathiformes; family Syngnathidae; genus Filicampus; species Filicampus tigris. The sequence goes on from NC_141220.1 coordinate 15,766,211, forward strand.
GCACTTGATAATACTATAGTCTTGCAATTTTGATAAGAATACAGCTTGTAGCTTGTTACTCAAGTCATTTCAGTTTTGGGGTGTCTCAGTCTAAACACTGGGAGGCAGTATACTTTGTAGAACAGATGAAGATGAACAGAGTCTGGTGGATATAGCCATCAGATGCCAAGTTGCCTCTGTCTTTGAACTACAAAATACAGCAAAATGATAAACAAAATGCAAGGACAAATTGTGTTATTTGATTCCAATAATATTTTTGATTCAATTCATTAAAAAAAAAAAAAACATCACGAAAGTAAGTTAAGCAATTGGATATACAGTAGGAGGGACAGCAACAGGGGAATCTAAATCTCAAGGTCAAAACATTATTGTAAGTGACGTTATGTAAAATCACAGAATATCTTGTGACACTTCAACATTAAACGGACCCACTTCATGAGTTGAGTTTCGATTTTCCTTTTTTCTTTCTTTTTGTCATGGAAAAAAAAAAAAAATTCAGGCCGATTGTCGGTCAACATGTTCCCTACTTGAGGCCTTCTTTACGACTGTTTTCCCAGCAAATCAGTGGAGGGAAAAAATCTCTCTTACACACAAGATGCCACAGGATAATTACCCAGAATCATCTTTAAGAGAAAGCAAAAAATTGTGGATTGCTGAGTGACTTCACTCAAAAAGGGAGCGTGGGGTGCATTACCAGTACGTGTGTACCTCGCTTTCCAGTGATCGCTGAAGCCTGGACGTTCAACCGCTGCGCGTTTGTATTTCTCTGGAGAAAAACATGCGCGTGATTGGAAGCCTCAGAATTCACTTTGGCCAGTGTGACAAATGTTAAGTGCTTTCCTTTAACCCATCAGCCTCCACCCCCACACATCCCCTGATTGTCCACAAGTGCACACCAAACACACACAAATGTCTGAGAGGCCTGAGACTTTAAGCCCTGTCACTGAGGGCCTGCTGTGAACCCCCACCCACCGCTCTGTTTTCCTCGCCCCCTCCGCTTCCGTCGTCTCTGGACGCCAGCCTGACATACCAGACCTTGTTCGTTAGCACATATTTTTACCCACCGTTACTAAATTAGGAAGCCAGAGGGAGCAAAGAGCTGTGCGGCTGCCAAGGCAGAAGAAGAAGGGGTCTGATCAGGCCTGCGTTTGCCCAGGGCGCATGCCAACCCGAGCAGCTTCATTACCAGCCACTTGGGTTGCAGGAATAGACGGCCCGGTAGGGAGCGTGGCCAAGCGGGCCTCAATGGCCGGCCTCAATGGCTGGCCAAAAGCTCACGGGACAAACAAACAAATAAGCGGCTCCTCTCATGGCCTGCCAGAATCAACCGACGGCAAGGAGCCGTAAGAAGTTATCTTAGGCAGTCTTGCGCATGATGGGGGCAAGTTGAAAAGTGGCGACAGACACACTGCTAGACTAATATAGAATACATTTACCAAGAAAACCGTCTCCGGAGTCCAATTTCTCAAAGTAGCCACAGAGGCATAACTTCTTGTTTATTTGGCATTGATGTGTGGCGCTATGTACATTTCCTCTTCCTAGTGGCTTGAAGAATTTATGCTTGTGAAAGGATAGAATGGTGCGAACGTGGCAATTTATCTGCGTTAAATACAGCATTCAGGCATTAAAGCTACTAACTTTACTTTTCACTTTCATGGCTACAAAATTGGAGACATTTAATAAATACTTCTCAACTTAGGTTGGCTGATCCCGTGACTTATATTCAGGTGCGAGGTATATGCGTATTGTACATATTATAATTTGAGTTCGGTCTATCTTTGGTCATGGCAACGTATGTGTGACGTTACTTTAGCATGCATGCGACTTCCTTGTGCCACAACAAGGATTTACAGAATCAAAAGGTGCAATAACTGACCAGGGTTCCACCTTGGGCCACAAAGTGATGTGGGATTCTAGTTAAGGTAAGCCATTTTAAACTAAAACGAAACTTTTGAATAGTAAGGAGCGGAACTTTCGGCCGACCAGAACTCGTTTTGCTGCAGTCAAAACGGTGTGTATTTTGGAAATTCACTTTTTGGGGCATTCTGAATAACCGAATGGCACATTTGAACAATGCTCTGTATTTATGTACACACCCACAACCAAAGAGTCCAAGCTCCACTGTTCTTGGTATCGTTCTTTGTAAAAATAAATTCCCCCCCCCCAAAAAAAGTGACTTACAGAGTGACTTAAATATGTTTTTTTTCTTCATCATGGTGCATTTTTTGACTGGTACAACTTATGCTCGAGAGTGACTTATAGTCCGAAAGATATGGCACTTGCTATTCAATTTTAGAATTAATTGAGTGAAGAGGTATGCTGATTTGTATGTAAATTTTCAAAAAATTATCTTTCAGGTTCATTTTCTTTCTTTCTGCTTTTCACCTTATGACAGATTGTAAATACATGTAATGCATTTTGATATGCCCATGAACCACAACCACTGTGCCGAGGCACTTCAGTGTGCCATGACAGATAACAAGGTGTGCTGCGAGAAATTATCCTAGTTCACTTAATTGGTCCAGAAATAACTACTTATTTGCTACAAATTTATATGTATTCATCTATTTATGTCAGTGATGTATAGTGACAGGGAGAACAATTAAGTCCATATTTCACTCTAAATAAGTATTTGAGTAAACTCAGACAAGAAAATCATCATTTTTGGTGTATAAATGTTTTGTGGCTTGTTTGTGGTGTGCTGTGAGATTTTTCCAATGTGCTTTGGCTCAAAGTACAGTGAAACACTGCCATACGCAGGTCATCCCGACACTATGTAGTGTATTGCTTAAAAAGGCATCACCATTCCCCATTTCTCAAGTTGGTACCGTACAAAAACACTTGTAGTATACTGACATCTTGAGGTTGTTTGGGAATATTACAACACACAGCCTACATCATCGTCGAACGACAAACAGGTAGAATTTAGATCCATCCATTTTAATTGAACAAAAATATGTTAACTAAAACGTCGTCCTAATTTGGGGTAATATGGGTGTATTTTAAGGGGAAATATAGCATCCTGTAAATTAAACAACATGACTCAAACTGCGTCTGACTGACATTAAGACTTGAATTGAGATTTTTGACCACTAGGGGACGACAGTAATGTATTTTTGGAAAGAAAAAGTATTAAAACAAACTGAAGACGACTGTACTGAATGCGTCGATTTTCATCAACAGATGAGTAAGAATTTGGCATAACGTTGAATCTAATCTAAAACTAACAGTGCACATGATGGAGGGGAATTTTAACTCCAAAGCCTGGAACAATAAGCAGATTTGGCCCAAAACATTAAACCTCATGCTTCAGGGGTTTTGACACGGTCAGCCTCACGAGATAGGTATTTCACTGTTTCTTCCAGGAGAGCACTATTCGCCAAGCACTGAAATGATCACAACCAACTCTAGGTTGTTGAGTAACGGAGTCATCGTTGCAATTACTTTGAGTTCTTTTAGTAGTACTAAAAGGTCATGTCATGTTATGTCATCTTCCAAACCGCTTATCCTATATAGGGTCGCAGGGAGTTGCTGGAGCCTATCCCAGCCGTCAATGGGCGAAGGCAGACTACACCCCGAACTGGTCGAGTACTAAAAGGTGTGTTGTTGATATGTTGCTATGTACAGTACTGTTTTGTGTCAGTACTGTAGTACAGTATTATAGTGGTGCCCCCTGTGAGATAGGCAGCCTCCTTGGCAGGACCTCTGTATTAAATTTAGAATCCATTACAAGACTTGAAGACGTTGCCTGATGGATTCTGTGTCCTTGCAAATGGTAATGGAGTCAAGGAGTCACCCTGACTCGCTGGTCCGCTTAGTCAAGGCATGCATTTTCACAGAGAGAGGGTGCTGTTTTGTTTTTTTGTTTTTTAAATGCAGCCCCAACTAGGCCGGGATAAGCCATCAACACATCATACGCAGTACAAACAAGAGTTTTCCCCTATCAAGCAGTGTTGATGATACCGTATGTGAGCTCACTTGTTTCATGCCATTGCCGTGAGTCATAGCCTCAGGCGTTAAGAGGGGCCTCACATCTTCATCAAGTCTTCCCTCATCCCCACTACAGCAGCACAATAGTGTGTCTATATTCACTGATATGTGGCAGACCTGAGTGACATGCACAAGGACTTCATTAGGAGTTCTATGTTGTCTTCCTATATGTTTGATTTAATAACATGTTGTTATGGTAACCAAACAGCTGGATCTGTTTATAATCCAGTGTCAAATCTATGATCTGTTCTCGGGAATCACATCAAGAAATGATTAACAAGTCACTATATGTTACACATAATGAGAATGCAATCACAAGATACAAAATAAACTGTACAATATGTCAACTGCTCACCACTGTGTTTGGGCCAAGCTGCAACACAAAAGGATGACCGTCAGGCTATATTGGCTGAGCTCCATTTAAGGTCAGTTATTCATTATTCATACAAACAGTGTTGCTTCCACAGTTTCTTGCTTTAATGGAGAAGAGATAGAAGGCCCCGTATATTTTTGCCTTGGCGTCTGGACCAAGATGGTGGCAATATTTGTTTTACCCGACAACAAAAGTGCTGAAATCTGATTGGATAAAAGCAGTGACATCAAGAATTCTGGATGTTTTTTTGTTTTTTTTTAACTTTCAAATATCTATTTATTTCTTCTATTGTAAATAATTATATGGTACATATATATACATATATTAAAATTCCTTCTTTGAGGCATGAGAAAAGGTTTCACTTGCCCTGACAATTTCCCCCCTATTTAAAGTACATCGTCATATTGTGATATGGAGATAATCTATTTCTACCAACCTCTCTAAAGGAGTGCTATCAGAGTCACAAGCTAATCTCGGAAGCTTGCAGTGGGCAACGTAGCCCTCCCTGGTGTAAAATATCATACAGGGTGACTTTGTATTTCTCCAACCTGGAGGAAGCCAAACAGATGGCACAACACCCTTTTAGAAAGTTAAAGGCTAACTACTGTGCAAAGTGTGCATTAGAGAGACACTGACACCAATTAGTGTGGAATGCCATTACTGTCCTTCCTACCGCCCTTGGCAAAAGGTGTTAGGTTTCTTTACCTTTAAGACAAACCGCTGGATTCAGTCATCTTCTTCTTTTTCACATTTAGAATAATATAATGACTTGTTTTCTGTATTTGTGTTTCTTACACACATCAAGAAATTCTACACAATTTCCCTCTCGTGGCCACATGCCTGGATGAGTCAGTGAGTAAATTGTGCCCCGTTGCTATGGAGGTTTGTTATTGCATCCAAGTAGAGGGTCCTGAGTATGACAGGCAGTACTCTCTCATTACTATGCTTGACGGGACATTTTTTAACACTGACAAAGAGGAAATATGCCTGGACTCTCTTTCACTCCTGCTGACATGTCACTATCAGCACACAAAGTTCCTTTTCCAAAGGATACAAAGTGATACAAAAAACGAACAATGAAACTAGTCTACATACATACACACATGCTGACATTTCCCCTCCTCTTCCCGCGTTGTGCAGCCGAAAAAGGGCCTTCCATTACATCAACCCTAGCAACGGTGAAAACATCCAAGAGGCCAGATGGAGCCAATCCAGATTACACAATGTTTGCCCAGAGCAGAGGAAAAATTAGCTATGTCCCTTTTCATGCTTCAATACGTTTTTCCACTAAAAATAATCTAGTGATTTAAAATCTGTGTTTTTTTATAATCCCGTTGCGCTCTCTTCTTGACCAAAGAGGAGAACACAAGTGTTTTCTGAAGTGCTACAGTGGTTATTTATGGGACGTTTAGTACATTCCCATAATCTTTGTAACTGTTTATTCCCTTCTGAATATGACTCACAATGCTCATATTTCACTGTTTTATTTTTAATTTGAGTACCCTGGAGACCAAGGTTGTTGTTAAGAAGAAAGTAAAAATTAATCTTGGTGTAAACCCACAGAATTTGTGTCTATATTTTACAACAAATACAATTGTATTTTGAGTTCTCTGGTTCATTTTTAATGACTTGAATTTGGATGATGTAAAAAGAAATCTATTAAACTGTAGGAAAAAAAATACAAACAAACGTTCTGAAAACATACCACAGTATTTTTATTAAGTGGAAATGTGTATTAAGTCAAATAATATCTTAATAAATAAAAGTAATTGCAACATGTTTACCATTATGTCAATATGAGACATGCTGATTTTTAAAGAATGGGCTCATTTAACAGCCCTTAAGCATTGATTTTCTTAATGTTGAGTTGCTATGGAATGACACTAATACATAATCTCTATGTTTTGGTTTGATTCAAAGAGGCTACTGTATTGTATCAGCAAACCATTTAAAGCACTGATTCAAATCATGTTTAAATATGTTGTGTGTGTCAACTTAAAACAGGAAATAAACACAAACCATACCTTTTGGGGACATTACTTGACCTTTCAAGGTGTACACAACACAACAAAACCTTGTGACCGGTCAGCGCTGCTAAGCCGATACAAAAATAGTCATCTGTAATGAACACACTCTCTTATGTAAGGATCCGTCCAGCCAGCACAGATAGCACAAAGTGTCAAGTGAACAGTGTCCAGAAACCGCCACCGTTTCCTCTTTGTGACATTGTTATTATGGCTTTCTTTTTCATTCTGAATGAGTCACATTTCCTGACAAAGATAACTCAAAGGAAAACTTAACAAGTATATAAGACACCAACCTGCAAATAGTGCACATGGCACCTACACCTGGCACAAATAGTTGTGAAAGTTGAGTGACTCGATGCTGTGAATGGCACAACCAACATATTAAACCAGCACAGTTAAAGGTTAGGACAAATAGTGACAACCAAAAGCAGACAGACACATATCAGCTATAACGTGTCTTTGTTTTTTTGGTTTTTTTTTTACCATTCACCAGAACTATACTCCATTTCTTTAAACTACTTGAAAAGATAAAATAGTAACTATCATTCTGTGAAAATATTAGTATTAATTGGTATATCTCAACTAAACTGTAAGTGCAGTGATATACAACACATGCATTCAGTGTTAGAGACATTAGTAACGCTTAAGTTTTTTTGTTTCATACAATTTAAGACAGTGCCCACAGGTCTTTGTAACATGTTTGTGACATGCTTTCATCAAAATACCTCAATCAAGGATTACAACACACTTTAAACCCTCTCTCACTAGCTTCACTGAAGTCATCCTGCCACTTCTATTACACCCCCCGCCCCGCCCACCGACAACTGTGGAGTCTGTCAACAAGTGGATGGCTTTCATAGAGCTAGGGAGTAGCAACTTGTTGAGCCCAGAGTGTAAAAGCAAAGACAATCAAAGCATAGATTGAAGTTTCACTCGGGGGCCCAACACTTTATCACTAAAATGCCAAATTAAAGTTGTCAATTAGTGTGTTGATGCGTGCATGTGGCACAAGCAGTGGACTAAACACACAAACACACATAAAGGAACGGCAAAAATATATTGGGAAACCGGCACCTCACAAAAGATTTACTTGGCCAGTCACTCCAGAGACCAAATTATTTTCATACAAGCAATTAAGTAATCAACTTTCCCTAGTATGTCCCGAAATGTGCTCTGAAAGACAGTATCTTACAGTCCTCACGAATCAATCACAGATCAGCAGTGTGGGAATAAATTGCATAACTTTCTATTCATAGATAATCTACTGTTAGGATTCAGGCTACAATATATTGAGAAAATAAAATGGAACATAATTGAAAACCAATAGTGTTGATAGACATCAGGATAGTATGGACTATGGACACAACAGAAAAGTAAATATTCCACACTCATGTTAAATGTCATTCAAAATCAACAGGGATCTTTTCTAAATCAGTCGTGGATGAAATTTATGCTCTGAAGAGAGCTTGACCATACATCTACAAATTGACATTTTGAGCTCAGCTACCTCTCGGGTTATGTTGTCATTAAAATCCATAGAGTTCTTAATTTGAAATTTGAGGAATAATCCCTGAAAGACTATAAAGGACATAAATCTATAATGTGACCACTGATAAAATACCTCCATACGCAGCTACGGGCAAATGTCAAATCCCCACAAGGTTACTGGCATTGAAGAGTTGACACTATGCGGTGAATCTACACTTGCACTTGGAATCAATGCATACATTGATAAATACAATATTCTGGATCAACTGTGGGGCTTTTCAATTTCCCAAGAGAATGTTTCATTCAATCTTGATCTGCGCTTGTGTCAGTATGGCTGCTGTGTCCCTCCATCTGAATGGAAAGCGACCTCTCAGATGGCCCCAGTTCGATTCGTTTCTCTGTGACAAGGGACGAAGACTCGCCTTCTCTCGCAATGTCAAAATCATCAGAGAACACGACATGCTGTTCTTTGGAGATCCTGAAGCTGTATCCTTCTCCAGCTCCTCCCTGCAAGGCACTCCCAAGGTTGGAAGACCTCAATGCGGCCATGATCTGTTCCTCCGATAAATTGTCGTCATCCAGCAGCCCAGAGTCCTCCAGTGTTTGCGAGACGTTCAGCTCCGCAACAATGGTTGTGGTTCCGCTGCCACTTGACTGCTGCACTTTTTTGATGTCAACTGCGACGTTCTGTGGACTTTCACTGCTTACTTTAGTGAGGAAAGCCAACTCCTCCCTCAGTGGGGCTGACACAGAGCCTTGTAACTTCTCCAAAGCTCCCCTCAATTGCTCTTTGGGCTCCAATGAGTCCTCTCGCAGGAACTCGAGCATTGACTCCTGGACTATGGGGGAAACACGGATCTCCTCTTCGATAATGCACTCGGGAATGTTCTCTTTGAGAAAAGGCCGATCTGACATAACCCTGTACTCATCATTTTCTTCAAGGATGGTTCTGGTTTGTGGAAGTCTGTCATCTTGATAATACCTCTCATCAGACAAGTCATCCACCATGCCATAATGACCGTATGAGGTAATGCTGCAACCCTCCTCAGGTTCCGAGAGATTATCGTCTGGTGTGGACACAAAATACTCAGCGGGCTCTTGATCATGGGTGAAATATAAAGACTCACTCTCCTCCTGAACCTGAACAGATCCAGATCCTGTCGACCTTTTAATTGCATCATCACTGCTCTTCTCAACTTGCATATCTTGGTCTTCTTCCACCTCCTCAATTTGGAAGTATGCAGAGGGCTCATAAGAACAAGATCTGGACTTCTCATTAGCATCTTCATCGTAAGACTCTACTGGCTGCTCAATAATTTCCACATTGACAGATTTATTTTGCAGCTTCCCTTCCCCCTGTAGGCCACTGAGCAGGTTCCTGATCATGCTTCCTGTTGCTGTGTCCTCAATGTCCTCCAGAGTTACCGTCTTCACACCTTGGCTCAACAGCTGATCGAGGGCAGATTCCTCTGAAACATCCACTTCCTCCTCCACCTTAGACTGCAACACAATCTGAGTCTTCATCGAGCCGTCCCCCTGTTCGGTTTTCTCCACGTGATAGGTAATCTTTGATTCTCCAGAGGAGCAAACCTTGGCTTCCAAACCGGCTGGTTTGATCACCGTCTCAATGATCTCCTCAACAGACACACTGTCTAAAGCCTTTCTCTGACTTGACTCAACTGTGGACTTGATTTTGCCTTCATCCTTAGACTTACTTTCACATAGATTTCCTTTATCTGCTTCATCTTCTCCTTCCATGCTCCTTTCCATCTCTAGTTTTGTGTTGAGGATCCTCCTTGGTGGTGATAGCACTCTACCTGATGGGGTCTCAGCGGAGGACTTTGTGGAACTGTTTTGGTTCTGTACCTTAGAGAGGTGTTCAGTTTTCTTTATTTGCTTTGATGACGATGAGCTACTCTGGATTATTTCTTTATCTTCGGGAACAGAAGAAGTGGCAGCCCGGGATTTGGTGAATGAGATCATGTCCCTTCTGGAGGCTGGACTTTGATGCTGACCAGTACGAGAAATTGGAATGACCCTGGAGGGACTTCTAGACCCTGTGGGAGCTACGGGAGATCTTCTCAAAATAGACGTTGATGGTGTGAATCTGACGGCCATATGCTGTCTGGTTGTGGTGGAAGTTCTTGGAGCATAGGGTTGGCCGGGCATCTTGATATCTGAAAGAATTCATGAGTGACATTTATTCATAATGTGTTTAATTTTAAAATTAGGACAGCACGTTCAGACTTTTACCTATGATCCTTTCCCTCTGGTGTTCGCTCATCCTTCTGTGAGCATCTTGAAGCCCAACTCTCTCACCTTCCAACAGCGCTCTAGACAAACACAAGGATAGTTAAATCTACAAGTAGCAATGAACAAGACCTTGTACCACACACCCCTTTTATATGGCGAAACTTTGAAATCCGCCTGTATTAGATATCACGGGCAATTTTTTTTCAAAGTTTCCAGGTGGTACCATTGAGTGAGTTTTTGGGGGCTTGTGTTTTGGATCTCTTAAAACACGCACATTTACATGAGGATATGTACACTTGCAAAAATTGGTGAGATTTCTAGCATGTTAAGGCCCCAAATTAGGTGATTCAGAGTAACCGTAAACAACCAGAGGGGAACACTTAATATTTTTAAGACAAAAGCATTCACCAATTGCATATCAACACAGTTCTGCAGATCATAATTTCTCATGTAAGCAAATATGAGACCAAAGATAATTACCGTGCAAGGCGTTGTACATCTTCCTGCTCTTCCATCTTAAACCTCTAAAGCTAAACAGTCTTAGAAGACACTATTAATCCAAGTCCTGGCTGTATACGGTAAAAAAAAAAAAGAAAACTAGCCAATTGTTGTAATCTAATTGATACCACTTTGTAAGCATTTTAATCTTCATTCCTGGGCCATGTTTCAAGTAACAAACATGAGCAGATAACAGAAAGAAGCTCTCGCGGAGAGTGCTCCCCAACAGACTGAGGTAAAAATAACAGCAACAATGCAGGGCTGTTCTTACTTCCCTTTAAATTCCAATGCAAATTCTGTCTGGTGACACTGCCACCACCAAAACATTTGGCCCGGTCCACCTTCTGACTGACAAGGACTGGATTTACTTTGCATGCTTCATGTGACACAATTGGGATATGCGTCATGGCAGCATTAAGAAGAGAAAAAATACATGTTATCTCATATCAGCCTATTCTAAATGGAGGAAAAAATTTGATGCGTAACTGCTGATGCGAGTGCAGCATAAACGCAAAGATCCTTGTCGATGCCAGCTTGAAGTCATCGAAATACACTGATTGGTGACACTCGCTTTTGTCCAAACAACACAAATAAACACATTAAAGGTAAAGTTGAAATTAAACAACATCAAAAGCATATACAATTAAATATGGTCTATTTAAGTTCATTAAGCAAACTATTATAGCATAATGTGGGGGTTACCTTCCTTTAAAGAGGGGAAGTGTCACCCCAAGTCAACGATAAGCTTTGTAAATATTTCTTTGTATCCTATACTGCACATTCTTGACGCTTACATTTGGGTGTCTGCACAGGCGGGTTGTTTCATGCGTTCCGTCAGTGCAAACACAGCCATATGGGATATGTGCAACTTGAAATGTACGTGGAAATAGAAAAGGTTATAATGAGGGCTTATCACCTGTAGGCTGCCACCTCCATACCCAGATCCATCTTGACCTGCAGCAGATGCTGATGGTCCTGCATCCTCTGGGTGATGGCCTCCCCCATGGCGTTCCGTTCCCGTTCCAGCTGGTCAATAATCATCTGGCGAGAACAACAAAGATAATATCTTAAGTGGTGGGTTGCTTTTTTTTTGGGGGGGGGGGGGGAGGGGGGCTTTTGTGTACTGTATGATTTTTCCTGCAATGACGAAGAGAAACATGTTGGCCACGAACAAACAGATTTGAACTTATTCAGATCTCACGACCAAGTCTTGAGACTGTGTACAAAACGGCAATGATCTAAATGTGTTTTTACTGTAAATGGTTAACTTACTGATGTTGTCATTTGATTGACCAGCTTGTAGAGCTTTATCTTTAAGAGCCTGCCTAATAGGGATTTTTCAGTCTGAGATCTAATTGGCTTAAAGGGACACTTGGATGAGCTTAACATTGGCACTTATATAAAAGGTTTGCATGTAAAAATGACATCAGTACTAAAATGCTCCGCCCAAAAGACTCTGTAGTGATTTAAGGGCTTTTTTTTTTGTGATTAGATTTACGACAAATTCTCGTGTCAACTCTCAGGAGGCAGACGGCGACTGGCAGCGGGCAAGCAATCAGGCAAGCATGGATCTTTATTCATGTGGGTAGCTAGCGGACACGCCCTCGAGATGTCCGAGCCTTAATAATTGCAAGCCATGATGAAGCTACACGCTTTTGATAACTGTGATGACACACAGAAGCTTCACATTACTGCCTTAAAAGACAGTGCCTTTGGCACAAGGGTATTTTTTGCACATTTTCAATGCTATCTAAAAAATATATATATATAATTTACAGTGAGAGCTCTTTTGCGGAAGGCGTGGCTCACATTGAGCAATCCTTCGTGAAAATGGGAAACTCAATACTGTTGTGTGTTGTTCAATCCGGCAGGGCGGCTTTGTCCAACAACTCTAATCTAGTCACACACCAGGTTGGCTGACTCCTGATTAGCTCTTACTATTAGAGAAGTCATTGGCCAAGGAATTCACATTCTTTTTCAGTATTCTGTTCCGTTTTATTGTCTTTTATACTGGATTGTACATGCGTACCTAATCTGTTGACCTCACCTGATACTCGCCCTCATCCTGACTGAATTTCTCCTGCATGTGCAGGAGTTGCTCCTCCAGACGCATTTGCAGCTGCCCTTGTTTCTCCGCATCCGTGTGTAATTTTTCCAGTTCGGAGGTGTGTAGCATCTTCTCCCTCTGCAGGTCACCCAGCATGGCCTGGTCCTCCTGGATGGCCCGTTCCATCTCCTCCACCTTCTGTTGGTACATCTCTAAGGTTTGCATCCAGCCCTCGGACATCCCGCGGGCGTACTCCTGCACCTCCTCCATGGAGGCTGGAGGAGGCCCACGGTAACTCTGCGTTACCACCCTGGCGTTCACCTAGGACAGAGGTGGCAAAGGTACTCACATTCACATTCTGTACTTGAACAAAAGTATACTTGCTGTTGTCCCTCGTTTTTTCCATCATAAAATACCCCAAGATCTCTGTCAATCAAGATCTCAACTGTGGTTGACTTTGACTTTCCCTCGTTTCAAGTGAGCTTTAGATACCTCACCGCTCGAGTTAAGAGGAAAAAACAGTTCTGCAGGGAACAGCCGTATACACACAAATAAATACAAAATGAAAACACTCACAAAGCGCATTGAGCAAATGCTAATCCTGAAATGTGTACATACTGAACGTATAGTAAATGGCCAACAGGAACAACTGTAATTCCTGATATCACTCACAAGGTCACACCCCTTAGGCACACATCAACACAAGAACGTACGAAAGTGTGCGTGGGTGTGACGTACGGTTTGAATCCACTACAAAACTAGTTTATTTCTTTGCATTCTCTTTTGTCGTGTGGATAAGCGGTTCGGATAATGGATGGATGGATGTGTACAGTGCTACTTTTCTTTATGAAAAACATGTTAATTTTGGGGGGGCGGAGGGGGTTGAGGCGGTGTAAGAGATAAATGTTTCCCCAATGTAATTTACTTCCATCATCCATCCATTTTTTTTATTGCACATTATGGTCCAGGGTGAGCTGGAGCCTATCACAGCTGCCCTTGGGCGAAAGACAGGGTACACAATTTAGTAAATTTCATATTTTTTCAAAAATCTATACTATTTGTCAGTTCATACTTGAAGATGTCAGATGTCTTCAAGATGTCATGGCAGTACAAAGTTTCTCCCCGATGCCAGCGATCGAGACAAACAAGCATCTACACTCACATTAACACCTACGTATAGCAGAGATAGGAAATTCAGGTCCAGAAAGTAAAAACCTTGCCACAGGTGCTGCTACTCAACTGAGCTCGTTTACCAGCCGGTTGAGTAGAAGCACCCGTGGCTAAAGGATAACTGTGGCACGGTTTTTACTTTTCTGGACCTGGATTTCCCATCTCTGCCTAGGTAATTTTGTCTTCAATTAACAACTGGACTTGTAAATCGGTGTACCATTAGTCTTCAGATATTTGTTGTCAAACATAGAGAATAGATATACATTAAATCCATCCATCCATTATCCAATCCGTGCCCCACAAAAATAAATACTGAAGTTGCTTTGACTTACAGCTTGTCCCATCAGAGGTCGCCACAGAGAGTCACTCGCATGATTTGTTGGGCCCTTTTTTTCGCCACATACCCTTCCCACCCATTTTTTAATCCAGGTTTAATCGGTTGGATATTGCATAAAATGCAGCAACATGGACCACTACACTTCCAATGCAAACACTACACTTCCGATGCAAACACTCACTTAAAGTACAGATACCTGAAAAGGCACTAACGTACAGTAACGATGAATGTGTAGTTGCGTACAAGTACTTCCTACCACTGACCTGGGAGTCAATTTGTTGTCTGAGCTGTCCCATCTGCTGCCAGTGCGTCTCCTCCAAGAACGCGTACTCCCTCTGCAGCTCCACCAACCGCTGCTGGAGCAAGGCATTGTTCTGGTGGGCCGTCCGGAGCTCTTTCTCACGGCCGTGCAGCTCCCCGCCGATGTCCCGGCACGCGTCGCTCTGCTGGCTGCACAGCGAACGCACCGTCTCCAACTCTCTGCACAGCCTCTCGCGCTCCATCTCGGCGCGGGACTTCTCCAGCGCCACCCGCTCCATCGTCCGCCTCAGCTCGCGCACCTCGGCCTTGTAGCGCGGCTCCCTCTCCGCCACTTGGGCCTGTCTGAGCTGGTTAATCTCGGCCAGGAGACGCGCGTTCTCCCGCTCCAATTGCTGCGTCCTGGTGAGGTACTGAGCCAGCCGGCCGTTGAGCTGCTGCAGCTGCTGCTTGTCGGCCTCAAAAGTTCTTCTTGAAGGCAGCATTGTGGTGTCAAAAATGGTTGCCAAACAAATAAAATGTTTTGTCTCCGAGAGCTCTTTTCTCAATGTGTCCGTGTGCGCAAGTGTGACGTCACATGCCTTCGCTAACCCTTTGACAAGTGCACTTGGATGGGCGTGTCCGCCTCTGAGAATCGCCCTGCCTGAAGGAGAGGATCTGGCAGATGCTGCGGTGCGTTTACGGAATGACGGACATCTGAACACTCACTTGCACTTTGATGAGGTGGTTAACTATCTATCAATCTAGCTCCATCAATCCATCCATTTCACACTTTGTGTGCATCTAACAATGCGATTAAAAGAATGCTGGTCCACCTGGCACAGGAACGGGTGACTGAAACTCCCAGCCTTGAAGCAAAAACAGCCACAGACATATCTTTGCACTTTGAAGTGGAACAGAATCATGTGACTGAAACCTCTGGGGGCTGGGATAGAACAGATTAATGTGACTGTGATGCCTCCAGTTGCTAAGGTGGAACAGGAACATATGACTGAGATATCTCTGGGAGCCTAGCTGGAACACGAACATGTGAAGTGCCTCTGGACGCTCAGCTGGACCTGGAATGGGGATAACCTCTTGGCTCTAAAACACAACAGGTGACTCACTTATTTGCAGGCTCTTAGCAGGAACAAGATAAAAACAACTGACATACCTCCAAACCCAGCTGGAAAAGGAATAGGTGAATGACATACCTGGTACAGGAACATGTTAGTGACATATATACTCTGAGTTGCTCAGGTGGAACAGGAACCGTGTTGGACAGACAAAGAAGAGGAAGCTGAAAAAGAAATACGTGAATGATGCACCCTTGGTGACTCAGCTGGAACAGCGACAGGTGACTGACAGACTTCAAATTGCTCTAGTGGTACAGGAACATTGACTGTGTTTACATGCAGCTAATACATATTTTAAAACCTGAATATTTGCACTATTCGGGTTTTTAAAAGCCATGTAAACACAATAACCCGGATAGGCCCTTATTCAAGTTTTTAAATTTCTGAATATCATGTCTGGGTTATTCCCTTTCCAACCCGAATATGTGTGCATGTATACGACTTTCGTAATATCCCGAATGCATGCTACACTCTGCGCATGCTCAACCGCAAGGATTCTTGGTGTTTGTAGTACAGGAATTGATGGTATGCACGCAGTTTGGTGCACAACTCACCGGAAATATACGTTTAGTGATAAACAAAACATGGCGAAAGCTAGAGTAAGTAAAACACCACACTGTCTGCTTTATTCGTGCGGTGACATGAATAGGTGTTTTATTGACAGAAGCAAGTAACAAGTGGAGATATATGATATAATTGCATCATGACGTCCATGCGTCGCCGTTTCAATCGTGTGATTTGAATGTGTCTATCCGCTCAAGCCATGTAAACGGGTTATTCTAAAATGACTAAGAAATCGGATTATTGACCTTGACCCGAATATTGACTGCATGTAAACGAAGTCAGTGATTGACATACCTCCAGGCAGGGCGCGGCTAATGAGTGGGCCTGGAAAAATCAGGGTGGGCCTGAATGTTTCTCTTACTGAGCACAATCCTCCTGTCCCGACACATCGTATATTCAAATAAAATGACAAATCGAATAAAGTTCAGATCCTCCATACACAACCACAATTATCCCATTCTTAATATTCAGTTGAATAAAACACAAATAATTTCATAATTTACTAAAAATGTTAAAGTTTTTTTCATGAATCTCACTGGGTGGGGAGTCTGTCAATCTGTGCACACCCAGGCCCACCCATGGCTCCGCCCCTGCCTCCAGGTGATCAGCTGGAACAGGTGACTGATGCACCCTCAGTCACCCAGCTGGAACAGAAATCTGTGACTGACATACTGAACCTCCAGCTAAAACAGTAACAGGTTACTACTATACCTTCACATGCTTAGCTAAAGCAGGAAGAGTTGACTTATGCCCCCCCGGCCTTATGAGACCCCCGACCCGGATCAGCCGGGTGGACCCCACACAAAGTGTAGGGGCCCCCGGCCACCCGGACCCAAGGAGCCCCTGCGATGACGGCCCCTGCGGGAAGGGCAGCCACCACCCCCCAACGCGGAGGGCCCCCCATGAGGAAACACTGGAGCTAAAAGCTAACAACAACAGTAATATAATTGAAGAACTAAAATCAGTAAACTAAGAAAAAGATAAATTACTTAAAATTAGGTAAAAGCCAAACTAAAAAGGTGTGTCTTGAGCTTCCTCTTAAAGACATCAACAGTCTCTGCGGACCTGACGTCCTCTGGCAGGCTATTCCAAAGTTGAGGACCAAAATGGCTGAATGCTGCCTCGCCATGCGTTTTGGTCCTCACCCTTGGAATAATTAAAAGGCTTGCGACAGAGAACCTCAGGATCCGCGAGGGCTGGTATGATAAAAGCAAATCGGATAAATAAGATGGCCCAAGACCATTAAGACATGTATAAACTAATAAAAGTACCTTAAAATCGATCCTGAAACGCACGGATAGCCAATGCAACGATTTTAAAACTGGTGTAATGTGCTCCCGCCCTCTGGTTCTCGTCAGCACCAGAGCTGCTGAATTCTGGAGTAGTTGTAAAGAAAAGATACTCTTTTTGGGGAGGCCAGAGAGCAGGGCGTTACAATAATCTAAACGACAGGAAATAAAAGCATGCATAAGCACTTCCGTGTTAGACTGAGAGAGAAACGGGCGGACTCTGGCGATGTTCTTAAGGTGATAGAAACCTATCTTGGTTACATTTTTAATATGAGGAATAAAACTGAGCACAGAGTCAAAGATGACGCCCAGATTCTTCACACAATCTGAGGGTTTAAAATCTTGTAGTTTTGGTAAAAGTTTCTCTCTCTGACCTTCAGGGCCGATATGATGCCATCATCTACCTCCTCCACACTTCACTCTCCCACCTGGAGAAGGCGGGGAGCACTGTGAGGATCTGCTCTCCCGCCGTGCTTTTAAAAACAAAAACTATCCGAAAGTACATCTTACATTTATAAAACTAACTCTAAGCAAAAAAAAGTTTTTTGTTGTCATATTTCTATTTATTAATATTATACTTGAGTATGATATGACTAGCAGTAGCCTGAAACCTTTATACAGCAGTAACACACGTGAAATAATAATGACACATTATGACTATCATCATCATTATTATCCATCATGTGAGCGAGAGCGTTGTCTCGCTTAAAAGGCTGGGTTACAGAATTTACCGGATGCACATGAACGCATCAGTGGGTTACCACACTGGACTGGAGAATGGCGCCACCCGGTGGTCTACTTGAATCTCATGGTCATTTATCCAGTCCAACTGTCTTAATGAACACGAAGCACGCTAAAACTGAAATACAGTTAATCACAATTGATAAATAAAAGGAAAAAAAAAAATCCATCAGTAAATTGAAGCTAAGTGAGAGGACATAGCTCGGAGACTATTGAAATATTACTGACTCTATATTATATTCAAATGCTAACTGAAAATTGTAATTGTAATTACTTTTTTTTTTTTTTTAACTGCTTGAGAAAGGGATCCGTAATGTCTAAATCAGGGATGGGCAACTTAAACTCTGAAGGGTGCCACGATTTTCATAAATGCTACTGTAATGGCCACATAGGACCACACACTTTCTAACCATATGTATGACAAAAATGCTATTATAAATATGGATAAAATATGTGCATATGTACAAAATACGTGCTCATAATATATCTCATTTTTGATATTTTTTTCAATGGTCCACTATCCTAACCCAACAACAAATGTTTAGAAGCAAACAAAATAACCACGTACTGTATTTTTTTCCACAGTGCAAAGGGCTCTCCTGCATAAAAATTACCATTGAACTGCTGAACAAGAAACCAACATTATGTGCAAGAACTTATTTTGTACAAAAATTAACTCACTCAAAATGTTAATATCATTGACGTACTATGTTTGTCCTGCATATCATTCCATAGATGAAGAAAAATTTTTGGCCTACTCATGTTGTAGGATAGAGCAGTATAAGTCCCAAACCCAATACCCACACTTACACCCGTGTGCCCCTCACTTGCGCATTCCCGCATTGTCCTAATCATGCGAAGTGCTCTGTTACCCCAGGGTCATAAGTCGATGACGTCACACGCAGTGTCCCAATTCTGAAGTTTTTGAACACTCGTAACTTGCGCCCTCGACCCCTTCGTGCACTTTGACTACGTGTGCACTATAGCGAAGACCGTAGGGTGCAAGTGTAGGCACTGGGATGGGCCTAAGACCCAGTGTAAGCGCAGCTAAGACATTTCTGCCATCTTGTGGTGATGAGTGATATTACAACTTACAAATACAGATGACCCCTGCATGCATATTCACAGTTTGGCACCAACTGATTTGCATATTTGAAAATTATTTTTATTTTCTAAATATTTTGAAGGGTTTGTAAAATTAAAACAAACAAACATACATACATATATATATATATGTATATATATATACATATATATATATATATACATATATATATATATATATATATATATATATATATATATATATGTATATATAAATATATATATATATTTTTTTTTTTAATTAATCAAGGGGCCAGAGTCAGAGTGCGTTTGCTGGCCGCATGCCAGTTGCACATCCCTAGGCTAAATAATTTAAAATTCTCTTTATCTTGATAAAAATATATATTCTAAACAATTGTATGGTCTTTTATTTTTATAAATAGTAACATAGCATGCATATTCTGTATGGATATACAATCTCGCTCTCAAACACACCCACACACTATTTTTGCACGTTAGGTTTTGCGTGATGATTGACGTTTTTTCTTGTGTTTTCTCACACGAAATAGCAATTTAAACAACTCAAATATACATTATTTAAATATATGGTGAATAAAATCAGCTTTTTTTTCCTTGGTGATTTTACAACTGTAATCAAGAAAAAGTCTTTTTTTTCCCATTTGAACTTAGGGGGGGGATGTGTTGCAAAAACGAAAAAAACAAAAAAAGACAACAAAGAAAATACCCCAAAAAATTTATCTTTATACTGAATCATGGGGGCATTTATACAGTGATTTAAACTGATATCATTGAAGAAAGAAAAAAAAAGAAATAAAAAAAATAAATAAATAACACATCTAAAGAATAAAATAAGGGAAAAAAAGCAACATTTCCAAAAATAAAACAAAAATCAGGAAAAATCCTTCAAAATTACATATAGCATCCATTTTAAGACCTTTTAATCAGTAAATCTTTTCCGCTCTTGAAGCCATCCTTTATTTGGTTTGAGAAGAAATAATAACACTTGAACGGGGCAGCGGGTGTGTCGTGCTGACTAAAAAAAAAAAAAAAACATGATTAAGGCAAAGACAAGACCCAGTTAGCCCTACACTGCTTTGACTGGGCTTTAAAAACAATACAAACATTTGGTTAATGTGGCTAATTAAAAAGGAGGCACCGACAGAACGGAAGATGACGGAAGAGGAAAAGGATGAACTTGGACAATAAGAGAATGTGTGGAGGAAAGAAGAAAAGCCTTTTTTTTCCGAAACTTTGACCTGAGTTTGAGTCGCACCCTAAGGCGCAGTGCTAGACCACAAAAAGTACAAAAAAAGGGCGCAGAAGAAAGCTCACACATGGAGCTAAGGTGTCCATTCCAAATAATAATAACAATAATAATGATAATAATTCAGTCATCCAACAAACAAATACTGACACAAACGTCTAAAAGAACACATTTGATGACTAAAATCTTTTTTTTTTGTCATTTTACCATATATTTCTAATAGATTTTTGTAGATAGGAAAGTAGTGGAGAGAATAGCAAACCTGAAGGATTTCAGAAAAAAGAGAATAAATAGCAGCTTTGTCGTGTACAGACATACACACAGGCACACAAACAAACATACACTCATACAGACAGAAGCAAATGCATCTTAGAAATGTAAAAAGGTGACAAACTGATGACGCGTGTGGAGACCAGCTTGAAAATCGGTCCAGTAAATTGTAAAAGTCAACCATAAGATCTGTCACATGCACTTCCTGCCTCCTGTCTGCTGTGTCAAGTGCATGCTGGGAGATGATGAAAAAGGGTTGGGGCTATTCATGAATAAAGGTGTGGAATTGATTGTTGAGGGCCGGGTTGGTCACCCGCAATGACTTTACTGACTGAAGAAGGCAACTCTGCTAAAAAACACGAGCTTAGAACATTCAGAGATTCTCCCATCCCACAGAAAGTGATAAAAAAGACAAAGAATCGATTAATCAATCTGACATTGTCCCCTAAATGATGCTCAAGTGGTTGTTGGGATGAGTCTGACCGAGGCTGTGCTTCAGAATATTACATGCAGAAATTTAAACAAAATGGAGAATAGAATACACCCAAGTTGTGCAGAAAATGTTTTTCTTTTAATTATGTCGTAAATTTTCGTTTGGATTTGGTGATGAAGTGCCGCCTCCACAAGTGAAAATAAAATCCATTGTTCAACTGTCTTGAAGATTAATTGTTTGTACTCCGAAGTCTGCGTTTTTTGTTTTTAGATTTGTGGCTAAACAGCAGCTTTGCCCAGGGGGTCACCATGGTAACGAAAACTGTACTCTGAAGGGGGTAGGGGGACGCAGGGTGAAAAGTGACTCATTTGCATGAGACATGACGGTCCCCAAAAAACTTTTGTTTGAAACATGACAGATTTGCAATTAAGAGTAAAAAATCTAATTTACATATAAGATTTGTGAAATGAAGTTTCACCAGTTGTTGTTACTGTCACTTTAGTGAAGGTTTTTGCATTTTAGAGGTACCACAATTAATCAATTAATTGATTAACAAAACATTTGAGAATTATTTTTGACAATCGAATAAGTGTTTAGACACTTTTTTCTTAACTAACTTTGTTGAAATGCAAATTGGACAATGAAATTTCAGCTTCCCAACCGTACATATTATCCAATTTCTATAATAGTCTGTGAAAGCAGACTGTTTCTTTGTGTTGAATCAAAATAAAATATTTGCTTGTTCTTTGGAAACAATGATCACCATTTTTGCCTACTTTCTGACATCTTATGGACCAAATCGGCACCTGAATCTTAATTCATTTGTTTGTGCAATTCCTACACTGTCATTTTGAAATAACATTTTGGAACAAAGAGATGGAAAGAATCAACAGATAATCCATTATTAAAACAATCGTTAGTTGCAGCCCTACGTTAATTTGATGTGTTAAAATATTTTTTTTATGGGGTTAAAAATAAGGCTTTCACTTTGTTATATTTGTAGTTGATCTCATTTCTCACCATGGACGTTGACATGTTTAATGCGAATGCATTCTACTCTGAAGCACAGTCTCCACTTGGCAACTTAGTGTTATCTTATTTTAAATACACAACACGCCTTCCAGTCACACAATTTTTTGTCTGAAATGTCCAATGAAAGCCCACTGATGTGAATAGTTACAAAAAACTAATAAAAGCATTTATATTATAGAGAGAAATGGTGTATAAATACACACTCCACAACATCCTCTCTCAGGAAAAAAAGTGCTCTTCTGTTGACTTTTACTGGCAGATATGCTTAAAAAAAAGTTCTTTAGTCTGTTTAAGTCTTCTGATTTCCTTCTTGAAGGAGTGATGCAACAAAGACACCGAATCTCTCCCTATTGTCGAAGTAGTCACTTCACAGAGACGCAGGAGAGATTTGGGTTACCCTGTGTACGAGGATGGGGGAGTTCGATATTAGCAGGCCGACGATTGGGGCAGGGGTAGCGGCCTCTCGTTCTTCCTGCCGCCGTTCATGTGCGCGTAGGGCTGCAGCTCGTCAAAGTTGGGCCCGAGCAGCACCACGGGCCCGTTGGCCGCCACCAGTCCCGCGTGCTTGCTGTCCGAGGGCCCCGCGGCGGGCGAGCCGGGTCTCAGAAAAGGGCTGGCGGGGAGCGGCGCGGCGGGGAGCGGCTGCTGGGCCGAGGAGGGCGGCGGCGTGCCGGCGGCGCACCCCGCCGACGGGGCGGCGGCCGGGGGCTGAATGGTGGCGGCGGGGTCCAGCGGAATGTTCTCCATGTTCTCCACCTGCATGTCCAGCTCCTCCGTGTCAGGCGGCTTGTTCTCCTCGCTGTAGAAGAAGCTCACTTCCCGGAAGGGCGGTTCCAGCTGCTCCTTGATGCTGCTGATAATCTCCAGGAAAGACGGACGCATCTTGGGGTTGTACTGCCAGCACATCCGCATCAGCTCGAACCTGCGCACACCAAAGAGCAGTCCGGTCAATACGTTGCATTCTGACCACGGCAGGAAACAATAGAGGGAGGAGCCTCAGTTTAGGACCGTGTTCCATTCCATCCTAAAAATGCATTGTCCCTGGATGCCACAATGTACAAAATAGCTCTTCCTCATAATGTCATAATGATAATAATAATAATAATAATAAATAGAGTAACTCCAGGCGGACATTGGCGTAAAGCAGGGGTGGGCAATTAATTTTGCCAAGGGACCACATGAGAAACTGGAACATTTGCCAAGGGCCAAGCCATCATGCTAACCTCAACTTTGTCTACATTATTTTTAATGCATTAAGAAAAAGTATTGTCTCGCTACACGAATTTGCTACGTGTGTAGATATTGTATGTATTCCTACAATTAGGAAAAACTAATTATAAACAAAATTATAAGCCGTCATTAAAATCAAATCTTTAACTGGAACATTTGCCAAGGGCCAAGCCATCATGCTAACCTTAACTTTGTCTACATTATTTTTAATGCATTAAGAAAAAATGTATTGTCTCGTTTCACTAAATTGCTATGTGGAGATATTGCATGTATTCTTACAAGTAGGAAAAAGTAATTATAAACACAATTATAAGCGGTCATTAAAATGAAATCTTTAAACTCTAAAAATGAAAACACTTTATGAACCAACCGCTAAGTTAAAAATAGCCGTTCCTAGTCAGGACTCCAAGCGGGAAGTATACAATTATTGACAGTGATGTATAATGACAATGATGACTTGTAACACAGCCAACACTTACAGTATAGGAAACTGTAGATTTACGTACAGTATTATTTTACCAGCATTCACATGTGTGCACATAAAATAAAAGCACAACTTTCAAAATAAAAGCACCACATATTTTACTTTGACTTCATGGTCACTATGAGGGCCAATCAGAGATGGTGGGCGGGCCGGATGTGGCCCCCGGGCAGAACTTTGCGCAGGTGTGGCGTAAAGGAATAATAACTGCAAAACTATTGACTCCTGATTATTGGTCACGTTATCTTTGCTTGATGACTCGCCGCATCGTTTGCACAGCTGTCATTGGTCGGTACTACAGCACAAACGGTAACCTTACATTACGTAAACACTCTCTGTACTTATGTCTTTGTTTTTTCACAGTTGCTAACAATTTAAGTTATAGGACATGAGTGCATTATTGCATTGAAGCTTGACTTTAAAATGCCACTAAATGTTACCAATGATTGACTGAATGGATCTTTGCTTCTCTTTTTCGCCTGCAGATGGCAGAAGAGACTACATTTGGTAACGATGTCCAGCCATCAGCACAACTGAAACTCAATAAACCATCCAATATGAAAAAAATCTGCCTTTCGCAAAAAAGAAAAAAAGCTCCATTTTGAGAGGCATTCGTGTAGTGATATCCACTATGATACAGTTGCACTTCAAGTAAGTGCATATTATGTATATAGTTATCATAATTTTTAATTCCTTTGTCTCCAGCAGAGTGCCAAGAGGGATTATGTGAAGGGTTTTAACACACCCTGGGGGTGGGGTGTTTACGGAAGAATAGTTTCTAGGCAAGTGTGACGTTGGAGGCTGCTCCAGAGTTACCTGACAACAATCCCGCCATCTGTTGCTACGTGTGCAATTTTAGCAAAGAATCAACACTTAGAGGCACATTTGCAGGCCTCTCTTCATCATCCCTAAGAAAGCATCCAAACTTTAGACTTTTGCTGTAGATATTAATCTAATTTGACAAGAAAACAAGCTCTAAAAAGCCTAATGTAGCCCTTCATGTTACTGCTACTGAAGACATTGAATTATTACAATAAAAGTGCTCTGACAGTTATTTATAGGCCCACTTGTTGAAATTCTGATTAATTTTGTGTTTATGGAATATAACAAAATCCACCTGTTTTAAGCCATCTCAGGGGGCGGCCAATTTGTTACTTCTGTCGCCTGAAAATGACATCACAGTTGCTCAGGGCTCAGATAATGACCAGTAATGGCTCAGCTTCAGAAAACAGGTGAGCTGTGATTGGTCGTTACCCGTGTCCTGAGCAACTGTGATGTCATTTTCAGTCGACAGAAGAGACAAAATGGACGCACCCTGGCTGGCTAAAAAGGGGTGGATTTTGCTGTTTAACTCTTATTCCACAAATGGAATATCCATCCGAATTCCTTGATTCAACTAGTGAGCCTGCATAGAAGATATTCTTGAAAAAAATGTTTGGGTTGACTCCCACTTTAAGGATCCTGGTAATATGGACATTGAAAAAAAATTAAACATGAGATGAACATGGGATAAAAAAAACTGAAGTAATGCATCACACTTAATATTTTATCTTGGACTGTAATTTTCAACTTCATGTAATCTAAATGTCGGATTAAATCCCCAATTTCCTGTGTCATTTCCAGAAAGAAAAAAAAAAAAGACTTAAAATGAGCCATTTTATGTCTACATTTGTACTTAAGCAGCGATAAAACGTCCGTGCAGTGCTCATCCTCACATATTGGACGTGACCCAGTGAGGTCCATCCCCGCTCGAATTTACTTCAGCGAGCAATGACATGACTCTCCGGCGTAAATCATTTAAATGTGAGTCCCGTTTGGCACGTCTCTGCGAGGGAGGTTGGAGTCGGTAACCCCGAGCTATCTGTTCCTGGAGAGGACCCCGGACAAGGAGGAACAATTTGAAGCTCTCCCTTCTTTGTTCCAACTTTAAGCTACTTATTTAAGCCTGACTTGTTTGCCGCTTAATCGGGCACCACAATTACCACACTTTCAGAAATGATTATTATTTTTATTAAAAAAAGAAACAAATTCCACAATGCTTTTGATTTGGTTATTGCTTCTATATTTAGAAAAATATACTTATTATTAGTGCGGATATAATCATTTTAAAGCATTAGTGGGTTTCTTGAGGTTGGATATTTTCAAATTTGATTTTCTTATTTTTGTGTGTGTCCATTTTCAAGGATGTTTAGTGGCGATGAGTGGTTCGCACGTCCTCAGATATGAAGACTACATACACCAGCATGCAGTAGCAGCCCGGCTGACTGATGTGCCTATGTGGCGGCCATGTTGGCAGGGTCGACTTTTCCATCGAAGGCAATACATTGACATTGAATTAAGTCTGAACTTGTTCATTTCTCAATCAATTTTCATAAGATTTTGTTTTTGTCAATACCAAATGTGTGCTATCAATATAGAACAATTGAGAACAAAAAGATAATTAGTAGTAGCTCCGCCTGTCCTGTGTGGAGTTTGCACATTATCCTCTGCTGTGTAATTTGATGTCTTAATAATGAAGTGTTGCCTCCACGAGTTAAAATATGATCCATGCTTTTACTGTTTGTATGTGCTTTTTTAAAACTCGGGTTTAACACGGATCCACCACGAAAGCCATGAACCCCGCAGTAGAGGGGCTTTTACCGTCTTTACAATCTGGGATGCCAAACTTCCATTTAGTATCTGCTCACCTTGCCTTAGTGCCCCTTTGTCCCGGTTACCATGGTAACTAAATAGCTGTGATCGGCATTAAGCCTGCATTAGAGCAGGGTGAGTGGTAGGCTCAAAGGCGTGAGACGGGACAGGCTGATTAAAGCGAGGCTAGAAAATGAGGGTGAAAAGTGCATGGTATTCCTAGATCTTTGGGATATTTTGCCAAAAGCCTACCATAGATACTAGGTGAAAAATTCATAGTATGCCTCATTTCAATACCTTTTAATTGTTTTTGAAAGCTGACATTTTTGCACTGAATCCCACCTCCCATCCTCATGCCCCCAGCACACCACCTCTGTAACACAATCCACACACTGCTGTAATCAGGGCAACACAGTCAGGCTGCCATAGAAACCAGAAGTGTGTGTCTGCACAACATTAGCTTGTGCTTTTTTTTTCTCTCTCTCCCTCCCTCTCTTTCTTCTTCCACAACTTGCTGTCTCTCTTTCTAAGGTGAGGTCAGCCATAGCAAGTGGTGGGTGGGACGCTGAGGGTGAGCAGAATGCCTTCTCGTTGAGGTCAGAGACACGCATGCATGCACCGTGTCCGCTGACGCAGAGGTTTTCAAACTGGGGTCCCCGGACCCCTGGGGAGCCGCAAACTATGGCTTGGTGGCCCGCAAAATAATTAGCAAGAAATGATCATGTAGTGTGATATGAGGATAAAGTTGTATTTTTGAAATTCACCTGTGAAAATATTATTTTCTTACCTCAATAAACTTTGACTCTAACATTAGAATATATGTATTTTTTCTTGTAGATAAAAGATTTTTTAAAAATAATCACATTAAAACATTTTTCAGAAAAAACATGCATTTGTTACCAGAACATTTAAACTTTTTTCACAAAAAAATCAACAACTTTTTCATTCCTATGGCATTTATAGATACATGTGGTAGGGTCGCACAATTATGGCCAAAATGATAACAATTATTTTGCTTAATACTGTTATCATGATCATTGATCCAATTGTTCATCGTGTTAGGGAAAACGTCAGTATTTTTCTTGCTCTATTTTTCAATAAAAAATATGTAATATAAATACAGTTTTTAACGCAACAAGAAACCTTAAAGCAAATAGATATCATTATCATTTTCGAATACATTTTTGAGTTTTTCCTTGCCCTCCTGGGGTCAAGTTAAGGGATGTCGTTAATATTTGTCAAATGTAAGCATGTAAAGCCCTTTGAGGCTTTTCTATGATAATGGTATATATAAATACATTTGTCTTAAATTAAAAACAATGACATTTACTTAAAGGGTAGTAATCCACCCCAAAAAATTATTTTTGCAATAATATGTTCTATGTGGCTTCACTAGTCAAAACACGTCATTCTGATTAATATTGTGTTCGTGGAATATGAGTTAAGCAGCAAAATCCATCCCAGTTGGCGGCCATTTTGTCACTTGTTGACTGGAAATGATATCACAGTTGCTCAGGGATCAGGTAACAACCAATCACGGCTCACCTGTTTTCTGAAGCTGAGCCATGCAAAGTGAAAGCGCAGAGAACATATTATTGCAAATATTTTTGGGGGGTTGAACACATATATATATATATATATATATATATATATATATACATATACATATATATACATATATAGATACATATACATATACATATATACATACATATACATATACATATATACATACATATACATATATATATATACATACATATACATATATATGTATATATATTACTGTATATGTATATAATATATATACATATACATATATACATATGTATATATACGGCCTCCCTGTGTGGAGTTTGCATCTTCTCCAACGTAGATAGGTTGATTGGATACTCTAAATTGCCTAGGTGCGGATGTTTGTTTGTCTCTATGTGCCCTGCGATCGCCTGGCAACCAATTCAGGGTGTCCCCCGCCTACTGCCCGAAGACAGCTGGGATAGGGTCCAGCACGCCCGCGACCCTTGTGAGGACAAGCGGTATAGGTAATGGATGGATGGATAGGTATCTTAATGAAGCCTCAACCACATAGTTGACCCCTAGTGGTTGGCTGACCACTGGATGGATGAAAATGCTTTCAATGAAAGATTCTAACGATCAGGTTAATATTATTGTGCCAAAATTGTCATTGTAATGAAAATTGGATTAATTGTACATCCCTATGTGATAGTTAAGTGTAATTGGATTTAGGATTATGAGGGGGTTCTTGGAAAAATGTCTCCCCTGGACCCAAATAATTTGAGAACCTCTCTGCCAGCAAGCGAATAATGAATGCATGAGCAAACACATTGGCATACAGACAGGAATGCTTGGCATGGACATTTGGGGGGCGTCCATTCTCTGGCCACAAGCCGGCGTGTGTCGCGTCATCAACGAGACGCTTTTAAGCTGTGACGCCAACACCGGGCCTCGTGCGCACCACATGATAGCTTAACAACGAACCGCAATTTAAAATAGGCAGAATATTAACAGGAGTTAGGGGGTGTGTGATTAAACACACACTTAGATTAATACAGTGATCACCAAACTTGGGTGTGCACACCCCTGGAAGATTTGTTGAATTTTCGTTACTATTTTGTCAGGTGTCATTTGAGTGAGTGAGTGAACAAGAATTTGTTAAAAACATGCTTTTTTTTTCATTCTTTCTTTCTTTTAGTTTTTGAGGGGTGAGCCAACTCTGTGTGGATTAAAAAGCTTGGAAAAGGCTGCATTAACCTGGAAGGGAAAAAAAATGAATGGAAAAACGACTCACAGCATGTCGGGACAGTTATCAGGCTTGTCCAGGAGTCCTCCCTCCATGACGAAGCGCAGCACTTGCTCATTGGACATTCCCTGGTAAGGCTGCTCGGCCAAGGTGGCGATCTCCCACAGCACCACGCCAAACGACCTGTTTGCAAAAAAAAAAAAAAAAGATAAAATAACATATCCTCACGTTTAGATTTTGATCCTTGGACATGGACTTCTTAAGGCCCATCTAGTATGCTGCATGAACGGTCTAACAAATAAATCGAAGCGGAAAATAAACGAAACTGAATTTAATGTCATCACTCAGGGATTTTTTTTCAAATGCTCAAGACAAGTATAAATAAAATCAGAGAGCCCTCGCACCCCATTTTAAATGGGCAAATCCTCGAAATAATCATCAAACTTTCACACAAAAAAGCTTCTGGTCGGGCTTCGCTGGGGCAAATCCCTAAGTAGGGGTTGCTCAAAGTAAGAATTCTGCAATTCATCCAAAATGGCTGCCTCAAACCAAACTTGGATGCCATACTTCTCCCAAATTAGATACTGCAGGCAAAAAAGATTGGCAATTGGGCAACAACCATCAGTCTCGAATTCATACTTTTGATGAGGGCTCATTTGGGCCTATTATTTAAAGTACAAGCCCTGGAATTCACTGTTTCAAATTCAATTCCATGCATGGATCATTGAGACTTTTTGTGTGCCCTGTGATGATCGACACCCAAATTCACCTTGATCGATGAAACTTGTTGTCAGCAGCGGATTTTTTTGGGGCGTTCGTATTTTGGACCACTTAAATACGTTTCTGGGCATGGCGAGACACAAAATTGTCAAACAAATTATTACTACTTTTACTACTTACTTTTGGTGCTGATCAGAATCTGCCTTTGATTTTTTTCTAGCACGTCAGGTTTTCAAAATAATAATAGTAATAATAATAATAATAATAATAATAATAATAATAATAATAATAATAATGTCTTTGCGCAGTAAGCGGGGTTCACCCTGAACTGGTTGCCAGCAATCGCAAGGCACACGTAGACAAGCAAACATTCACACTCATAATCAGAGTGTTCAATTAACCTACTATGCAGAGAAAATCCATGTAGGCACAGCAGGACGGCTGGGGCCCGATTCGAAGCCACGACCTCTGCATTGTGTCGCCCATACAGTCATATATTTAGTAATATTTCTGAATTAAGCAATTGTCCAGCAACAGGATGAATTTTTTTTCTGAAACATAGCTATAAATTACAACACATGGTAAAAGCAGTTTTGCGCAAGCTTTTGTAAGTCAAACTAAAATGAAAATATCTCAAAACCCTAGAAAAAATGTAAGGGCAGTTTTGAAATTAGCGTCAAAAATACGTTTTGGGACACATAAGGACCTCTGATTAAAATTTGCTGTTGACCAGTGTTATTAGCCAGAATAATGATAACACCTGATGTTTGGGCCCTAATTAATTAGAATTTTATTCTGTATTTTTTTTTCCGATTTAAATCATCTTGTACACTTGAATATCTAATTTCGATCACAATCGCCCATCCATCCATTTTGAAAGGCAGATCATCAGAATTGTGAGGCATACATGCTAAGCACTAGGATACTACATTGCCACTTAGCATCCAACTATCAATTTTCTATAGCGCTTGTCCTCATTTTTTTTGCAGGTAACAGAAGCTTTTCTACTTTGGGCAAGAGACAGGCACACTAACAACCTAAACTGGACAACCTAAACATGCATGTTTTTGAACGTACACTGGTAAGCCACAGAAAACTTAGGCAAGAACGGTGAGAATACAGACAGCTGAGGTTCAAACGCAGAACCCCAGAACTGTGAGGCAGATGTGCTAGCTACTAGCTCACTGGGGTTACTCGTCACGATCAATTGAAAATCATGTTACAAAACGTTACATACACTGGTGCTTTGAACAATCTTTAGCTAGTTACTATTTATAAACCGGCACACAAAAAGTGACAGATGGCAATATTGCGAATAATGTTGGCTTCACTGCCGAGGGACAGGAGTTAGCACCGCGCTTACAGTAAACGTGACCTCAGTTCGCTCGCCAGCCTTCTCACCGATGAAGAAATTCTTACCGTGACTGACACAGACCACAATTTTTGCTCGCCCTCTCAAGTCGTGTTTTCACCAACAGGCACAACCGAGTACACACAGGCTTGAGCTAACAGAGACACTCACATGAAAATACTCGGGCACTTTAGAGGGGGGGCCCGCGCGCCAAACTTTATGTGCTGCGCGACATCAAACGGGGAAGATGCATTTTCGCGATGTGGAAGGGGAGTCTGCGCTGGCGCAGCAACCCGCTCATTTGGGGAAACATCTGGAGCCGTTTAAGGCCATTCTTAAGGACTGACACATGGGACATTTGGAGTTGGGAAACAAAAACTTTTGCAAACACTTTTAGTTCCCCGCAATCATGTTGCTGTTCATAGAAACACTATAAAATGGCGCAATACAAGCATGAAGATGAGAAAACAACAGAATGGCTTTCAAGTGATTAATAACCGATACTTTAGACTGAGCCTGGTGTTTATCTTCTCTTCAAATAAATGAATCACCTTTGCTGGGTCCTTAACATAACTGAAGACTCACCAAAATTTTGCATGTGTGTGTACCCTGGTAAAAATGTTTGTATTTTCAGGGGCCTAACACGACCCCCTCACAAATACTCAGTCAGTAACTTGAAAGTTACTGTAGGGGGGGGAAATAGTGTCCATCAATAGCAGGTTAGCCAAAGAAACAAGCCCTTCCTACGTGTTAGGTGTTTGCAGCTTCCAAAATGCAGAAAAATGGCACCGTTTTTAATTGTCTTTTTTTGTGTGTAAATCTTGTACTATTACACATTACTATAACACTGACTGGGGAAAAGTGGTTGATGGAGTGATGCGGCAATGACATTATTAAGAGTCCTGTAATAATTGTTGCATTAATTTAGCCATTTACATATATATGTATATATATGTATATATGTATATATGTATATATATATATATATATATATATATATATATATATATATATATATATATATATATTTATATATAGCATGAGCTGCGGGTGATATATATAAATATGGAGTTTTCATGTTCTCCCCATGCCTGCGTGGGTTTTCTCCGGGTACTCCGGTTTCCTCCCACATTCCAAAAACATGCATGGTAAGTTGATTGGACACTCTACATTGCCCTTAGGTGTGATTGTGAGTGCGGATGTTTGTTTGTCTCTGTGTGCCCTGCGATTGGCTGGCAACCAATTCAGGGTGTCCCCGCCTACTACCCGAAGACAGCTGGGAGAGGCTCCAGCACGCCCGCGACCCTTGTGAGGAGAAGCGGAATGGATAATGGATGGATACATAAATATAAAGTTAACTACAATATATTTTGAAAAAATGTTGATTAGGTACTTATTTGAAATAAAATATTTTAAAAAATTGCCATCATTAATTAGCCATAATTAAATTACTGTAATAAAATTTAAATATAAGAATACATTATGTTATAATGACTATTTTACATTCATATTTGAATGAATAAATAACCTAGCACAACTTGCTTGCAAGTTGCTTTTCTGGGCTAACAAGCTCACAGGTCAGTGTTGTGCCTGCGAGTGCATAGATTATATTTATCATGTGTTGCTGTCATGTCATAACAGTTTTAACAAACATGACAAAAGGTGACTTTTAGGAAAATGACTAATTCCTCTTTAATGCAACCAACAGTGTTTTCTCTTACCAGACATCAGACATGGTAGTAAACACGCCGTCTTTCAGCGACTCGGGTGACATCCAGCGGACGGGCAGCAGGCCCTTGCCTCCTTTTCGGTAGTAATCTGTCTCGTAAATATCTCTGGTCATGCCAAAATCTGCAGAAAAAATGATGGGGAGGGGGGTTGTGAATGAAGCTCATCCATTCAGCACGGCTAAAGGCAGTCACTCAAACCTTAGTATTTATTTTGAAAGGACATCTAAATCACACAGAGCCCACGAAGCTTCACTCACCTCCAATCTTCACCGTAAAGTCTTCCGCCACCATGCAGTTTCTGGCCGCCAGGTCTCTGTGGACAAATTTGTTGGCATTCAGGTACGCCATGCCGTCGGCGATCTCCCCCGCCATCTGGATCATTTTCTTGAGTGGCGGCAAGACCTGGACGTTGGTGTTCTACGGGGGAGAACCACAGGTGAGGTGAGGTTTTCATGCTAGAACTCCAAAACAGATCAGAAATAAGATTAAAAATAAAGATTACTTCTTTGCGAAGAGAACGGAGATGGCTCTTGAGATCTCCACTAGTCATCAGTTCCATAATCACCAAGGTGGGTTGTCCCTGCGAGACCACACCCAGAAGCCTCACCTATAAAATAGCAACACAAGTCAAGGCTAGAGCGCAATATAGTATCGTTGTCAGTCAGAATAAATAATAGCATCAAGGGCAGATAAGTGGAGACTTTGGAGTATAATATCACAACTTCCAGAGATAAGGCACAGTCTCAGCAAATGCTGGCAGTTTATTTTGGTGGGAAACATGTAGTGAGAAATGGGAATAAGTGGTTGCAGAAGAGGGAGCCAGGGTGCTTTCCAAAACAAAACCTTAGAATTTGGGTTAGGAGTTATGGTTATGAGCAGAGGCGGGCATTCCGTCTGTATTTACCATTTTAATCAAATCGGTTCAGATAATGG
Organism: Filicampus tigris; assembly: GCF_054856515.1. Taxonomy (NCBI): domain Eukaryota; kingdom Metazoa; phylum Chordata; class Actinopteri; order Syngnathiformes; family Syngnathidae; genus Filicampus; species Filicampus tigris. Next base: position 15,800,262 of record NC_141220.1, read on the forward strand.
ATGGATGGATTTTTCATCTGTTGGACTATTTTTTTTTTTCCTGGATTGACGATAGACGGACTTGGCAGACCTTTGATGTTTACTGACAGAAGTGCAGTTAAAATAACACGACGGACTGACCGATTAGTTTGGTTCGGCTTGAAAAATAGACGGATTGACAGATGACGGACCGGCGCACTTTTGTTAAGTGCCCACCTCTGGTTGTAAGACTGTTGGATACGTCATAGAGACTGTTTTTTTTCCCTCTTGTTTGTGGTGCTTCACCTCCAACTGCAAGGAGCTACTCGCTTGCCTCATGCAGTGTCTCCTCTGGAATGAGGGCTGGCACCGAAGTGAAGTAAAGTGAGAGAGAGAGAACTAATTGGGACAGGAGATTTGAACTGGGAATGCGAGGTTACATGCCAACAAATGAGCTAACGGCAGTTGGAAAACTGCAGTTATTAGTGCAGATTTACCCAACGCGAGTGATGTTAGGTATGCTGATTACAATTTCAGGATCAGTCAAGTGTCTCTCTCTGCATTTACTAACAACTTAACACAACATGTACATTGTCAAACAAGAAGGACTAAAACTCTGGACCTCCTGTACACCAATTGTGAAGGGAGCACGTGGCTCTTCTTTTCTCCCTCCTCTGGGGAATCTGAACAAACTTCATAACAGACGAAACCACCGAAAGGTTGCTGGCGTGACAGCAGACAGCCAACATACTTTTAGTACTGTGACAGTTTGAACTCAAGACAGAGGAGCCACTGCAGGATCTTGAGTCCCTTTTTTTATGACTTTGTTTTATGTTTCATCTTTTTTTCACACACACCATTTTTTTTCAGTTGTTTTTTAAAGTGCTCTATAGATAAGTTGAAATGAGTTGAGTTTGGGTTTGGTTATGTTTGAGGAGTTAGGGATGGCTAGGGGGATAACTTGTTTTAACCTCCCAATCCCAGTTTGACAACAGTGAGGGCTAATAAGGTAGTGTTAGGGGGAATTTTATGATTACGTTTTACTCTCTATTCCAAAACACTGAAGGGGTAGGGTAAAGGCAAAGGAAGGGCTACCCCTAGGGTAAAGGTATAATTTTACAGTGAAATGTTTTAAATTCTCTATCCCAGTCACAAAACACAGCAGGTATACTGGCACAAGCCCCGTCAAATTGAGACTGTGATCAGTAAATTTCACAAGGTCCATCTTGGCAGCATTGCGGGGCATGCGGTGACCGTTTTGCATCACAGACAAAGGTTCGTAACTGGGGTCGGGCGATTTGAAGACGGAATGTTTAAATCACTCTATTCCAGATTGAAAACAAAGATGGTATAAAAAAAATAACATTGAGTAAATTCAACTACCATTTGTTCAGTGTAGAATGGTTGAAAAAGGGTTGGGGTTAATTTGCAATGAGTTTGCGCTTCTGCTTCAGTCAAAAGTTCCTTATTCAAATCTTGGCTCACAGTTTCCATATGGGCTGCGTGTGAGTACACTGTGATTCAGTTCAGGATGTACTAGTGTACGGTAGAGGGTGATAAATCAGGGTTGACTTGAGGTAAAATCCAGCGAAGCCTGACTTCCCGTCCCAATCCAATCACGCCTGCTGCCAAATTAAGGATGAATGCTAATTACATGCCTCCTTCACGCTTCTCAAAAACGGTAATCCACACACAAAAGTGCTACGGTTGCCTGTGATTTATTTCTTAAAGCACAAGCATTTTAGAAGAGTTGTAAGCGAATCCTTCCGCGGGGACACTGTATTACAAAACATCTTTAGTAGAGTTGATGAGACAGGGATCACGCTGATTAAGGGTTGCATCTCCAGGAGGATGATCCTTGCCCCAGGCTGTAAGAACTGGAATGATTGTGACCCGCCGAACTCCTGCAACATCTTGAGACTGCGTTTGATGTCACGTTTATTTATAGTTACGCCACAATGATTCATCCGCACGTACGTCAGTTGCTTTTTTTTTTTTTTTTCTTTCTTTCCAGGGTGCTTACCACATGGTGGCAGTTGAATTCCTTCATGACGGACGCCTCGTTCAAAAACTCGATACGCTCCCTCATGCTGGCCGACTCGTTGACAGTCTTGATGGCCACTCGCGTCTCGGGCTCGTCCTTCACCACTCCCTTGGCGATGCCCTCGTACACCATGCCGAAGGAGCCCTGGCCCAGCTCCCGGTGCATGGTGATCTTCTCTCTGGCCACTTCCCACTCGTCTGGGACGTACACTGCCGCACCACAGTATCAGGTCAGAGTCACGTACACAAGATAAGAAAATGTTACGTGTTTGGGATGCTTCTTACTCTCCGCAGCACTGAAGTACTCCGGATTGACTGAAGCGTAAAGGACTCCATTCCCCAGTCGGTCGCTATTCCTGTTGACGCAATACACAACGGTTTAAATTTTCGTTCCCCTTATACAGCAACATTCTGCCCTCAGCTCATGAAAAATACTTGCCGCTTTTTGTTAACAAAGAAGAGGATGGTGGTGAGTCCGGCGAGGAAGAGAATCACAATGATAGGAATGATGATAATCAGATAGAGCGCCACACCATTGTCTCCTGTGATGACACGGCAGGAATGATCAGCATGGTTGGACTACCGCCCTCACGATAACCGTTTTACTCCATTATATTACGTTTGGGTGGAGGCACGTAGAAGGACACGCTTTCCGTCCAGGAGCCGTTGCCCGCCAGAGACGTGGCTCGAACGCAGGCCGTGTAGTTCCCCGAGCCCAGGTTGCTGAGGCGAGCCCCTCTGTACTTGCGGTACTGCTCACGAGATACGCACTCGTGCTTCTCGGGCTGAAACGCAGCAAAGCACATGGAGTGGTTTACTTAAAAAAGTTTAATTAGCTCTGAGACCAAGCTTGTAACTCATTGAAATTCATTGAAATGTCTTTAATCCACTCCAGCCCCTAAACAAAAATACACCACAATTTTACGTTTCATCCATCCATTATCCAAGCCGCTTATCCCCACGGGGGTCACACAATCAAGGACAAATAGCAGCGTATTGTATAATGTAAAGAAATAACCTGGTTTTACAAAGTGTAATTTCTGTACACACTGTAGGATTTGTGATTTGAACGAAATATTACATGGCTTAGCACCTTTCTATGTTTCTGATTTAGTGGTACTTCTCTTCTTTCCCTTCCATTTACTTTCCCTTTTCTTGCTAGGAGGTGATGACCGACTCTTATGCTTTTGCACACTGGATCTGCAGCGATCGACCATCACAAGATCTGAGGTGGACCACTTCAGTTGTTGGCTTTGCAACATCCATTGTAGCCTGGTCATTCCGGAAGGCGGATTCTCCCATCCGTCCATGATTTTAAGTAGGTGACAATTTGCTATTAATGCATTACAGCATCCTAATGGCTCCATTATTATTATTTTTTTACTTCACACAAACGGCGGCGCATCCGAAGCTTGTGTGGACCTCAGATAGTGACTCACGATATGAAACACAATTTGAAAAAAAGAATAAATAAATTAACTCATTCACTGCCATTGATGTATGTATTTGTCTTTTCACAGTCCAGCCATTAAATCCCAGGAATTTATTGAGATCTTTTCCGAATTTTTATTGTTATGGTAAAAGAGGGTCTGTGAAAATGTCTGGCAGTGAATGAGTTGATTTGAAAAAAATTAAATTAAAAATTAATCGACCAAGAGATAGTTTGTAACTCAAAAAGTTTCGGTTCGGGCACTCTTGAATCAAGGTGTTGTCTTGTGCATTTGTTCCCACAAGCATTCACGCAGGTTGAAAAAATAAACAAACCTGTTTTGACAAAGTAAGGAGTAGAAAGTACAGGTCGCTGTTTTCAATTGTTGGGAGTAAGAGTAAAATGTCTTCTGAAATATAAATACTCTAAATCTGCATTAGTACACTAACCAAGTATTTGTACTTTGTTACTTCGTACCACTGACTAAATGTGACTTGTGACTCACCTCAGCACCTGAACGGTACTTGATCTCGTACATCAGGATGAGGCCATTTGGCACGACGGGCTCGGGCCAATGCAGCAGCACGCAACCTTCCATCTTGTCGTTCCTCTCGTAGAGCACTTTCCCGGGAATGTCGTCGGCTTTGTCTTGTCAAAAAATAATTGTAAATATCACAAAGACATCCCAACAAGGCTCTTCCATTCCTATAGATTCCTACCTGCAGGCTTGGTCCTGGCAAAGACGAAGGCTCCAACGCTACAGTGGCCAACCTCCTCATTGCACGCGTGGATGTCGATATGGTAGACGGTGAAGGGCCTCAAGTTGGAGATCTCCAAGCCCTCCGAGGGGCTCTTGTCCTCAGAGAAGGGGTACTCCATCATCGGAGGGATCCCATCCGTGCTGTTAACGCTAGGGCCGAACGTGCTGTTGCCCCTGCCGGCTCGCTCGCGCAACTCGGTGCCATTTGCCAGGCCGAAAAGGTCCCGACGACGACGCTCTTGAGGTCTGAAAAACAACAATACAGTCACAAATTTGAGAGGATTTTCGAAAATATTTTCAAGGAAAAAATTTGATAGCGTATATATTTTAAAGATTAATGCTATAATGTTACAAAAATAAAGTTACATATCGCCGGCATCGGGCAGATTCTTTTTACCTCCGAAATCCTTTGTACAGGTCAATAATTTGTGAAAATAACACTGACATGTGTGGACTGACCATAAGTACAGATTTGCGAAAAATTGTTACATTTACCAACTTGTGATAAAGGAAGTTTCAGCCCGGCGCCAGTGATATTTCCGAGATAAAAAGTTGTAAATTTTCAAAATTAAAGTTGTTATATTAAAAAACTAAATTTGTATTTTTTGGGAGATTTATTTTACATTTTATAGAAAAAAATAAATATATAAATATAATAATAAATAATATATATATATATATTTGAGGATAAAAAGTAATATATTTTCAAGATTTATGTTGTAATATGAGAATAAAGATATATATTTTCAACATAAAAAGGTTATAGAAAAAAGGGGAGGAAGAGAGTGGTGCCGTGGATCAAAAGCGTTGAAGGCGTAGTCATGACATGAAATCTAGAAAAACGTATGCATAACAGATGCTCTTCAATCTTGGTGGGCAAAAATTATGACAAGGCATGGAGAAGCTGAGTCACTCTGTTACAGAGGAGTTTATTGTTGACACGTTTCAACTCAAAGAGAATTCATGAGATAAGATTGATGAAGGAGTTTATTGTCGACATGTTTCCAGAGATGGGCATTTTACTCATATTTTGCCGGTCCATCCTCCGTCCGCGACCTGGGCACCTTTACGTCAACGTCCCTGCCTCCTTATTCATAAAAATAACCGTCCTATCAAAAGAACTCAACACAACGCGTCAGTCAGTACTTGACCCGGTTAGGGACGATTACAGAGACGGAAGAAAACCCGCTTCCATCCTTGCTTAGTCTGGCCTTTTTAAAAAAAAAAAAATTCCCGTCCTCCGTTTGTTCCATCCCAGAGACGGAATGCTAATCTCTGCGTGTTTTGACTCAAAGAGTCTTCATCAGGTCGAGACGCGTCAACAATAAACTCTGGAAGGGAGTGCCTCAGCTTCTCCATACCTTTTTATAAAAAGGTTAGACTTTCGAAATAAAAGTACAATTATGAGAATAAAGCACATTGGAGAAAAAAATATGTATTTCGAGATTGATTCTAATCTTTAGAACATGTTTTTTATAGTGAAAATACACAACTTTCTATTTTGAAAAATATTTTTTTTCCCATCCAAAACTATATAACTTTTTGTCTAAATAATACACAGCTTTAATTTTGGAAATATGCAATTTTATTATTGAAATTATACAACTTTCTTCACTATACACACAACTATCTTAAAAATACGCTTTTCTGACTTTCTTTTCTTGAAACATGTCATCTTATCATAAAAAATATAAGATTTTCCCCTCAAAAATACGCAAGTTTCAGCAAAAAGAAAAAAATATTTTTTTTCCCAATAATGTACAACGTATACTATGCCTTTAATCACCTGGACAACATGCCATGTTTTGTTTCAAAAATCAAAAGCAGACAACTTCTATTTTGAATATACTGTACATTACTTTTTATCTTCAAAGATTTCCTTTTTAAATCTCTTTTCTTTTCTTCCTATTTTGTAATTTTTAAGATTCTAATCTTTTTTCTCTTTTCACGGTGGTCCCTCTACTCTGTTGTAGAAAATGACTGCAAGAGACAAGGCCAGAAAATCAAATTATAACTAATCATAATTGCCTGTTTGGAGCGTTTTACACAAAGCTTAAACATCCCACTGGACATACTTGCATGACTCTGTTTGTTTGTGTGCGTGCGTGCGTGAGTGTGTGTGTGCCATTTGTCCAGATGCTGCATACTACTCCCCGCGGAGCAATGCAGCCGGATGAGGTCAGACGGATCATAGCGAGGCAGACAGATTATTTGGTAGTACGACAGAGGGGGGAACAAAACACGAAGGCTATTGAATCATAATGACAAGTTGGAAGTGGCTGAATGGAAACGACAGCCGACTGGAGCCAGGCTTGTAGCGCCAAGCCGCCAGAAGCTGTAGGCAGGGCTGGGCAATTCATTGAATTTAGATTGTGATTTCGATTTTGGCTTCTCACGATCATAAAAACATTAGGATCGAATAAAAACGATGAATATGCCTAATGATGTGGTGTGTGTTGCAAGTTCCTATGTTGTGAAAGCACCCTGAATGCACCATGTTGCTTGATCAGCAAACATGTTATTCTGCCCTACCCGGCCGTGCTTTAAACTTTTTAATGACACCCCAGTTGGAATTTACTATAAGACTGAACACACAACAAAATTAATTACATATTCTATTTCTTAATAAAAGGAATACTTCGTTTTAGAAACATCGCCAGTGTTAATGCTAGCAGTCAATGTAGATTCCCATTCACATGCTAATAGAAAAGTAGCATAGAGTTAAGCGATAAGCTTTCAAATAATGAATATTCAAACACAAATGCTGTAGTATATACAGACAGGTAATACACCAATTATTCCTAATCTGTGAAAAATGACTTATGCTAATAAAGACACAACTTTCTTATTCTACTCTTTTAACATCAGGTATTTATTTTTATTGTCTAACTTTTATTGCTATTGTTTTGATAGATCATTAATTTAAGTTGTTACTAATGTATTTTCTGGTTGTTCTTTCAAGTTTTATTTAACGTTTTGGTACTTATTATCTTTTCCATGATTGTCTAGCCCTAGTTTGAGACTGTCATTATGGAGCTCAGACAGGTGCTGGCGGCAGAACGGCTCAGACCTTACAGTTACCTGTGAACACCGCAGAAAAAAGTACTTATTTCTGACCATTTGGAAAAAGCTATACAGATCCCAGCAATGACAAAAAATTGACACGTGGTCATTACAGAACACTTGGACAAGAAAGTCATGTTTTTTTAATCTGGTCTTGTGATAAAGAGATGAAGTTGACAAATGGCAAAAGTATTTTCAGTGTTTATGTAACGTAGTGAAAATTTGTGCATTTTAGGGGGCCATAACTCTCCCAAAATCACTCATTGGCACCCCTTAGAAGAGAAAGTCTTAAGGACGCTTGCTCAATATTGAACAAGGAGTCGGCTATTTTGCTTTGAAGCATTTTTGGCAAATTCCACGAATGGGACTTTGACAAGCTTCTCTAGGGAATTCGCCCTAATGCACCCCACTTTAAATTGGGAATAGTGTAATGACTGCGAGTCAAGTGCAGCATGGAACATCTTTGAAGAAACAAGAGGACGATTGATGCCTGAGAGTAAACAGTCTCTCACACACACGCTAACATTCCTCTCTGGCAGTTATAGCTGGTGTGGTACAATCCAGAGAAAGTCACTACAAATATAACATGGTAGTGAAGTATATATTCAAATCCGTGAGTGTAATCTAGTCCGGGCTGAGGGACGATGCGCCCCTTTTAATAGTGTCGGGTTATCATGAGCGGGTTTGTCAGCTGACTGCCGCCTGATCTTACAGCTAAGTGACTTACTACAGCCTGTGTCGTGACCTGGCCCGCTAAAAAAAGAGCAACCTTTACGTAATGGAATCCTAGGAGGAAAGCCGTGACGACACCTTCCATCGAACAGGGAACACATTATTAGCGCTGGGCCTTAGTTGCACACAGCCAACATCTTTGTCTGTTTTTCCTACTTTGTGTTTGTCTTCTAGAGTTCACGAGACATTGCAATGGGGCTCTTTCCTCATTCTTTTACAATCCAGATGTACATTTCTTGGAAATGTGTCAGCCCCAGCAGGGGAAAAAAAAAGGATTTGCTGCCAATGGACAGACACATGAGGCTGACCTAAGAGAAGAAATGCATGGTTGTAGATGACTACAATGAATTCCGATACAGTTTGGATAAAGGCACCCTTAGAGATGTTCAACACACCAGCCAGTTTGCATTAAACTCCATTTTAATGACATTTAATACATGAAAAGCGGGACGGTGGTATGTCGTGGTGTTTGGGTTAGGGTTTAGGTTCGGTTAGGTTTGATCTGGGTTTGAATTATCCATGGGCCGATATTGAATTCTGACGGCATGATAACCGTGAGCAAAAATATCGCAGTGTCACAATATTAAAATGAAAAACTTTTTGTAAACGTTTGGGTAAATAAAAACAGTATTTTTTTTCACAGTAAACACAATCTATTTTATTTAATCAATCTAATTTAAAAAATGAACAAAGAAATGTTCAAATCCGAATGGAGCAACTGGATGCAGACTGGACTTTCGTCCAGCCTTTGTGTTTCCCCACAAGAGAGCATCTATACTGTGACACATCCAAACAGCCAGCCAGGGATGAAGGATATGAGTTCATTTACAATAAGAAGCCACATTTTTATCGTTGCTTCTTCGAAAGCCACATCGATCCAACTCCACATAGGCGTCGAGGGAGAGAGAGAAAAAAGGACAAGACTTGGATGAATGATCTTAGCGGTGCGGTGGCATCGCTTACAATATGGATTTATAAGATACCTACTGAGTGCTCATCGGATTAACCGACAAGTGCATCGAGGCTGTGATGGATTGAAGCCATTTGCAGACACCTGCACTGTTTGTCCACGTCTATGTGGAGAGTGCGAGAGCGGACGTCTTTGAAACAGCGTGAAACATCCGCAGCCACCAGCAAAGTTAACACAACACAGATGTCGGTGGCTGTTGTGTGAGAACAAAGACGACTGAGCGGTCTTAAGAGCGAGCAGCCAAAGTAGACCCTTCAGAATGTTTAATCACCGCTCTGTCGTCGCCTTTGTTTGTGTAGCTCCCCGAATCTGCCACGTCTAAATGCACTATGCGCCATCTGTTGTCATGGCAACAAAAGGCAGCTAAAGAGGGCTTTTGGAGCCTGCTCAGAATGTCTCATTATCTAAAGGAAGGACCCCACCGACAACCCCCCGACTGTAACTGTACCTTTGCAGAAAAATAGCATTGTGGAGGAAGTTCTCGAAGAGCTTTAAAAATACACGGTCGTCTTTTTCCCGGTCCTTCTCCTCGGGCGTCTTGGGACAAACACAGCAAGGGCCCTTCTTGGGCCCTGACAGGTCCGACTTGGTGGGCTTGGTGATCTCCTCCATGTCGGCAAATCCCATTGCTGGGATCCGGATTGGGATCTTCAGCTCTGGTTTGGATGAGAGAAAGTGAATTTTTTTCAGTGGTTTCCTGTAAGAATTGGATCAGAACATCTCGACTGGCTGTTTGGGAGCTTCAAATCCACAGACAGCGAACGAACCTCAAGTCAAAATGTCCCTGAAGTCATACAAGTTGGAATTCCACTGGAACATTTGGGGAAAATATGTCTCAAAAGCCTCTCTTGTTTGCATTGGACATCAAAGGATTCCTTTGGGCCAAGTTTTGCTTTTTGTGGTTTTTCTTATGACATTTATTCCAAAAGAAGGGCCAGCCACAACAAGGATGTTAAACGGGACCTCATATAAAAAAATGACTTTTAATTCCTTGTATGCAAATAGTTGGGTCTCTGGAGTGCCTGGCCACCCATCAATTCTGAAGTTACATAATCAAGTAAATCTTTTGTTAGTTGACAATTTCCAAAAATGCGGCTGTGAGCAAGGCGGATTGTGACTCAACAGTGGGGCTAATTTACATAATATTGCCTGTTTGAAAAATACATGACTAAGGATTTTAAAAGATAGTCTATGTTAATTATATCCTCATATAATGTATTGTTTTAGTGTGAGGATAAGAAAGGACACCTTGTTCCGTTCTCTCTGATATTGTATTATCACTTAACTGCAAGACATGTCCATGGTTAGGGGGGGCACGAGTTGCACGAGCAGAAACAGACTTTTAGGCAGCAGCCATCCAGGGTGTACTTAAACTATCTCCTTGAATGCGAGTATTTATCAAATTGCATATTGCTATTCTTCCCGCCCGCACGGAGCGCATATTTGGCTTTTAATGATGTATAGGTCGGATGTGTGCGGATGGCAGTTCATACTGCAGACGCATCACATACATCCGATTTACTGTATATATCCACATACGAAAGAGGCCCAGGTCGGATTTGACAAATTTTACTCTTCACAGTTCACACTGCATGAAAAAATCTGATAGGTGTCACTTATGGGCAACAAATCGGAATAGAGCTTCAGTGTGAACAAGGCCTATTTTGGCCTGAATGGTGGCATGTGTGTAGCCTGCTTTAGTTGGGAGTCATACTGACCTTTGGAGCAGTAGTTGTGCATGTATAGTTCCCGGTCTTCTGGCTGCTGCTGCCAGCGTACCAGGTAGTAGGTTAGGTTGCCGTTGGGAAAGAGCGGCGGCGACCACTTGACCAGCAGCTTGGTGGAGGAATTGGCAAAGGCACGGGGGTCTTTGGGCACAGTTGGCACTGCAGTGGACAAGGGGCATTGTCAAGAGCAGTGATTCCCAACCACTGTGCTGTGGCGCATGAGCGTGTTGTGAGAGACGATGATACATAATGTGTCTACATACATACAAAAAAATAAAGCTGACTGACCGACTGAAATGAAGGAGGGTTTTCTTTTTTTTGTCTCCCAAATTGCAGCCTTTACAATTTGAAAATTGCATTCTGCGACATTGCAATGTTGATTTCAATTCAATGAATTGTTCAGCCCTAGTTTCTGCCGTATTTCCTTTCCGCATTGTTAAAAATGAGGACTTGACCTCAATGATCTTTCAAGATTCAGACCAAGGATTGAAATACATTTTTTTTTTTTTTAAATCCACCAATGTACCAATACATTTCCAAGGACGTCCAATTTTAGGCCTTTCTGTGACCCGTTCAGTCTCGCTGTATCTCTGTTGCAACCTGCTGATCACACCTCTAAACTTTGGGAGATTTTTCTAAAAAAATTATGGGCCTAAGTTGGGAAACACTGATTAAGAGTGATAGTAGCATGCCAAAGTGGGATGTTAGTGTTGCATCTGGGACTTACGCGATGGGCGTGTGCGAATGTATATGATGTCACTCTTCGCACCAGGAATGTGTTTGTCCTCCACCCGCAGGGTAATGGCCTTGACAAAAATGGCATACTGGGTCCAGGGTTTGAGGTGATGAATGCCGACTTTGGGGTCAGTATTATTGTCCTGAGGAAGATCCACGTCCACCGTGTGCCAGCTGTTGGAGCCGCAACCATCCTGACCGTCGAACTCGGTGATGTTCTGAGAAGGGCTGGCGAGGGAGCACAGAAACATGGGCCCGAATGACATCTGCTCGTTCCTTGGTTCGAAAATAAAACTAATTCTAGGGTATGTTTGCAGACACCATCCGACTTGAAAGATCTTTTCTTAGCTCATTATTTACAAATGTGTATTTGCTGTCACTGCCAAAGGAAAAGAAAAAAAAAAACATTCCAAACTTCCAGGCAGCCCTGGCAAAATTCTGAGCAGTAATCACTGTCGGGATGTAAGAAAATAAACACTGATGGTGCAAATATCATGGCAACCATTCTGAAATTAGAACAAAAAAAAAAAAAAAACTCAACCAATGGCGTTTTTCTTTTCTTCTGGTTGCCAGTTGGCAGTACAACATGCATAGTTATGCAAAGCAAGCATAAACAAATGTTGTCCCAACACAGAATAGGCCTTTGTATCGAAAACCCTTCATCAAGCCTCAATGTTGAGCTATTTATACGTAATGACAGTGTGTTATATAGGATAATGAACCGTCTTTCGGAGCACTTACGCCTCCTTGTAGTAGACCATGAAGCTGATAAGGCCTTTGTAATCCCGCGGATGGTAGCGCTCCCATGTCAGACGGATGGTGTAGCTGGACGTGCTGTTGGACAAGATCTTGAGGATGTGACTTTCACCTGAAATGATCACAGAGGGCAATCAGTTCACCGACCACCCATCCCGTCACGGATGCCCCAAAAACTCACAGCTGGCTCTTTCGCCGTTGTTGCGAAAGTCGCCCTCCTCCGGCTTGTCGGTGACGCCGGCCTTCTCCCACATCGTGTGGATCTCCGACATGCAGAGTTTGGGGTTCAGGCGGAAGAAGAGGCGTCCCGCTCGGATGGTCAGGTTGTGCTGAGTCCAGTCCCACAGGTTGTGAAGGTGCTGGTTGTTGATGGCAGAGAAGGAATACAACCTAATGAAAGACACAAAGATACCTTTAACAGGGACATACTCATACACTCATATTTTTTGCTTTTGTGATACCTCAAATTATAAAGCAACAAAAAAGACTGAACAATGAAACATGCAGTGACCACCGCTGACTCACCACGTGACCCGAGTGTGGCTTTTTTTTTTTACATGGCCTTGGCCATTCACTCCTTTTCTCATGATCCCAACACTCTTACTAACTACCGCAACACATAGCTACTCTGTTTATATCATAGACTATGATCGAGCATCAGGTGACTAAACTTGTTCAACTTCCAAGGTGTTGGCATCTTTTCGCCTTATAAACAACGTGGCCAGCTGAAAATAACCTACAAATCTTTATCTTCAACTCAAAAACTGTGCTGATCACAAATCATACTCCGCCATCTGCAAGGATCTGTTAAGGCATAGATAGACCAATCCGACGTTGGCCAACAGTGACAGACACTTACCCCGTGGAGTCCGGCCGGCTGTCGGCACGCCACGCTGGAAAGATACACCGCAACGACAGACAGCGACGCTGACCATAAAGTATCTTCTGCGCATGCATAAAATGTAAGACCCTTCCACACCATCGACGGCGGTAGTCACTATTTCTCATTGTCAGAAAAATCCAACCGGAAAGCTATTATCCGAGGTCGGATTATAAAAACGTAAACAATGCATTCAGCTATATTCTTCGCACACGATGAACTCCCACATGAATTAAACCCTCACGCTCTTGACACGGTATTGTGAAATACTTACATTGTCGAACCTCGCTCTTGTACTTGTAAGAAGATTAAGGCAGCAAAGGCGTGCTCACTGTTTATCAGCATTTGTCACTTCCCATTGGTGCTCCGAGAGCTGATTGCTAGCTAACAGCCAATCAGAGTGACCAGATGTCACGACTGGCGACGCCAATTCAACATGCGTAAACGCTCACCAGACCCTTCCTGACAGGTTATGACACTACAACGGTGGTCACTACACCAATCAGACGGCGCATTCAGACGCCACGATGCCTCAGGACCTCTGACGTCGGTTTGGTCTATCTAGGCCTTTAGTCATTCCAGGGGTTAACAAACCTGAATTTCATATATTATCCGGGTGAGACCCCCTTCCAAACCTACTCAGTGAAAAATATATTTGACAAATATATTAATTGGTGGCAGTAAATGGTGAGATTCCGGTTGTAGAAAATAAATGTCCACAGCAATGAATGAGTTAACTGCTTTAAAACAAAACAGTGATGCTCTGACCTACAAGTTTAATTTGTGCATAAAATTGATGTGCCCGATTTCAACTGCGTGAAATTCTATATATCCGTTCCAGCTCCCCAAACACTCCACAATTTTTTTAATAAAGAAAAACAGCACTGCAATGTATTAAAAAATGCTTTTCCTTGTGTGTGGATCATTTCAGCGCATTGTGGTGATTGGTGCAGGCCTCACCCTGAGCAGTGTTTTAGATTTACTGTGCCAGCAGCACTAAGCACTAAAATCATGGACTATAAGTCTACATTTGCATAGGAGTGGACTTGAGATGCAGTTATGCCTTCACTCCACTCATAAGAGCCTGGAACGTACGATAGCGCAAGAACCGCGGAATGAAGGGAATGACTGCCATCCTCAACAGCCTCCCACGGAGTGAAACTCTACCCAGGAGTGACGACGTGAAGGGGGCAACAGGCTTTCCCATGACCCCAATGCTTCTTTTGCACTGATAAACAAACTAAGTTATTTTTACATCTTCGATTGAAACAGTAACGATTAATACATTTGGGCCAGTTTGAAAGCCACATCTCTAACCTTTCAATTTCTTTCGGAATTACATTATCTGTTACAGGGGCTGAGATATTCATTATTTTGTAGGTGTTGAATTTCCGGGAAAACTTCAGGTTTTCGAGGGTGATTCCAAAGACGATCTTAGGTTTTGGAGAGATGTTTAGAAAGGCGCTTTCAGGCCTTAATGGGTTAATGTTTAGTTGTACACTATGTTCCGCTTTTATGCAAAAAATATATACGTACATACATGCATGCATGGCGCTGCACCGGGACTAGGGGGTGCTATAGCCCCATCAGAAATCTGTCTAGTCCCCTTTCAGCCCCCCCCCCCAGCAATTTATTCATTTATATATTTATTTAAGTTTAAACATTTTTTCAAAAGTTCACAAGTAAGTAGCCATTCTGTTCCAATACAATTTTCCCGTTTCCGTGTTTGCGTTTTTTTCCCCAAAAAAATCTCCCAGTCTTCCAGGGGGGTAAAGATGAAGAGGGCGTTTGGAAAAATAGGTCGGTCCAACTCCTGAATGAGCTCAAAAGTGCGGAGGCTTCAGAATAATGCTCAACAAGCGCTCCCCAATAAGAACGGGGAAAACAGCGAGGTACATACGGGCTTACAATTTGGGCATTATTGTCACTGCGCAGTGCGCGCGGAAGGGGATAGATACAAACACATAATCAATTACCGCGATTGAAAGGTAGGGTTCAAATCTCTTTCTTCAAGCAAATTCATACCTAGCTTCGGGAGAGAAAAATTCTGCCGCCGTGCCTGCCTTTCTGAATAATTAATAAATATTAAAAATACATAATGTTTCGGTAATTGTAAACAGATTTGGAAAAATGACAAAATATTTTGGGGAGCTTTTTTTCCACATGATTTGTATTTAATTGTGCTGGATTTGCTTATGTCAAAAGGGCTACTTCAATCAGTCAAATTTTATATATGGGGCACTTTTCATACAATGAAACACAAAGTGCTTCACGTTATTGTAACACAAAAAAAAATGTGATTTATTCAAAGTATTTTACAGAGTGATGTACCCACACCATTAAAAAAAAAAATAAATCCAACACAATAAATACAAATATACAGTAAGTGAGAGGCTAAATTTAATTTAACTTATTTTACAATTAGCTAGTCAGTCAGATGGCTTCAGTATTGAAAAAATTGTTGTTGGGCATTAAACAGCACTCTACATAAAACATCGACACCACAAACCTTAACATGCAATTTCCAGGACCCACAGGAGCCTTGGAATCAGTTTGATAAACAATTGGATGTCACCAACAACAAGAGCTGTCAATGTGACGGCTGCTCAACAAGCAACAGGCATACATACACACTTCACTCGACAACTTGATGTATCTTCTTTGATAACATTGTCAGAAACATCTTCATTCGTGTACCTTGATAGCTCCAGGCCCCCCATACATGCACAGTTGCACACACGCAAGTGCGCTCAGGCGCGCGCACTCGCACGCACACACACGGGGCCTACTTGTCCATGAGCTCCTCCCCGTTGATGTAACGCAGACTCTTGAGGAAGGACAGCGATCCAAGTGTGTGGGAGTGACGAATCCTCACGTAGCCCGTCACCGTCTGGATCAGGCCCATGAAGCTCTCCAGCTCAGACGCTATGTTATCTGGAGACCGCAGATACACGCGCACACACACACAGCATAGCCATATTAGGACAACGAGCTGGGGACTTGTGTTGCTGTGACGCCAACGCTCAATGCAGATGCCCAATTAGGCACTCGTGTTTAAGCTTCATCACATGAGACGAGTTATACTAATAAAATCATATGATACATGTAGCACAGTCTATCAAACATGTAAATGTTGTGACCCTGCGGCTTGGACAGAATTGTGTGCTTGTCAAATGCCACACGCTTGCTACGCAAGCAACATGTTGCGTTCATGGTACTTTCACAACGTTGAGAACTTGTAAATGCACTGCGCCATTCTACACGAGAATATTTTTTCTTCAATTAGAACATTTTGAAAATCAAGAGAAGCCAAAATCGAAATCACGATTTAATTTCGATTAATCGTCCAGTCCAAGGTAGTACTAAGTTTGCGACCCAATGGAATCTACACCGTCTAAAGCATAATGTCAAGTATTGCAGGTGAGCTCGAGCCAATCCCGGCGGGGTACACCCTGGACCAGCCAATCGCAAGCCAAATTCCAAATTCCAAATTTTATTAGCATTTTCAGCCATTTCATCAGGTATGCATCTGCATTTGCAAAGCTAACTTATTTTTGTTTTCAACAAAGTACCGCAGACTTTTATAGACTGCACAATTTGGCGCTGGTCAGTTCTTGGTGAGGAGATCTGCGTCGTCGTCCCAAGTGAGCGACTACCGCGTATCACTCACTTCCGTGGCGGATGTTGATGTCCAGATTTCCGGCGATGACGGTGCAGTCCTTCAGTGACTGAGCAGCGTTCACCGAGTCGATGATGGAGGTTGAGCAGATCTTATCGCATAAGCCATTGCAGGCGCTGCACATCATCCTGGAAAGAAAAAGAAAAAGAGCAGAAATTCAGCGGAGGGGTCAATAAGTAGCCAAGAGCAACGGGTCAACGTATTAATAATCTCGTCTGTATATGACGGGAACGTTTGTGCCTTACACTGAGGACTCTGGTCCAACCCCTTGGGTGCTAGTAGGTCTCGGTAAATATGTTTATTTCATGTTCACATCTAATGCTCAGACTTGGATCTTAGGACACGAGCAAGCAGTTGAAGGCTCTGTTGAAATAGCTCCATTGTGATACTTTGGTCAAGGAAACCTTATTTTCGAAGGATTTCATATACTCAAAGCTAAAATTTTGCAGGTGTGTTCATCCTTGTGAAATCTTGAAAAAAAATAATTAATTAAGTCCCTGGAGCCAGTGTCACTCACCAACATGAAATTTGGAAGACATAGCTATCATGGGAAGATCTACCAAAAAGTCTCAAGAAGCCATTGCAAAAAATCACATCTGTAAGAAAAATACATTGTTTTGTGTGTGTGCGCGCGTGTGTGTCTGTGTGTGTCTGTAGTCCGAGGAAACCCAGGACCCCAGGCATGGCGTGTTTAAAAGGACACCACCTGAAGCGGGAGCAAAGGCGTTTCGTCCTTACCGGTTGCTCTCATTGCGTGCGAAGCCTGAGGGGCAGTCAGGCATGCATTCGCCCTCGTGGATGACAAAGTGAACGTCGCTGGGCAGGTGCACTTGAGAGCACAGGTCCATAGTGATGCAGCGCCAGCCCTCAAACTTGTACGTGTCTGGCGGGCAGTCGGGCACGCAACGGCCTTCGTGGTAGTAGTGGATGCAGGCGGAGCATGCCGTGTCGCTGTTGGCTTCCGTGCAGCTGCCCAGGCACTGGCTGTGGCAACACTCGCCCTTGTCAGTGCATGCCTGCTTGCAGCGGCTGGGACATACTGGAGGAGACACAGAGAGGACGGAGGGAAGACGTCAGCGAGGCTCAGAAGAAATTAGATGGCAACACAAGCACCTTTGCTGTAAATATAGTCGGGAATATCAAAATATTGGCAGGTTGATGACATAATCCACATGCTGTATCACCCTTTTCTTTCAAATAAAGTGAAAAAAGTGTACTTGTAAGCGTGTAGACTAAAACGTCAGTGGAGTGGCCCTCTCTTGTAAATAACACAATAATATTCCTGCAGGGACCAAGGGAAAAAAATAAATAAATCAATGACCGTGTGTGTTTGAAGTAGAACTGCAAGGCGTCATGAATAATAGAAACTTCTCATTTGTTTGTTCCGAGGAGCGTGGTCGGGCGTTATCAATAGCACACTTAATTGCGCTTGCTGAAGGGCATTGACACAGGATGTAAAATTACGAGTAATGTGTCAGCCTGGATTCTCCTGTCACAGGACACATGCCGCAATATCCAATAAACACAAAGGACGATGACGCAGAAGAGGTTGAAGAAGACTTCAGAGTTCAGAGTTATGTTACGAAACATGGTGGAACGCAGATGAGGTGAGGGATATCTTTTATAAATTATGCATAAGTTTTATAGTTTTTGTTGTGAGTAAGTATTAAAATTACCGTGGGTTTTTTTCACATCTTTTCACTGTATAGTAAAACTATATTGATATGCATTTCATATTTCTGACTGATCATTTAGGTTTTTGTCAATTATCTTTACTATTTTCAAAAATGTTCATATTTGTCTAGATTTTGTTTTCTACCATATATCAATAAATATATATCTATATAGTATTAGTCACTGTTGTTTAATCTTATATTGTAAAATATTTTTGTAATGTTTTGTATTTTCAATTTTTAATAAAAAAAAAAAAAGTCTAACACCTTTATATTTTTCCCCCATGGTTTTGGGTGTTATTGATCATTATCATCATATATTGCTAACATAGGTTTTTTTACTAGTATTTTTTCTAATATTTTGGTAATTGTCCTCTAATATGTTTGTATTTTTCTAATAATTGTGCATTTTTAATTTAATATTTTTAGAGATTTCAAGCATTATTTGTTTGGCAATTGGATCACCTAACGTTTGAATTTGTGCCATTTCCATTCAAAAATCTGTGATGTTTTACTTTTGGTAATATTGGTATATGATTGTTTTGCTCTCAATGATTGTCGGTTAAATGCTCAAAAATGTATTAAAATATGAGAACAAATATTATTCATACATAAATTCTATCCATCAACAACTGGTCTGTGCGGACCAGCTAAAAACAACCATCAGGGAAAGGCAAGAGTTGAAATGTCTTTTCCGCAAATGTAACCGCACCCCCCCCCCCCCCCACCCCCCCCATGTAACACCACCCTTGGGAGTAGTTGGTGTTGTTGTATGTATGTTTATGGTTTTGGGTTATTACTCCAAGATACATTTCTCCACAGGGCCAATAAAGCTGAACAACTGCTTCCTGGTGAAAGGGTAGAGGCAAATACACACACTTACACCCACACACATTGTTGTCAAAAGCCTCTTTTACAGTGCTTGGAAAAGCCAGCATTTTTCCAATTTTTATCCTGGAATGACACTGAATTGAGACTTTTTTTTTGCATAAAAGATGCAACACTAATTAACAAGTGAAAGCATGCCGCTTGGTGATGAAGTGCCACCTCCATGAGTGAAAATTAAAATCTATGCTTTTAGTGTTGTATAGGCTCATGTCATAAATTGCCTTACACTAGATTCACCCCTAGTCGCCATGGTAACAAAACCCATACTTGGCATTTGACCCATAATTGGGGTGAGCAGTGTCTTATTTGCATGAGACACCATTGCCTCAAACCCAAAAAGTGTGAATAGTGTACTTCACTCCTCAATCCTTGGGGTATTTTGATGAGAGCATGTCGTAGGGTCGCGTCTAGTCACATAGCAAGGCGGAAATGAGCCATGCTCATTTCCTCGCTTTGAAATGAGAGTCAGCTGCCGAGCTAATCGCCAGATGAATATTTCATGCAGCTTTAGAAAACATCTGTGTGGCTTCGCCATGTGACGGTGCACTACAGCAATGCTGCCGACTCCCAAATGTGTCAAATTCACTTTGGCCTCACAGAGCGGGAACAGGGGACTTGTTGGAGCTCTTGTCAGTTTTCTCTAATACTTCCATTCTTTCTTACCATGAGTTAAATCAAATAGTACAGATGGGGAATTCCTAAGCAGCGGAAAACCGCAAACATATCTTATTGAATCTAATTTCATATTCTTATTGATCATTACATTGCATTCCATCCCTAACAGTATAAAGTATGCCTATTTCACACAGCGAGTCAGCAAAATCAATGAGCGCATGATTTTTATGCCATACACGGTTTTGAGAGTGACTGTTTCGACTACAAGCATTTGCAATTGTTATGCCACTCATATCTTTGTGAGTGTCTGTTTCAACGACACAAGAGTTTGAATGTTCAGCCACACATGGCTTTGTGATTGTTTTGTCAACACAGGTGGATGGTTGTTACACCACACGTACTGTAGCTTTGGGAAAGATTGTTTCGACTATATGAGCGTGGGATTGATTGGCCATCATACCTTTGACTAATTGGTTCTATGACGTGAGTGTGTGATAGTTACACCACACACACCTTTAAAAGTTACTTTTTGGACTACATGAGTTTGTTTTTGTTGGATAATACAGGTTTGCGAGGGATTGTTTTAACTATACAAACGTGTGATTGCTATGCTATACATAGCTTGGAATAATTGTTTCAAGTACACAAGGATGTGAGTGAGTGTTAGGCCACACATCGTTTTAAGAACCACTGCACATGAGCGCATGGTTGTTCTGACACACGTGGCTTTGACATTGCTATTTGGACAACACAAGTGTGTGATTGTTAAGCCATACACAACTTTTGAGAGTGACTGTTTCCACTACACAAGGGCTGATTGCTGTGCTACACATATCTTTGAGGTTGATTGCTCAGACAACACGGTTGAGTGACTGTTATGATGCACGCCGCTTTGAGTAATTTTTCAAATACATGAATAGGTGATACTTATGCCACACATAGGTTTAGGTATGACAGTTTCAACTACACCAGATTGTGGTTGTAGCATCACACAGATTTGCTTTGAGACTCACTATTTTGACTACACATTCCTGTGGCCGCTATGCCATGCCACACATACTAGATTTATCAGAAAAATTCAAGGACTGGTGTCACAAGAGATATAAATCAAATTTGATTAATTCTTAAATACAAACTACAGTTTTCCTCTTCAAAGTAATCCCTCTAGTAATCTAAGGCACTTTCACAGCCTTTTCTGCTATGCCTTCATGCAATCCCAGAAGGATTCTTCCACCAGGATCTTCCACAGCTTTGTCGTCATGGCCATCTTGATGGCATTGATGTTTTTAAAACGGGACGTATTGATGATTTGGAAAGAGGAAAACATCCCACGGAACAAGGTTGAGTGACTAAGTAGATTGAGCCGGCACAGCAATGTTCTTCTTTGTCAGGGACTGTCGGATGCTCATCGTTACAGCACACTGCAGTCCATCATAAATTGTATTGGATCCAACAGACGCATTTGCTCACTGTAAATACCGGTCATCAGCTGTGCTTTGATTAGACACTAGTGTGTTTAAAGCAGCTAGGTCAAGCTTCAGTTTTTTTTTTTTATTTCTTGGAAATCAACCAACAGAGGGCAGCCAAGGCAAACTGTAATGAACCTCCTTTGCTGGAGGCAACCCCTCACCCCACCTTTTTTTTTTTTTTTTTTTTTAATGCAGCATCATCTGCGTAGATTCCTCAAGCGATAGACATTCCAAACATTCACAGCAGAAGAAAAGCGGAACAAAGTGTACAAGCCCTAAATCCATATAAGTCTACCCGGTTTCAGTGTGTCACCAAACAAGCCGCGGTGTCAAGGATACAATCCTCTATTTATGGACGTGCCAAACGCAGTCCCTATTTCCACACTGGACACGGCCGGGGCATTGTGGCTTTTCCACTGCTTCAAAGGAGAGGGACGTCCTGAGTCACATAAGGTGACATCCTTCCCTGTTACGACCATAAGTGGAGGTTTGATTGGAGAGGGATCAAATGCCAAGCATCAGCAGCTTGGTGGAAGCTTGTTTTGTTTTTCTTTGCATTTTTGCCCCAATATTTTAATATTTTCTCCCCAATATTGCAATATGTTTTTTCTAGTATTAGTATTTTATGTAACATGTATTTAGTAATACAGTGGTACCTTGACTTATGAGTGTTCCAACTCGAGTTGTCGCTTTGTCAATGTTTTAAGTTGTGTTGCTGGCCAAAAATTGAAATACAAGCAAACTTCAGCGACGTTGCTGCTCAAGCAACGTAGAAATATTAAGGTAACGTAATACCTTTGCATGTAGGCAAGGACAGTTGCTGATGCATCGTTAGCCTTTTATTGAATGGGACAACCAGTCAATCATACAAATGCGGAATGAGAACACTCGTAAGGAGCTAAACAGGTCAAATCTCTTGCTCACACGCTAACTAATCAGCCAAGTTGGGCAAACATGACTCCAGCTTCTGAAGCCAGTCCTGAGACGACACCCCTTAAAGAAACATTCAACACACAAATACTACAGAACAAACTACACTACTGAAACTGAAACTAAACTACTGACACGGTATATATTTATTCCTAGTATGTGCTGCGACTTTTACAAGAATCTTGAGCATCAAATGTTTACGACGTTATTCCTCTCGTACGGTGGTTGTACGACCCCCACCCACAATCCTGCAGCAAACATAGTCGGGCCAGATGCCGACCCGCACCTGCTGTTCGCCACAGTGTCACAATACGAGCGTCAACTGGGTCCTTTTCATCAAGGTCGGCAAAGGGAGCGCAGAGTTCCCTTTCTGAGGAAGTGCCATTAAAAAGGAAAGTAAGTGGGGACGGGTGGGGGTGCCAGAGTAGAGGTTTTTTTGTTCTTTTTTTTGTTTTATTTATTTGTTTTTTAGAAGAAGGTTGAAAATCTATCACCCAGCCAGCCGACTATGTGAAGAATCTGTAGAATGTTCCGGACTGGGGAGAATGTTAATCCCCTGTTTGACTACAACAACACAGAAATACGAGCAGCTTGTCCCGGCAATACAAGCAATTGAAAACAACCAGCAGATGTCAGGATGCATTTCAAAGTACGGGGGCGGGGGAAACATTCCAGACCCACCTGCAATAGGTGAAAAGCCACAATATGGAGAAGATATAACATCTTTTTTTTTTTGTAGTTCCCTCATGCTTTAACCCATTGAGGCCTAAAGCGCCTGGCGCAACATCTCCCCAAAACCTAAAGGCAACTATAGAATCACCCTCTTAAATGTAAGGTTCTCCCAGAAATTCGACACCTACAAAATAATTGATATCTCAGCCCCTGAAGCAGATACAGAAAAATAATTCCAAAAGAATTCATATGAAAGGCAATTTCGCTACTTCAATGTGAGTATTTAACTTACTAAACACTTTGACTATCAGTCCTTTTAGTCTTTCTATGACAACCAGAGCTGGGCATCGTCTATCCGTCTATAACTTCTGGGAGGTATTCATGGCTGACCGACGTGGTCCTAGTCAGTCCCTCGTCAGCGACAGCCAATCGGCGTTGAGAGCATAATTTTCACGTCACACCCGCAGCCTCCGCACATGCAGACATGCCGCCAAATAAAGAAAAAAATATAAAATAAAAACAACAGAAACACACGCACAACGTGGTGATCGGTGAAATAAAAACAAAATGGTTCACGTCGTTCCATCTCTGGGACCGAAAGGTATACATGACTGTTTAATTTATTTACAGTATTCATTTTTGTTTGGCTGTGGGTCAGGAGTGGGGCATCTCGGCTAGATTACTGTAATGGACTTTATTTTTGAAGTCCTCCCTCGAGCATCTCCAGTTGGTCCAAAATGCTGCTGCTCGCCTTCTAACTGGAGCTTGGACGAGGGAGCACATAACACCAATTCTGGCCTCCCTTTACTGGTTCCCAGTGCGTTTTAGGGTTCATTTTAAGATGCTTCTGCTGCTTATTTCTTCCAAACTTTAAATAGCCTCTCCCCAGCGTACCTCTCTGAGCTTCTCCAACGCTAGACACCTGCCCGGTGCCTCAGGTCTGAGGACCAGACGCTACTGGAGTTGCCAAGGACTAAGTGGAGCCTCAGAGGGCGTTTTCTGTTGCCTGTCCTTCCCTCTGGAGTGGCCTCCCGTTAAATCTTAGGCAAGCCCCCTCTCTGTCTATTTTTAACTCATTCACAACCAGACATTTTCAGACCCTCTTTTACCCTAACGCTTGAAAAAAAATTGAAAAAATATAAATAAGTTCGTGGGATTGAATGGCTGGAATGGCCATTTGTCAATGGCAGTGAATGAGTTAAAACTTGCATTGGAAGACACATTTTTATTCTCTGGATTTTGACCCGGTGTGAGACTGACCCTTTTCTGCTGTTTTTTGGTGTCTACTGTATATGTTTTAGTATCATTAATTTGTGTTTTAATGTATTGCCTTCACTGTCTTTGTTGTTGTATTATTGCTATTTGTCTTTATGTAAAGTGTTTTGTTACAGTTGCAGCTGTTATGAAATGCACTATACAAATGTGGTACCGATAAAGTCCGTTCTCCACGCCATTTGGCTGACTCGGACCGACCGGGCTGTCTGAATCACACAGCTGGGCATTTTACTAAAAATTGAGCGTCCGTTATTCATCATTCGTCTGCAGCGTGGATACACTTCTGTTGTCCGTCGTTCGCCCTATTTTCCGGGTGTAAAAAATAGTACCCAACAACCAAATTGCAGCCTTTGCCATTTGAAAATTTTACTACATTCTAATATTGATTTGAATAAGTGTTCGGTCCTCTTTTAAAGACACTTAAACTTATTTACACACTTTTTGAACACATTATAAATGGATGTGAATACTCACACAAGCATGCAAGCATAAAATGTGTGGAGAATACTGTATGAGTGTGTTAAATACAGTAGAGCATGTGCCATTAAGAGGCGGGGCCTGTTGGGGTGGTATGTGGTGTCGGCAAGTCTGCATATGAGTGTCTAGGCATGCGCTGTGGCCAACAACAGTTTGTGTGTCTGTGCTCACTTCACTAACTACACAAACATCTGAAAATTGCACTGGCCACTGTGGCTCTCCTTTCCCACATGCAAGGGCATTATGGTAGGTAAGTGTACTGTAAATCTCCATGAAAAACAACTGCTTAAAAAAATCATGATGGATTGCGTGTGCAAACTAATAACACTTTTTACCCAACAATAAGGTAGATTCTAGATTCTGCAGATTCTAATAAGATCTAGCACAAGAGTTCCTTCTAAACATGATTATCACAATGCAGCCACCATTATGAACATGGTTAACTTATAAGCAGTACAATTGATTCATCACTTTTTGCATTGGATCTCATATTTCTATTGGGCAGTTTGTGTTACAGCTGGATGGCCTCCTTTATCTCCTTTATCCTGACACTGTTAGGCTACTACATTGTTTACTCGTACTTTAGGTAGGCATCCTATTTTAACAAATGATTATATGCATCTACTCATATGAAACTCACCCCCAGAATAGAGAAAAACTCAGCATGTCCTAGTGGTGGCAGAAGGAAAGGTGACAGACAGTTGGGAAATGATTCATTATTTACAATGGCCATAATAGAGGGAGTCTGGCAGCGTAGTGGGGCGGCCGGGTGTCAGGAAACGAGGGCAGGAGCTCCCTGTGGGGCCCAATGGAGAACGGGCAGGGGAGGGTCTAATCCCGATGACTGACATGTTATTGAGTCTGGCGCAGAGGTGGTAAACAACTCTGGTAGGGGTAGAGCGAGTGCAGACGAGGGAGGAGAGGGGGTTGCGGGTGGTGTAACCATGGCGATTAAGCACGGCTTTTCCACAGATTTTAGTGAGAGAGTAAAGAAAAACCTGGGAGGAAGGAATCCAGGAAGAAAAAAAAAACAACGTTGAGTCTCCCACTGCTGTTTGAGCTGATGGACTCAGGTTACTAGTAGCAGACAAGTGGGACGTTAGAAAAAGTGCAATACAGTTGCAGACAGCAGGCCTATCTGGAGCCCCCCCCTTCCTATTCTTCATCAGGCCACATCCTTATCCAGCAACCCAATCCTCCCCGAGATCCCCCCACAGTGGATGGCCCCCGTTGCACTTGTTTTAAAACCACATCAGATCAGACAGCCAGCAAAGAGGGTGCTTCCTCCGCTCTGAGCCAAAGGGAAACCACATCAGAGCTGATGGTTCAGTAGTGCATCCTGGCTCGTATTTCAGGATGGACGGATCCCATCTCAAGTGCGCTTTTTCACCTCATCACATCAAGAACAGCGTGTGACGCACTATAACGCAGTGCACTGTGTGCTGTGACAGATCATAAGGTGTGCTGTGGGAAATTATCCCACTCAAGTATTCCAAAATACAGACCGGAGTAATATGGAGACAGATAATATAACAATTATCACAGGCAGAAATTCTTACAGTAATTTATTGAAAAATGACCAATATTTCAGCATGTCCTTGAGTCGCTGACAGTAGTAGTGGAAAAAAAGTAGAAGTACGATGCTTCTTAGTTTCTAGCTTCCTAGCTTCTTAGGAGCAGCACAATGAATTGAATTGCAACATTTAAATGATGATACACAAACTGTTTAACTCTTTGCATTCTATTTAATTTCATTATGCTATGTTTTAATAAACCACAATTTTAAAGAATGCTGTCAGCAGACTAAAAAGTTTATATTTTTTGCTATGGGGAAGGCATTAATGGCTTTTCCATTCATTTCAATGGGGAACAATGATTTCAGATATAAGTGCTTTGAGTAGGGCCCGACCGATTAATCAGCCAAATTAGGTCTATGAAAAGCTGCAAAAAATTGGTCTTTTAAAAAAGACATTGCAACAAAGGCAAAGATAATGACATTCAAACACCACCACCCAAAAAACAAATCAGCCGACTTTTCTCTCTGTTGCAGAGTTAAACAAATACGAGAGGACACAGTATTGCAAAACAGTCAAATATTCTTCCTGTAATTCATATCTTTATTGTTGTAAGCCTCCAGGGATGTAAAATAATTCTCTCTTTATATTTATTTAATTAATCAGCTGATTAATCAATTTTCCAAATGTCATTCTGCCAAATCAGCATTGACTTAAAAAATCTGCATCTGTGCCCTTATTTTGAGTGTGATCATGTAATGAATTAATAAACCTGTAACTGAAGATTTCTCACCCCTTGAAGAATAATAACACCATATTAAAAACAAAGATTTTTTTTTTAATTTTATCTTTTATTTAGTGTGTTTTATACACTACACTGCTATTTTTTCTTTAAATAAAAGGAAAAATGTGGTGTTTATTGGAGGGCTGGAACAGAATAAAAATATGGCATTCGAACAAAATGAGTTACAAACTAAGTCATAAAGTAGAACGAATTAAACTCATATGTCAACATACCACTGTATGTACTTTCTGTGATTTTTTTTTTCTTTGGGTGGCATGTCTTTAGATATTTAGAATATATGCCTTGGCTCAATAAAAGTTGTGAAACACTGCTGCAATGATGTGATTTCCTGAGGTGTTCCCGCCTGGACTCAGTGCGGCCGGGGTCTCTTCCACTCGCCTGCCCAATAAAGACCAGCAATGTGTTTTTCACCCAACTATGTGCTGGTGCTGTGTGTGCAGGCATGCGTGGCATTTCCCCCCTCAGTCACAACAACATACACACTCGCACACACACTCACTGGTCAAACCTCTACCCTCAGGCCAGGGCCCACAGTGCAGCTGCTTGCTTTGATTGCACCCGGTAACAGGATGCAGGTAATCAACATGGTCGCACAGCAAAAGTATTTCATCAATGAATGTGTTCCTTTTTAAAAACTATGAAATCAAAAATGACTTCATTTGAAGCAATGAGCAACCCCTGATTGTGAGGTCGACGCCGTGGGCAGATTTCACTTTTACTGTGAGGTCCGGCAGCGGGTGTTGCTGCTAAGGTGACTACTGTGAGCCCAGAGGATGATGAAAAAACAAAACCAAGACCCCTGATAAGATATATTTTTAAAAAAGGCATTGCATTTTCACTTGTAGAGGCAGCGCTTCATCACCAAGCTGACAAATCACACTTGTCAATTAGTGTAAGGTCAATACCTTCAAGTGTGTGCCGCTCAAGTGAATGCTAATCTGCACAAAAAAAACAACTATTAGTACACCAACAAGTGGAAAGCCAATTTTTCACAATATGTCTCCTGCTAACAGCAAACAGTGTTGACTGCATAACTGCATTGACATTTAGTGTGATATATTTTATAAGAAGGTTTGCAATGCATTCAACTTTAGTCCTACTAAAAATAAGCTTCTGTCTCCCATAGAAAGTCTGCACTTGTGAATCCCTGAAGGTCTGACTTGGCAGAATTGTCCAGAAGAGCAGACTCGTTTCCTGGAGAGCGATTGCGCAGCAGTCAAGCTACTCGCACAGAGATTTTCCTCCGTGGCAAACGGCCACCATTGGATACCCCCTCAGTCCGAAGATTCTCGATGTGTCTTTTAATAGTTGCCGTGACTTTTACAGGCAGATTCAGATTACAACTCCTTCTTATTTAATATTGCTTTTTATTTTGCAAGTGTCATCTGAATGCCATCTGCTAGTGATCTGGTTATCTATGTCGACCTGCTATGCACTCCCATCCCAGGTGGAATGATCTGGCCAATTCCTTTATTTTGCTGTAAACTGAATCGCAAAAGATGAGCTAAGCTTTTATTTCCAGGTAATTACATCTGGATCTTACAGAGTACCCTTTCTTTGACTCCAAATCAAAATTATCCAGTCATCCAAATTTTATAGCGGTTGACTTTATGAGGGTTTGATTGATCTGCAGCTCATCCTGGCTGGCATGGACTGGTTGGTTGTCAGCAAATCACAGAGCGCCCAGAGAATTCACACAAGCATTCACACCTACGGACAATTTAAAGTCTTCAGGGAACCTAAAGTTCGAGATAAACCAATCCGACATTGGCCAACTGTGACCGACGTTTACCCCCTGTGGCATCGGGCTGACTGTCGGAACGTCGCGCTAGAAAAATACACCGCAATGACAGACAGCGACTCGGACCATTAAAGTACCTTCTGCGCATTCATAAGATTAATAACCCTCCATACCGGTAGTCACTATTCCTCATGGTTAGAAAAGCCAACCGGAAAGCTATTGGCCAGGGGCGGATTATGAAAACGTAAACAACGTATTCAGCTATATTTTTCGCTCACGATGAACTCCCAGGCGAAGCAAACCCTCACACTCTTGACACAGTATCGTGAAATACTTACATTGTCAATCCTCGCTCTTGTACTTGTCAGAAGATTAAGGCAGCAAAGGCATAATCACTGTTTATCTGCATTTGTCATTTCCTGTTCTTGCCCCGTGCGCTGATTCTCTAGCCTACAGCCAATGAGTGTGACCAAATGTCACCGATTCAACATGCTGAAACGTCCACCAGACGCTTCCTGACGAGCTCCGATGTTACAACGGTGTTCGCTACATGAATCAGACGGCACAAACAGACACCCTGACACTTACCGACGTCCGACGTCTGATTGGTTTATCTAGGCCTTAACATGCATGTTTTCGGAATGCGGGAGGAAGCTGGAGTAGCCAGAGAACATGGAAACGCTAGAGATTCAAACCCAGAACCTCAGAACTGTGAGGCAGACATGCTAATCACCAGCTCATCGTGCTGGCTGTGGACAAAATAAATTAAATAAATAAATAGCACTAAATATCTATGTCCGTTTCAGGATTTTGGACAGCTACTTTTAGACTAGTGAGAGGCGTAATCAACACAAAAACCAGGGAACTGTGGATGGGTGAAAAAGCAACAATTGTGAATCACAGACAAAAAAGGAATTGGCATCTGTTTGAAAACTTTTCGAGGAGATTGGAGAGACAACACACACTATAAATTAAGGGTGGGAAAATATATGATATTGCAACAAAAAAACACATACAGAAATAATAAAGAATGATAAACTGAAGCCCCGATAATAATGTGAAACAGAATTTTGAGTTTTGTGGCATATTTTCTTACACTAACATTTACTCCTGTTTTGTCAATCCAAAACATAAGGCCGTTTGCATTTTATTGACACAATGTAACAGTAGTCGGCCACATTTGCTCCTAATAAAACAACATACAGACACAAATTGCCGTAGACAATCGTCCCATCTCCATTTTCAAATCTTTTAACACTCTGGTGTTCCAGTGCTTTTGTCCACAGAACGTCACTAAATCGAGGGCATGAGCTAAGCACCTTGAGAAAGAACTGTTTTCTTTTCCACACATTTGGAGGTGCTTCCTCTTTGCTTCTAAAAATACCTGACTTCCCAGATTTGCTTCATTAAATACAGTGTGTTTCCTGGCAAGCACTTGAGCACGACTGGAGCTGGATGGGGTGCAAAACTGGCAGTTGGCCACATTGCCGCACCAGTTAGTGTGGGTCAAAGCCTTTGGCAAATCACACTCTAATTACACACCTCTGAATGAAAACCATCACAAAAGATGGTGCTTTCAATTGAGCACAGGCTCCATGTTGTACTGTATGGGAACTGTACAATGTGACAATTTTATTGCAGCCACCTGGCTGTGGACGCACCTGTGACGGGACAAGCAAACTACCCAGAGAACCACAGGTTGGGTGGACCAATGTGGACTCTAACACTTTGACTGAGCAAAACACATTCAAGATAAACACATCCGTCCAAGAGAAAATACGTGGAAAAAGGTTATAATTTTTAATCAAACAGGTGCAGGTGTCTTGAAAACAGTCTGTGACATGCTTTCGCCAAAATACCCCAACGATGAAGAATTACAGCTAACTCCACACCCTCTATTCTAGGGGTGTCCGCAGTTTGCGCCATTCCCAATACACCAGGTTTTGAAACTAGTTTCTGCTAGCTTGTGCAATGGCATAAGAATACTTAGCTCAGTTAACACCGTTTTTGGATTGTTTCATATTTATGATGTAGAAATGTTTTTCATACAAATATTTACTGTAATTCTCACTTCACTACTGTTTTCCCGAATGGTAATGATAGACTACCGTGCGTTCTGACTTAAGTACAAATGTCATAAACCAAAGACGCCAACCACTGGTCTCAAACACAACAGATGTAAATCATGAGGATGAAGTCATAAGCAAGACAGTGGCTCAAACAGAACATCGCGATGGCATCCACTGCAGTCTGCATGTTCTAACTAAAGTCTTTTTTCAGGAGACAGAAGGTAGATTGCTGGTGCATGGAGGCAGACTGCGGCGATAAAGCATCCCTCCAGAGCCACCCTCCACACAACCTCGCCCCAGCCTTTCCCTCTTCTCACTGTTATCATCAGTCTGCCACCTCAGTTCTGTACATTCATATTAGCCAATGACATTTATGTATAGAAGGCAACAAACACAAGTATGCTTGATGCGCTGCTGTCGAGCTTCACATTCACATCTGTTAGTGGTACTCGAAGCGCCATTGCTTGTCTTTTCAAGTGTAATGGTCTGATAAGATAACACACTCCCACATGGAAAGAGGAAAAAGACAAGGCATCGATCCGACGTGCTTAGTACACAGTGCCTTATTCCATACGGGGGAGACCCATCAGCAGTTTGTCTTTTTCCTTAGAAAAACATCAGCCTTGTTCTGACAATGGTCAATCAGTGTAGGCAGCATGAAGCTTGTAGTCTGGGGGTCTTCTTGACATTGGCCCCGTTCAGACCTGAAATGACTAGTGCAAGCTTGGTCCAGTACAAGGACAATCCAATTGATTGCATTTCACCCATGATGCAAAATGCCTTGAACAATAATCTGCTTTCCCTCATTCTTTACATGCCTAAATACAGAAAGCCAGGAGTTTAGTTTCACTGTTTCCATTTAAAAAAAAAAAAAAAAAAGATTTAAAGTCAACATGAAGGCGCAATTCCAGTAAAACATAATTACGGAGTTTGACATACGGGGCTCGTGATAGCCAAGTTGTCTTATTAGTAATTGGGCAACAACGGTGCCAAATATGACAGCTAGTTAAAGCCTGTTGCAACAGGCAACTGTTGCGTCTCCTTCAGTCAAATTGCGCTTGCATGGCTGGGCACAGGCGTAGCACTTAAAAAAAAATCAATGTCATTCTTAATACAGACAGTGCAGAGGGTGCACAAACCACTGGCCTATTTTTTATGTTTTTCTTTATTTGGCTGCGTGTCAGGTGTGCAGCACCTGATACGATGTAGTACCGGTTAAGTCCGTTCTCGACGCCTTTTGGCTGACTCGGACCGGCCGCGATCACATAGGTCGGCTAAATATGCAGACGGGACCTTTGTGATGGTTAGGCGATGCCCAGCTCTGCTGATAACATTGTTTTTTTTCTATTATAAATACAATGTTTTAGGTATGGGATTTTAACGCAAACAGTCCAAGAAGAACACTGCAAAGAGAAGACATCAGGTACATCCAGTGTCTCATTATAAAGGTAATGGCTTTATGCAGCGCTGTTTGGCATCACGTTTCTCACTCCCTCTGTTCGATTCATTAGTATATTGCATTGTGTCACACTCTGGCTATTTTGTCACATGGTATTTACATAGCTGAAGCAGCTATCACGCCCTGCAATGGAACCCAGATGAGTGTTCCAAAAGGCACAAAATGAAGTCAAAGTGGCTATAGGCTGACGTCTTTGGAATGAGTGGTCGAAATGCTGGGAAAGAAGCAGAAGAAGGAACTTGATGTGGATGCAGCCGGACAGCTGACGGCCTTAAATGCTCCATGGTCCGCACTTCCAATTGGGTCCCGGTGACATCATGGCTCCAACCCCATTTTTCACCTCGTCTTTTTCAGAGATCACTTCCTCCTTCCTTGTCTTTCTCCCCACTTGATCTGGGTGTTCCTGTCTTTTTTCTCTAGGCTCCGTCTCACAGCTCACAAGCACTCTTTCATTTTGGCTGGCCCCCTCTTCTGGACCTCAGCGGCTCACATGGCCACCCTTGTTCAACGAGTAGGAGGAGGAGGAGGAGGAGGAGAGAAGAAAAACAAGAGCAAACTATAAAAGAGAGTTGTTTCGTTCCGGCGGGAAGAAAGCTCCATGCTGAGTGCAAGTGTTTGCGTAACACTTTCCCCTTAATGATACTGTACTCCATTGTGGAAGGTGACATTTGCTTTCACACCTACAGTTGTCTACTTTGAGTCACTTGGGATCATAAAGTTGGTCTGTTTCCCATGCCCTACACTGGTTCAGTTAGTTTTGAAGAGAACCAAAATGCGGTATACAAACCACACGAGATCGCTCTCTGCTCTTATGGTCAGTGGCGGTGTCAGGTTGTAAACAGGAAGTACAGTGCATCGACAAATACCATATATAACCTTTTAAGCAGCTCATATTTGAACGCAAACGTTGCAGCAACACATTTTTGCATTCAGTATAATCGTACCCAGTGTCACATATTATGTATCCTTTGAGCTGAGAGGAGCTGAGAAATCTATACTGTACATATGTCTACCTAGAGTACATCTGTCTGTCTGTCTGTCTTATATTGTCCCCAGGGGGCCAAGTAAGGCAGCAGCACAATGGCCATTCAATAGACGCAAAGTGTGACAAAAATTATTTGGTCCTCTTTTACTTTGTCATCAGCTGGCTGATCCTCACCTTCTCGCCGGCGCAGTAGAAAAACCTGAGGGGGACTGGCCAAGGTGATTGTTTGTTCACTTCATCTGTTATTCATAAAACAAAAAACAAAAAAAAACAGTTTGGGACATTAAGCAAGCCTCTTGGTAGCTTGGATTACAGGCGCGCGCCCCAAACACCAATTATGTTGTTTTTTGCAGAGGCTGGAACAGATTCTTAACATTCATATTCATTTCAATTTGGAAAGATTGATTTGAGATACGAGTGATTTGAGTTATGGACATTTAGATGGAACGAATCAAACTCTTGTGTCAAGGGACCGGTGTAGTTGGATCGCTGGCGTTCCTATCCACCCATCAAATGTGAAATTACACAACAAAGTAAAGCTTTTGCCTGTTGCTTATTACCTAAAATGTGTCAAAGGTAGACTAATTTATGTACTAGCTACTTCACAGCTACAATTAGGTTTGGGCAAAGATCTGGCATGGGATAGTTGGACTAAATGGCTGCACTATTGTGTCGAAGCCAAAAGCTAAATCGAGCATCAGTGTTGTTGGATGTACAGCTTAGCGTTTATAATACGGCGGGCTGCTGATGCACACGGGACACTGAGGCCCTTCAGAATCGCAATAGGTCAATTGTAACCAGGAGAACAAGCCTTGGACCAAAGTACCTTCCATGAACCTTGACCGTCAACCAAATCATGAAAGCACAAACCCAAAGTTTGATCCCAAAAAGTATGAAATGAAGCCTTAAGGAGATGGCACACTTGCGAGGAGAATCAAGGATTTGGGCATGACATCAAGCGCCCCCAACCACAGGAAGTGCTTAGCCCCCGCCGTGTCTAACACAAGACTTCCAGAAAGGAATGAAACAAAATACCCGATGCTTTCTCCCCTTACCAACCCCCACAACCCCCAAACAAACAATGGCCTCCATTGTGAAGCGGCGTGGTACACTCATAGTCAAGAGAGACATAAAGACGCAGTTTGAAAACAGTGGGCAAATTTAACTCCCCTCCTCTTCCTCCTTCTGTCTCCAGGTCGCAGACAACATTGAAAATATGTCTTTGTCTTTGCACCGTAATAGACCTCACGCAACTCAACGGGCAGAGCTGCTGCCGTATTAGTGCAACTGGGGGTCTCCACGCGGTGGCGGGGGACTTTCAGGAGGGCAGCAGACTGCAGTGCAGAGACTCGGAGAACGTAAACACAAGCCCGAGGGGCCATTCACCATCCCCCAACACTCCCCCACCCCACACTCGGATGGGGATCTCAGCTACAAACCTTGGGTCTTCAAACAAGAAAACAAGCCTTCATCTAGTCGAGGCACATAAGAAAAATCTTAGGGCACACTATTCCACAAAAAGTCACAGCTAATATATAGTGACTACATTTACATGCAGCCAATAAACCTTTTAAAACGCAAATATTGGCAGTGTTCGGGTTTTTAAAAGCCATGTAAAAGCACGCAATAACCTGAATATGCCCATATTCGGGTTTTTAAAATTCTGAACATCATGCCTCGGTTACTCCCTTTCCAACCCGAATATGCGTGCATGTATACGGCAATCAAAATATCCCGAATGCACGGGACACTATGCGCATGCTCTACCACAAGGAATCTTTGTCTCTTTAGTCGTAGTAGTAGAAGTGCTTGTAAGCACGGCATCTTCTCCGTAGCAAGCCTAACTTGAATACAATGATTCCATTGTGTCTTTTCTATCTCTATGGCAAATATGACACCTTGTGTATATAGACACATATATACATGTGTATAAGTCCGTATAACTGGTGGCAACTAGCCGGAAATACACAAGCATAGAGCTAAACAATCACAGCGAAACTCAGAGGCGCAACGCAGTGGCACAATTTTGGAACGCGGAGGAAACAGACTGCTTTACTCCTGTGGCGAATGACATGATTACAATACAGTATTCTTTATTGACGGTAGCAAGTAACAAGCGGAAATGACGTCTATTTGCGTCACGACGTCCGTGTGTGGCCTTTTCAATTATTTTTATTCAAATGCAGGCGTACCTCTGTCCGCTCAAGCCATGTATACAGGTTTTTCCAAATGACTCAGAAATAGGAACTTTGATCTTACCCCGAACATTGACTGTAAACGTGGTCAGTGTTAACTTTGTATATTATCAATTGCCTCCAGTAAAATTTAAATGCATTTAATCCATTCCAGCACCCGGGAAGTCAGTCCCTTTGTCATTATAAATTATTTAATATTGTCGCACGCACTCTATTTTAGAAGGTAGCGGTAATGCATCACAAGTATTTGCCAACTGACAAAAGAAGACGAAGTAGTCATGGCAACTAATGTGTGATGTAGCGTTTTAACGTTCATCTTAGCAAAAAGAAACTCCAAACCTAATGTGTGATGTATGTTGTTATTTTGCTGCCGCCTCTAGCCACAACAAACAAAGGGACTGTCTCCCCAGCTAGCTCGCTGATTTAGCATGCAGGATTCACCACAACAAGGATTTACTATTTACAGCACCAAAACACCCAATAACCGACTAATATTCTACCTTTGGCCAGAATGTGATACAGGATTTGAGTTAAGGTAAGCCATTTTAAACTAAACAGAAAAAAAATGTCCGTCCTTAGAAGCAGAAGTTTTGAATCCAACCGGAACTCGTTGGCTGCTGTCAACACGATTAGGGAACTGGGATTTTGGATTTTGGATTTTGGATGTGAGTCCGAGCTCTAATTTTAATATTTGCAAATCGCACCAGAGTATAAGTGGCAGGATGAGCCAAATTGAAAAAATGTGTGACTTATAGTCCGTACAATATAGTATATAATACATAAAAGCCCCAAAAGCCCATGAAAAAGCAAACCATAACCAGAATTATTCTTCGCACGCTCTCCAAATTAAGGTCAAGGTCTCATAGTGTTGCAAGTGAACAGGAGCCTATCTCAGTTGACGTTGGGCAGCAGGTGGGGTACACCCTGGACTGGTCACCAGTCAATCGCAGGGCACATATAGACTCACATTCACAACTATGGACAACTCAGAGTCTTCAACAAACCTACGGAATCATGGGGAGAACATGCAAATCCCACAGTGGTAGGCAAGAGCTGAGATTCGAACCCAGAACTTCAGAACTGCGAGGCAAAATTGCTGCCGCGATACCCTTCAGTCTTAGATGATATTCTGATCTTTCAAGCTGCTTTAAAGGCATGCTTTGTTCAAATTCCAAATTATACAACCTTAGGAGAGTTTGACTCTTAATGGTTCAGCTGTATGTATGTGTGTATATCACTGAATGCATATTTCTTTCATGTCCAATTGCCTGAACTCTCCACAAAGTTTCACGGTAAAGTCATTTTTGAGTTACAACGGGCTAAAACACAACTTCCTGAGATGACAGAGGCAATTAGTCTCAAACTTGTGATTGCCTCCTCTCAGACCAAGTGTCTCTTATCTCCCTTTACATTGTTTCCAAGACAATTCATTTTTTCTCACAGCTAACAAAGAGAGGACACTACACCATCGATGAGAGCGGATTTTGATGCAAACTTCTTCTGCTGAGCCAAACAAATGTGTTGTTAATTACTATTCGTCTCCGCCTTTGTTAAATTACACACCATAAGCAGTCACAAATGACGGGGGCTACGTTTACAGCTCAGAAGCTCTACCCAAAAAACCATTTGTCTAACAAAAAACAAAGAGGGACTATATGTGCCAAAAATTTAAAACATAAATGCAACAGTCCTCAGCTAAACACAAAGTCTGGATTTACACTGCAGGACCAAGTGCACCAATTCCGATTTAAACCTTGTATCCAATTTTGGGACTGTCTGTTTCCATGAACATTTCAAGTGACACATCTCATACGGCTGTGTTTACACTGACAGAACATGTGAAAAAACCTGCATAGAATGCGCCCAAATTGCATAAAAATGACTCAACAATTGTTACCCACGATCAGTGAAAACAGAAGTAAACATTAACACATACCAAATGTTAAACCTGACAGATTTAGTTGACCGTGAAGGGGGTAAACGCCATGTTACTCTACTGGCCACCGTTGACAATTACTTTGCTTATTTCATGATGGACACGCCACTAATGTTAGTATATCGTCACCATTCTAAAATAATGGTCTTTCTTCCTCCGAAAACATTAATAACTGAACCAAATATTAATTATATTATATTGATTAAGAATTTCTTTGGGTTCTTTGGGCTGGTGCGTATACGTCATCATTAGTGTATTTATGATCTGCATTTCTGAAATGCACTCACATTGACAGCTGCATCTCCAATTTTTTAAAGTCTTGTTCTGACCTAAGACATCTGATTCCATGCGGGGGGGTTTCATGCTTCCATGACACATATGCAAATTGTGCCACATGAAAGCGAAAAACAGAATTGTGTCACTGCGCCATGCATCAAAAACCCAATCATTTCCATTAAAAGAAATGCTCCCAGCCGCACTGTCACACTGACATCTCAAGAAAAATATCATCTTAACCTGCTGTTAAATATTTCCTATTGGTGAGTTGCACATTGTGTAGATTCACAGCTACTGGATCACCAATTATTCTCCAGGAACATTTGATTGTGCACACAACACACACTTTGTAAAAGGCCACCGGGGGCTGGCGAATAGCGAGAATGCGAGCATGCTGCTCAATTGCTGAGCCATCAATCACACACACAAAGTCATAAACGCACGTATACACACAGCGAGACGGCGTAAACACAGGAAACAGGCAACCATATCCTTTAACTAGCACTCCAAAGAAAAGCTATCAAAGGGCCGCCTAGGACTCCAGGCTTTTTTCCACAGCCACATTTCCAAGCACTTTTTCCTGTGGAGGTTTGATTAGGGCGCGATTGCTCTCCCCTGACCCCCACCGAGGAGTTCTGTGTGCGTGTGTGACAGTGTGTGTTTGTCTGCAGCCCACTGCTTCAGGGCTGCACTGTACTCCACTAAGGTCATGGTCTATCCAATTATGATCAATTTTTGTTTTTTAACATTATGATATCTGGAAAGTACCTGCCCATTACCCCAGCATATCACGAGTCTCACGTCTGCTACATGGAGGGTTTTACTGACAATATCATTTTGGGGATGATAGCGCAAGTTAAGAATCAGAGCCTGAATCGAATGGTGGGCGTTCAACTTTGATGATTTTCCCACTTCGATGATTCTGCACACATCAAGATTCAAATAACTTACTAACAATAAGAGATTACTTTATTAAGTTCTCAGTCTAGCGCAACCAAGAACTTCATGCTCTTTGGTCAAGTACAACTCTGGCATGCATTCTAAATTAAAAAGTCCATCTCAGGTTGTGTTTTTTTCGAGCCACTGTTTGAGTGCTCTTCCAGACGACCATAAGAGAATCAAAAGGAACACGGCTGCAGTTGTGCCTGCAGGAGTACATTCCTGCTTTAAAAATAAAATAGCAGGCGACACCGTGCCGGCACACCTGAAGCACAGCAGTTATTAGTCAGTTGAGTGCCCTCGGGGGGATGAAAACAAGTTGAAAGAGTCGCCTTGAGAGCAGGCTCACACTGGCTTCCTGAAGTGTGTCTAATGCGGCATAAACAAGACTTGAATCGTCTCCAGGCACAGGCTGAAGGAGGAGGCCGATTATGAGGTGGAAAACAACAGAGGTGGGGGACTTGAGTCACGTAACCAGACTTAAGTCACCACTGTCAGCACTTGCTTGGCAAAAACTACTGAAAGGCAGGACTTGACTTGGATTGATAAACTCAACTGGACTTAGACTTAAACTACATGATTTGACAGGTCTTATAACTTTACATTTGAGAATCTGCATTTTCAAGATAGTGTGCCATATGAGTTTTGCTACACAAAGACAAGAGACACAACAACTACCACTTCTAACTTCAATGATCACTATAGAAGTTGCAAAGAAAGGTAAGCTAGGGTTTACTTCACACTTTAGCTAACCAAGCTGGTAAAACATTAAGTGAGCTTCATCTCGGCTATGCTGTTACGTACTTGAGAAGACAATAATGTAATAGACAATACGAAGACTGAATTGGTACCTGTGAATGGGTAAGTACAGCCAAGTACAGAAAAGTGGCTAATGTGCCACTAGGGTTGCCAACTCCCTGAAAAATAAATAAGGGACACCTAATCGGCGGGGGCGCCAACCTGACTGTCTTCAACGAAGGATGGGCGTATCGATACCAAAATATCGATATTCCGATCCATAGTGCTCAATTTTAAGTATTGATCCTCAAGATAAAGTAGTGATATTTGCAATTAATTCATATATATAATATATTTATTAATCTATAATTTAGAAGATTCTATTGTTATCCAATCAGAATATTCACTATGTGTTGCCAAGGGCAAAGAGCTTTCTGCCTTGGCAGAAACGTCTTTGACAACTGCAGAGTAAAACACAGAGCAAGACATGTCATAGTTGAGGCTTAAAATCAGTCACGGATTTTGAGTCAGAGATCGGATTGTGTTTCGAATGAGCAAAAGAAAAAAGGAAAAAAAGATGATTCGAACTTTGACTTCATTTATTTTATAGAACACTTTTGCCCATTAAAAAAAAACTACTAATGTCTAATATGGCCATTTAGGATTTAAGAACACAATATAAGGCAGGATACCTTGTTATTTTATACACTGTACCACGTATAAAATAAAAATGCTCTTATTTTATACGTGGTACAGTGTATAACAAGGTATTATGCCAGACATTTTGAGCTGATTGTTTTCTTAAAACTATTTAATGAGCAAAAGTGTTTTTATAAAATAAATGAAGACAAGGTAGGACAGCGCATTACAAAAGAATCTCCACAATATTGAAAAAGAAGTTTAAAAAAAAGCAAGGAACAGCTGTTGAAGTACCAGCCAGGCACTTATTGCTAATGATAACAGCTGCTTGCTACTAACGCCGGAGACTTGTGCCGTATCATACAATGACAGCGTAATTAATTAGCGGTTTGTTAGCGACCTTAATTCGCGACTGAATATGACTTCGGGATGGCGTTGCGTTGATGTAGGTGGCAATTTGAGACGTCGAAAAGTCAAGAAGTCAAGTTAGCTGTTACGCCACCACGGAGGTCAACTTCAATGTAAAAGTCTACTAAGGCTATTGCATTGGTATCAATGACGCAATGCATTGAAGTTAGCCTTTGCGGAGGTAGTGTGTTAAAGAACTGTTGTTCCATTAATTCCATCGAAATTTTACACATAATTTTTTACTCTGACGATATTAAGGGACAAGGTGCGTGCGTCCCTTAACAATTCAATTCGGGACGCGTACTTACGTTCCTAAATACGGGACGATTCCGTTTTTCATGGGACGGTTAGCAACCCTATGTGCCACTAATGGCTAATGTGGGAATATATGTTGTGACTGGGCAAAATTGTACCACTTGACTTATGACATGCTCAACCCAAGTAATCGCTTGACTCGACCTGATTGAAATTTAGTGTTGACTTAACAAATTTTCTTTGACTTGCTTATGACTTGGACAAATGTGACTTGCTCCCACCTCAGGTAAACAACACCAGAGGACGTCCTTGTGCATTAGTGGCGAGTGACAATGTCGTCCTGTGCACACGGTCGCTGTGTGTCGGCTTTCATTACTTAACCAGCTGACTCACTTCCTAAAAGCACCTGCTACATAATGCTGTACAGTAAAAGGGTTGGGAGGGTGGAAAGAGGTGGGGAGGCTCGGATCGCCATGACGACGTCCAGGCTGCACTATCCCTGACCTTGCTCACGTAAGCTGACTGGCTCTTCCAAGAAAAGAATTCCAGTCATGGTTGTATTGAATGTTAATAATTTAACAAGGACAAAAAAAAACCTTTCCATCATCTGTCGCACAAATCTTGGCTGCTTTCATGCAGTTTGTTTGGAAAATATGCCTCGAAATTCGCACAATACTTCAGAGTTCAAAGCAATGTCACGTATTAAATCGCAAGAAAATCTGTTTGTTTTAAAAATAAAATGTAGCCCCTGAGCACAAACGTTTAACCACCCCTGCTTTAAACTGTCCGTACCGTAGGTGTGAATTTCAGACAGAACGCATGTCTGTGCCTTGCAATTGGCCGGCTGGTTTAACCAGATTGAAGGTAAGTGCTAAGAAAATGGATGGATGGATAAAAAAGGAGTCCCGGACCGGATTGCGTTGGTCCTCAGAGGTTCAACCGAACGGGAGGAGAGGGCGATCTACACTCCAGTGTGCGTCTTCATCGCATGCGGCAAAACCTGCCAGCCACAAACTCCCTGCAGATGGCCACGAGCAAACAGCAACATTCTGTTGGGGTCTGACAGTGGACGACGCAGAACCGCTGGCGGTGAGATTGCATCGATCAATACGACTTGGCAGCTCTACACGCACTGCACTTGTATCGTGCATCCCCATGCATTATACATACTGCATATATAAATATCTATATACTCACCAGACATTTTATATATATATATATATATATATATATATATATATATATATATATATATATATATATATATATATATATATATATATATATATATATATGTATATATACCTCTTTAAATTCTCATGAGGTCCAATGCAGCCCAAATATTAAAACTCATTGTAATGAGCCTAATTTTGGTAGCCAATCAGAAGTCTGAAGAAAGTCATGACTAGAAAAAGCTAAATAATAAAAATGCTGAATCTAAGAATGTGAGAATTAGGGATCATTATGAATAGCAAGTATACAGTTACAGAAAGAGATAAACACACATAACTTGATAGACACAGCCTCAGTCCAAACTGGAACTTTCATTCCACAGAATCGTCTCAAACAAAGTCTTGAACACAATCCAAAAAGGCCTTGCGAGCAGGCACGGAGTGTGTGTTACTGTATGTGTGTGTTGTGTGTGTGGGCCCAGCCAAGGCCCCTCCTCACCCCGCCCATGCCCACCCTCATTCATAAAATGGCCGCTTCACCACTCCAGCTGCTGGCATGGAATTTATGGATGAGGGGGTCACGGGCAGCAACGGGCCAAGAGGGACTTGTTTGTTTTATCCCTTCCCTCCCTCCTTTCCATTCCCTCCGTTTGTGTCCCTTTTCCATCAAAATAAATCCATCACACATATGCCAGCCTGGTTCCCTTCCACCTTAAAAGCACCACCCCTCAAACAAACCTGATAACCTCCTGGCCCACAGCAGAGCTAAGGGGGTGGTTCCTCCTCAAGAGGCCAGCAAAAGGGGAGCGCAGTAGAGGAGAGGGGTGGGAAAGAAGGGGACAACAATCTCAAGTTGCATCTTTTGGAACGCAATATCCACGTTTTAGCTCACCACATCACACGCCGAGCTGAGGCACATGTTCAAAGCGACTCAAGGCTGGAACTTGTTTTTCCACATGCTGTTTGTAGTCCAAGAATAGAAGGGAGATTGTTTGGGGGAAGTTTGGGAGGTGTATTTTAGGACAAAAGCAAGGTGCTAATATGGGTGGGACGGCACACAGAAGGAGGCAGAGACAATGCAGGCAGACCCTCGAGTTGGTTTCATAAGAAGCCAAGCGGTACCTTGACGCACAGGTGTAATTTGTTTCGGGACTCAGCTCTAAACTCAGTTTACTCAGATGTTAATCAATTTTTCCCACAGGAAAAAATGAAGTGCCATTAAACCATATAAGGCCTAAAGCGCCTGACTCATCAGCTCCCCAAAACCTAAGGTCGTCTTTGAAATTACCCTTGAAAACTTGATGTTTTCCCAGAAATTCAACACCTCCAAAATAATTAATATCTCAGACCCTGTAGCAGATAGAAACATAATTCCAAAAGAATTTGAGAGCTTAGACATGTGGCTTTCCCACAGGCCCGAGTTTATTCAACTTTATTTTTACGTCTTCGATTGAAACAGCAAAGTGTCAGTGTAAGAGAAGCACTACTTTTAATCAAAAAAAAAATAGAGTGGTAATTACCATCCCTTTTTCTGT
The DNA here is from genome assembly GCF_054856515.1 of Filicampus tigris. Classification (NCBI taxonomy): domain Eukaryota; kingdom Metazoa; phylum Chordata; class Actinopteri; order Syngnathiformes; family Syngnathidae; genus Filicampus; species Filicampus tigris. The sequence goes on from NC_141220.1 coordinate 15,843,659, forward strand.
TATTAAGATATCGATAGTCATTGTCTACAAACATTTATCTTAACCATGTACCACGTTCGACTCGTTCCACTGGCTCAAGGTCCACAAGCGCGTCGTCTATATCACTGCCATTACTCATTTCAGAGCTCCCGCGACCGATGCGACCGCTATTATGACTCGAAAGAATTCCGGAACATCCTCCGGGGGTTTACGACAGCGTCACGTGTATATTCTGCCGCATTTCACTGGTGAAGAGACTGATGATTAAATAATAAAAAGAGAATGAAGTATCTGCTCTCCCGGCTTTAAGGGTAGAAATACGCAACAACCCTGATGGCTCTAGTGGTAGAAACACGGTTATGCACTCCCGGCCTTAACGGGTTAATCCATTTCAGGATTGAAAAAAAATACCATAAACAAGAAAAGGCACTGTATTGTATAAAAAAAAAACATTTAAAGAAAAGAAAAGAGAATATGAATGAACTTTGATCAAGTGTAATTACAGCACAGGATGTGTGACTTTTAGGGGTGTGGCCTAGTAAGTGATGTAAGGAGCTGAAGTCAGGTCGGACCCTGCTGCGGCTGCAGAAAGAAATTACGGGGGGGCCATTACATTATTTGGTGGGGCACACTTCTTCAACCTGAATTTTATGTGCTATATTAGCAAAGGAGCAGCTCGCCATTTCTGTAAAAAAACATGTCCGAATGAAAGACTCTGTGACACCGCCACACCACCCACTCTATCTGCGATTGGCTAGCAGTTACATTCGTTCGCAGGTCTGATTGTGTTGGAGAGGCGAGGGTGGACTGTATAGGTGACTGGGTTCAATTGGAATATGCTCTGTTCACCCCCGGGGTGTCGGTCAGAACACAATGAAAGAGTAAAGGTGTGGTGTGTCAGATTTAATCCCGTTGCAGGCACAAGCAGCGAAAAGCACAGGTGTCACAGTATGCACAGGTACAAGCAAACAGGCACGGGGCACAAGTTGTAATGATGCAAGGGTACTGTATGTGTGGCAAGGATATGTGTGGCGAGGTTTTGTGTGTGTGCGTGTGTGTGTGTGCGCATGCGTATGTGAGTGTGTGTCTGAGCTGAGGTAAATGAGTGCACGGGTGCTAATGCATCTGTCCCCCTCCCGACCCTGCATACCAGTCTGCAGTGCATTGCTCTACAAGCAGACAAATTAAATCTCACTCAAGTAGCTGCACAGTATTGGTAAAACCTGCAATATGCAATATGGATGTTGATTATAGCGATACTGATAGTGTATATGTACCTACACAAATGACATGTTTATTATCTAATGAAAGGAGTGCATTTTTTTCATGCGGCAAAATAACCAAGCTCAATATGTTCTTAGCTAATTAATTGTAATTTCCCTCGATAACGTCCAACTATTGGTTCGCGATGCGCATTTAAGTTTGCATCTGACTGGTCAAATTCAGATAAAAGCATACAATTCCATAACAAAATTATTGCATGTCTTTTGCAATATGCATATTACATAGACCATTATCGCGATATCGATATTTTTTCAATATATTGTGCATCCCTACCCTCACGCTCCTTACTCACTGAGACTGCTGGAAATGATCATCAAACAATGAGGCCATGCTTCCCCAACATTAGATAACAAGATTAAAAGGCTTTACAAAAACTTTGCAATCTAGTGTCGCCCATCTGTCTCGAATACCTGCTTCTGATCAGGAGTCATGAATGAGTGATCATTTCCTACTAGGAGCTCAGCAAAGTGTGAGCCATAGAATTTGTCCAGAATAGGCCGCTTTAAACCAAAATTAATGACTTCCTGTTTGAGCATGAGTCTTTGAGACTTTTGGTGCATTCTGCTCTGATAGACACGTCCACCCAATTGTGTGTCAATTGGTGAAACTGGCCTGTTTCTGATAGAGGCTCATTTGGGCTTTTTCCCCTCCTAGGAGTGTGTCCAAGTACGAGGCCTGGAATTGGACACGTCAAACCAAAATAGCAAAATTCCTGCTTCCCATGGGCACAAGTGAGTGACTTTGGGAGACCTTAAAATACAGTTTACACAGTGTCACCAGCATGCATACGCTTGTAAAAATGTGTGCATTTGATGAGGCTCTTGTGGAACAATACATTCAACAGACGGCCGAGTATAATCAAGTATGTCATTCATGAAGCACATTTTGCTGCTCATCTACAAGCAGCAGTTGCCCGCCCGTAAGCCCACCCACAATCCACCCGCTCTGGATTCAAAACTGGCGCCACAACACTCAAACTTTCCAACAGCCCAGTACAGACCGGCATCGTTCAGTCTGCGTATGTGCGTCAGTCAACCACAAGCTCGGGACAGCTAGCTTGGAAGGCGTAGTGGAGTGTAGGGATGTGAGGATGGGGGTATGTGTTGAAGGGGTGACTGGTAACAAGGCCAGTCGTATTCAAGCTGGCATTTAAAAAAACAAAAAGGGCTGGCCTGGGGAACAAATGAAGTAGCATCCAAGCGGCAGTGCATAGTGTGGTTACGGCTGCCTGGCTATTTATACGAGGAGGAGGGAGCCGCTACTATTGGATCCAGATGTTAAGGGAACAGACAGCAGCCTGACTAGAAGCTGGCAGCCTGGTCCAAGCAGTGTCCACTTCAAGGACCATGTGAGGACAATGACCTGAGAATGCCTAATAAAATAATAATGTCTTTGTCTTCAGACGTGCGCAGGCAGCGTGTGTCTCATTATCCAAGGTTACAATGTTCCCCTACTTAATCGCCATTCATTGTTTGTGCACCTGCTATACCGGTTTCAAGTCAATTTTTTTATGGGTTTTCTGTTTACTTGCTCTAATACTCTTACATGTGGGAAAGGAGATACAGTATTTTTTTTAAATGTGTTTTTTATTGTGGATATTCACCTATGCAAAAGGAAAATTCTTGTTGTTTCCCAATTTTTGGAACAGTATCATGAACGTCATATGTCACATATTGCATGACTAAGGTTATTGAAACATGCTTTTGAACAAGCATCTGTGCATGGTACTACTAGCCTGGTAAGAGTTATTACAGCAGTTAGAGCCTTTCTTTTTCAATGGGTATCATTTTTTATACCGTTGTCATTACATGACAACAAGGGAATGGGAAAAATGGAAAGTCGGAAAAATGGAAAGTTGGAAAACTGGGTGGCTGTGGCTCATTGGGTGGAGTAGGCCAGCCAGTGACTGAAGGGTCAGCTGTTCGATTACCAGCTCTGACTGTCTGCCCGGGGCGACCGTGACTCACCAGGTACAGCGGGTCGTTCAGCAACCGGAGGGTTGGCTGTTCGAATTCCGCTGTGTCTGAGTCATGTGTCGCCGTGTCCTTGGGTAAGACACTTCACCCACATTACCTCCAGTGCCACTCACACTGGTGTACGGCTGGGTGTGATTGTTTGGTGGTGGTCGGAAGGGACGTAGGTGCACACTGGCAGCCACGCTTCAGTCAGCCTGCCCCAGGGCAGGTTTGGCTACATACGTAGTTTACCACCAGAGTAGTTTACCAGAGCGTGAATGTGTGAGTGCATGAATAAAGTATCCACTGTAAAGCGTCTTGTGTGTCCAGAAAATCGCTATATAAATCTGGTGCATTATTACTGTTATTATTATTGCTGTCGAAGCATCTTTGGCCAAGTCACTGAACCATAAATTGCCTCTAAGTCGGCATTGTAAATGAGAAACGTTTCTTAATTGCTTAATCTGGTTAAACAAAGTAAAGTGTAGCCTCATACTTGTGGAATGATAAACTGACAAGGTGTGATAGATGTATCAAAAATCCATAGAGGCATGTCTATCTAGATTCAAGATCATACTGTGTCTGGAAAGGCAATCAAACCTAAACCTTTCACTGGTTCTTCTCATGCCGTTTGGGAGTGTCCTTAAACGATGTGCTAAAGGTAAATGGAATTTCATCTGACATGAACGGCTTCAAACATTCAACTACACCCTCCTCTAAGCCATCTAGCATATTTTAGCAATGCTCATATTCTACCCCTGACCAACTCACACCAGCTTGACCACTTGAATGACAATGAGTGCTGGAGAAAGCCGAAATGTGATGTGACCCAGATGATGAATCGCCAAAATCCCACTACCCACCCCCATGTGGGCTAAGAGCCCATTGATCTACTGGAGGTCCCAATGACACATCATCAATCCCTGGGCTAAGGGATTAATTTTAACTATAGAGCCAGTATTTTAAAATTGGAGATTCCTGTTGACAAGTGAGTACCAAGGCTTTGGACCACTCAACGTGGATCTCCTCTACACATTGGGGGGAGGTAGAGAGTACACTTCATACACTCCCTTTAATCACCAGCAGGATTGAATTGACCCAGGCACGTGCAGCCAGACACACACTTGTGCTGTTGGTGTTTGGGCAACGTGAAGTCTTGAACAAGAGCCACCGTGAACTGAGTTCGGGAAGACACACTCTGATAGAGCTCCATTCTCTGTACTCTGTTTGACCGCTCAGATTGAAAAAAAAAAAATGTGCGTGAATATACTGTTACACTCCAGTCCTTTGAATGGTGGAAATGTGAATTTGAAAACAGATGTCGGTTCCCCTCTGAATCATGTGTCGTTATCACAAAGGGCCCCAACTTCATAATTCTTTGTGCTGGACGATGTGACAAATCTCTAAAATGTCCATTCATCCACTCTTGTCCTCGTTTGCATTGTAGGTAACTGGTAACAATCTCAGATGACTTTAGGCAAGAGGCGGGGTACACTGTGGACTGGTCGGCAGTCAATTATAGGACAAATGTAGACAAACAACCATCCATCCATTATCGATACCGCTTATCCTCACAAGGGTCGCGGGGCGTGCTGGAGCCTATCCCAGCTGTCTTCGGGCAGTAGGCAGGGGACACCCTGAATTGGTTGCCAGCCAATCGCAGGGCACACAGAGACAAACAGACAAACAACCATTCACACACAAATTTTAAATCTTAATCAACCTGAGAGTTAGACTTTGAGGGATGAAAACTTCATCTCAAAAAGTGTCATCCTGGCCTTTAGCTAATAAAAGGATCCTTTAAAGTAGGACTCTCTCAAACTATAACATAAAAAGGCAAGTCCATCGAACATTCTCCTGATCACAGGGTGGACCCTTCATCCTCTCTGTGACACTTTTCCTGGTTCCACTCTCTCTGGGCCACCCAGCATGAGGCAAAGCAAGGCGAATGGCGGTCCAGCATTCCACAAGCCTACGTGCTACGTGACACATCCACACAAGGGCTGGCCACTCTGCAGAGCAAGCAGTGGCCCTACCCCCCACGACACCCTCTCAGCACACTCTGTCACACTCAATCATGACAACCTCCACCACACCTGGCATTGAGTATCCCACACATTTTACATTGACTAACTTCTCCATCTTGGCTTCCAAGTGTCCAAACAAGATTTCAGACTAGCATAGAATCAAGAGAGCACAGAGTTACCACCGACAACAGCATGAAAACAATTTTCAATTGGTAGTTGTTGACCAATGGGTAATAAAGAGAGCCCTAATGGGCTTAAGTCAAAGCCCCGACTGCCCACTCCTTTCCTAAGCCTGTTTGACCAGCTGTCTGTCTGGCTGAAGACAGACTCAAAAGCCACTCGTGCACACCCAAACACTTGACGGAGGGACGACTAAGTGCGCAATAACCTCCCACATCCCCTCCTCCCCATCTGCCGTACCAACTGCCAAAATCCAATCACAACAGCAAAGGACACGTGCTCGGCTAATAACTTGGATTTGAGATCACACTTTGCTTTGGAGACATCTGATGGATATTTGTATTGACAGGACATTTGCATAATGTGACATGATTGTCTCAACTAGGGGTTCAACTTTTTCAAAAGTTAGGATCAGTCTTTCACATAATCAAGTTGCTTCCCGAACTAGAAATGCATGTTCACAGACAATTGTTTATGAGATGGTGATCTGTGTTTCGTAACATGAATCCACTGTATATCCCAGGACAACAACATGGAACAGTTTCTCAAGATGTTCGATTCAGTGCTGAATCTCTTCTGATAGTTAAGATATTCTCTTCGTCAATCAATCTCCATCTGCTGTAGTATTTACTATGGTAAATGGGTAAATGGGCTTTCACTTTTATAGCATTTTCTACCTACAAGGCACACAAAATTCTTCACTCTGACTCCTCATTCACCAACTGATGATGCAGCATCGGGAGCAACAAGGGGTTCAGTATCTTGCTCAAGAACACTTCGACAGGGGCCAGGGATCAAACCCACAATCTCTACGATGGAAGACGTTCACTCTACAACCTGTGCTATGCCGCCATGGAGCCATTAACTTCTATTTAAAACAATCAACCAGTAGTAGTATTTTGAACTATGAAACTCCAGAATTCTCCACGGCAGCTACTATTTTTCTACTCTCCAAACAAGCTGGTGCTGTCAACCTGTTAACTGTCTTATTAGCACCCTTCAGCTCTTGTGTTTGAGCACACAACTAACATTGTGTAGCAGTGATTCAACCAGTGTGTCATAGCACATTAGTGGGCTGTGAGAGATCATCAGGTGCACCGCGGGTAAATTATCCAATATCAATTACTTTGACAAAAAAAATATAGACAGTATTTCTTAATTTAAACATTTTTGGGTTAATTTATTCATGCCAACCATGTACAGTAACAGGCAAATAAATATTTTTTTCTTCCACTGTTTTTTTCTGGCACATAATGACCATGTATAGCCACTTTTTGTGAATCATTTTGCTTAGTGGTGTGATGTGGGATTTTTTCTGATGTGAAATATGTGCCTTGACTCAATAAAGGTTGAGAAACACTGTTGTATAGCATCGTCATGTCATCATGTCATCTTCCAAACCGCTTATCCTATATAAGGTCGCGGGGAGTTGCTGGAGCCTATCCCAGCCGTCAATGGGCAAAGGCAGACTACACCCCGAACTGGTCGCCAGCCAGTCGCCGGGCACACATAGACACTGTCACTGAGCGGGAATCGATCCCACGCTGCCCGCACACAACTCAGGCGTGTGTACCACTACACTATTAGGGACCCACTGTATAGCATCGTATTATTTGTTAATTGTTGCCCACTCAGCATCTATTGCAACCTGGTCATCCTGAAAGGCAGATTCCCCCATCTCAATGTTTCTCATTTTTCTCCAGATGTTTTTTATTTTTAGTTTTTCCTTGCCTTCCTGGGGATTAAGATAAGGGGATGTCATCAATATTTGTTACCTGTAGGCATGTGAAGCCCTTTGAGACTCTTCTGTGATGAAGGGGCTATATAAATAAATTTGACTTGGACGGCCATCCCTCACGCATGCGTCTATGCGTGTGTGTGTGTGCGCGCGTGTGTGTGTGTGCATGTATGTGCCTCAACAGTACAAATTCTTCAACACTGGTGTCACTATGGGGCTGGCAAGAAGCAGGTTCACTCAGTGGAATGGAGTTTGTTAAATATCCCTCATCATCTGGTCCTACCTACTTCCCCCGCCTACGTTTTCACTGGTGCTAACTGCAAGATGAATGACTACATTAATTGCCTGCGATAGCTCGGGCATCTGCCTGTGTGTGTGGGAGGAGAACACTGCATGGGTTGTGTCAGTGCCTACGACTGTGTTTGTGCGTACTTTGGACTACTCTTGATGGGCTCGTCGTCCCCTATGCTCTCACTGCCCTCTAACCCTAATTGAGACCCGTAATACAACGGGCTCTTAACCCCACTTAGTCTCGACACATGTACGCGTCTGGTGTCCTGCAGGCCTCTCTCCCGGATCCCCCCTTAGGAAACCACAAGTCTCTCCTGGCCCTCTTGGATTGCTGCAGCTGTCAGTGAAGGCCCAAAGGACTCTGGCCTGCTTCCTCAGTTTACCAAAGAGACACTCCTCTCTGGCCTTCTTACTCTCTGGCTGCACACATTTTTGTCTTTTCCTCCTTTTCAGTGAGGGGGTGAGGGGGTTGAACCGTGACGTATTCAAGCTATCAAATACATAAACACAGCTGGGGACTGCATGCGGGACTGCATGCATCCAGGTGTCCTACAATACAACATGATCTTGCAGAGACACATGATGCTGCAATCAAATCAATGAGGATAGCTCAACCAGTTATCGTTTTCCTGTCAGTTATTGTGCAAGCCCGTTTTCCATGACATAGTACTTGACTACTTGAATAATAGGAGTCGACAAACAAACGACAACAATAGAGTAAGGAGACAATTTTGAGTACTTATTAGACTGAGGGCGGATATGACAAAAGGGAGAATTTGGCGTATAATATTAGAGACACAGTTATTCCTATCTTTCCATAGCAATTATCCTCAGGATTGCGGGTGAGCAGGAGCCTATCCCAAATGACTTTGTGTGAGAGTCTGGCTACACCCTGGACTGGTCGCCAGTCAATCGCAGGGCACAGGGCGCAAACAATCATTCACAAGTATGTTCACACATAGGGACAATTATATTTGATTGATACTATTCAGTCAAACTAACATTACATAATAAAGCGTTAATGGAATGTGGGATGAAACCCGAGTTCAGAGTCAAAGCCCATGCAAACTGTGAGGCAGACCTACTAACCACTAGTTCACTGTGCTGACCCACAGTCATATAGTATCTAGCTCCTCAAGTGGTGGCAGTCAAACATCCGCTTGGCCATTGAGAAAAAGGCAGCAGTGTTAGAGTCACCCAATCGGCATGCTTGAAAAAAACAAAGTTGATTGGGCACTAAAGATAGTACCTTTAAGTTTAACGTTTGTAGAGGAAAAGTGTAGAGGAAAAGTGAGTAGAGCCATGCCGGAACCCTGTCGGGGGAAAGGGGTATTAGCAGTTTGAAATGTTTACTTGTTGTACCTTTCTCTGGAAGGTACTGCGAATCCAGTTACAGATTTAAGCAAGGGAAATGATTCCAAGGCTCCACCCCCTTTATATTAGGATCACAAACGCCAGAATACTTCCTGTCAACTCTGTGGAGACTTGAAAGGCTTCACCAGTCTAAATATTTGTAGAAATCTGTGGATTTCAACAAATAAGCCAATTACTCCTGACCTGCTTGTAATTAGACTAAAATTCTAGCTTTATTAATACAAAGCTGTGTAAAACACTTGAAGCTCTGGTGTGACACACGTGATAGTTTTGCAAGCAAACTGGCACAATGAAGAGCTTAGTAGTAGATGCCACAGTGGTGGGCCATCCATAGAACATGTAGAATATCTCAGTGGTAAACAAAGTATATAGGTGATCCAACCAAGAGCAACAACGGTCGAGCCATCTGCACCGTGTGACTCCACATAGAGACCATTAGCATGTTTGGCTTTTTAGACAACATTGGGTTGGTAAATTGCAGGCAGGAGGCTTTCCTGTTAAGCGGAAGCATAATATTGGCAGTGGCTTTTCAAGCTTGTGCTAGAAAAAGAAAGCTATTACTAATCCTAATTTTGACATTGCTTATCACTGATAGCTTCAAGTAAAATAACTGGGGTGTGGTTTTCTATATATAGATTGATTAGGAAGGGGTCCTTGAGGCTGAGGCCATACGCAGTGCAAGTGACGTTTCAGCAGCTCTCACGACATTGTAGATTCATTTGAGTCAATTCCCAGTCAAATGCCTGTGGTAGGCTCTAAAAACACATGCCTACACAGGAACATGACATTGGAGATGATATGAGAAACCAAAGGGTTATTACAGAGACTTGCCTGACATGATAAGTAGCTTGCTTCATGGTGCTAGCCTTAAAGTGTTCACCCGCGAATTCCATTGATGGCGCACTGAAGCAAGAGAAACTTCTTTCATTGAGTGCTACAGTCCAGTTCAGTTTGCAGTGGTACAATTTGGAAGGGTAAACCCTTGACCTGGTATTTCCACCGGCTAGTTAGATGAAGATAGTTGCCACAGCTTTGTCAGCAGTGTCAGATCATACCCGTGGGAGTGATTATTTTGACTTTACAAGCTTATGCCACATATAGCATTAATTAGTGGTACAACGGATCACATAAGTCACGGTTCAGCTCGGATCATGGATTTCGAGTCACGGATTGGATTGGTTTTCAGATCAGCAAAAAAAAAATAGAACTTGGCCTTTGGCATTTGTTTTAGAAAAGGCTTTTACCCATTAAAAAAAAAAACTCCTAATGTCTAATATGACCATTTAGGATTCAAAAACACAATTTAATTCAATATAAGGCAGGACACATTCTTATTTTAGACGGGGTACAGTGTATAAAATGGGTAGGAAATTAATGCTGCCAGACATTCTGAGCTTGAATGTTTTCTTAAAATTATTTACTGAGCGAAAGTGTTTCATAAAATAAATGAAGACTAACTTTTATTTATCTTTTTTTTCATAATGAATTGACCTCAAAGTGCAATTTAAGGCACATTCCCTTCCTTTAAACATGGAGAATGCATTACAAAGTAATCTAGGTCCACAATATTGAATTTTTTTTTTTTTTTTAAGTAAGCCAAGGAACAGCTCTTGTACAACCAGCCGGGCACTTGTTGCTAATGCTAACAGCTAACTCCTAGCCACTAATTTGACTTATGCCGTATCATACAATGATGGCGTAATTAACTAGCGGTTTGTTAGCGTCCTAAATTAGCGATTGAATATGATTTCGGGTTGGCGTTGTGTTGATGGGTGGGCTAGTGGTGGCAACTATGTAATGTCAATTAAAACTATTTTGTTGTTTGTATGTAAAGCGCTTTGTTACAGCTCTAGCTGTTGTGAAATGCGCTATACAAATTGTATTGTATTGTATTGTATTGTACGATAAGGCAAGTTAGCCGTTACGTCACCACGGGGGCCAACTTCAAAGTATAAGTCTACTAAGGCTGTTCCATTGGCATCAATGACTCAATGTATTATTTGGTAAGCTTTATTTTGAATTTAGCATTTTTGTAGATGGTGTTTTGGTTGAGTATGTTTGGAGCTGACTTGACAAGAATATAACAACAAAATAAAAACGACAAAAAAATAAACAATTACCTAGACGGAAAAAATGGGCTTCTGACTATGCTTAGTACCACTATTTTTTTAAACTTCCCGTCTATCGCCTACAAAATGGGCATCCGTCATGGACGGATAGGCAGACTGGCCCGTCACATAGGCATTACGCCCAGCTCTGCTGGCAACCTGTTCAGGGTTTACCCCGCCTACTGCCCCAAGACAGCTGGGATGGACTCCATCACGCCCGCGACCCTCGTGAGGATAAGCAGTCCGGATGATGGATGGATCAAAGACTGCGATATTACATACATGCCATTGTGAAATTTTATTGAAACATTGGAGCTGACCTTCATTTTCCTCATTATCATTTTTGCGTAATTGGGACAAAACTTCCCACAGACTCAGATATGGTCCTCTAGGAGGCTGAGGACTAGACCGGCGAAGAAAAGATGGCACTTTCTCTTGAGCGAGTGATGGAGAAACAAAGAAATCTTCCCAGCGTGGGTCAGACAGTGAAGGGAACCTCGACACCCCCAACCTCCTTTACCCTCTATCCATTCATTCACACACGCTGCGCCAAACAAAGCCCTGAACGCAAAACACTGTCTGCATGTCGCACATGTATTCAGAACAACACATACTTTCACCAGGCAGACGTGACGGCAATAAATGAGTAACAGCAAAACCGTGACAGTATGTCAGACAGTGGCTCATTTAAGCATATAATCTCTCCATTGTCTTTTAGGCTTTCTTTCTCATTATTGGTGCATTTCCTCCTCTCCCTCACAGACACAGGAATCTTCAGAATGTAACATCGCCAGGAGGGAGACCAGCCGCAGCAATGAACTTGGCTAACCCTGTGGAAAAAAGGAAAATAAGTGGACCTTGTTGCTCCGCAGTGTCCACTTTGGCAAAGTCTTCTGTTTTCTTGCTACCCTCAGTCTCCTCTTGAATAAAATGATCTCATCAACAGTTTAGGCTAAAAAGACAGCACAGGTAACAGCCAATCGTGGCTAACCTGTTTTCTGGGGTTGGTCACGTGACAACCCCAATACAAGGCAAAATGGCTGCCGCCTGAGATGGATACGAAAGGGTGGATTTTCCTGCTTAATTCAAATTCCACAAACACAAGATTATTCAGAATGCCATGATTAGAGAAGTGGACGCATTTAGAAAAAATTTGACTTGACTTCCGCTTTAATGCAGCGGTATGCTGTCTTGCTGCTCAGTCTCCTCTTGAATAAAACTGTATTCTGAACCAAGGCTTCATATAGTACAAAATACAGGTATCCTTATTCTGCTCCATTTTTGTTGTTTGTTCCAATGTTCTAATTCAGACTGCTGTTTAAAGTGCGAAAACAGGCGAGTTGAACGGATACCGTTCAGTGTAAAAGTGAAAACACAGGGTCCATTCACCTAAATAACATCCTCATGTCTTGCTTACTTCCAGTAAAGACAATATTTCCTGCCTGGATCCATTGGAGCAAGATGCTTTAAAAAGTCAGTTAATAGGCGTACAATGCTCTCGCCAGAGGTTTCAGGCAAAAAGGCAACAAGAAATGAGAGGAGTAGTTAACACACAGTAAAGACTGCCACCATGTGCAATGAAAAGCAATAGATCCAATAACGCAGAGTCATTATGTCCCGGCCATCGATTCAGAGGTGACGGCAGGAATAATAACTTCCACATATTAAACTTATCGCCAAAGTGTCAATATCGTACAGCAGACCCTAATGGCTCTGCCAATGTAATCGTACTTTTACGGTCAGTTGAGGGAATAATGAGCCGCAATCTTGGCTTTGGTGTTTTTAAAGAGCTTGATATGGAACGCTCAGTGTCCAGTGTCAATAAAGAGTATGATTTTACTGGCAGTCTAAAATAACATCAAAAAGACCATTTAAAGATGTTTTTATTACATGACGTTAGATTTTTTACGTCTATCTATATAAAAAAAAGTAGCGTCAAGGTTGACTACTTACTGATGTCACTTCAATTGGCAGCAGGTGATGGTTGATTGTGAACATAAAAACTGTATTTTTCTATCGGCTATTCCATTCTGTAGGTGAGTAACCTCACATTCCCACAGATGATCAATGGAAGGAACTGCTTCAAATCTTGCCCCCGCCCCTAAAAAATTGTAAATGGGCAAAAAAAGAAACAAAAGACAAAAAAGAAAGTGAACCTGACTCTCACACCCAGAAGTGAAAATAGGTAAAACAAATCATTTTGAGCCTCTGTGATGGAAAACTCCCTCTGTTGATGCACATGACAGAGTTGGATGGAGGATGCCAAGCGATTAAGTGGAAAACGCACTGCAGTCTGGAAGTGTTTTAATAAGCTGGAAACTATTTCCAACAGGCTTTACAGTGGCGATGCTGACCGAAGACAAAGGGCTCCATTGTAGACACGCAGTGTATTTTGCTTTACCCCATGCAATTCGCTTGCCAAGAGGAGACAGACCCCAAAGAACCCCCGCCCGCCTCCACCTATAGTCTCCCATGTCCCTTTTAGGCTCCGAGTCACCCATCCCGAAATGTCTGCACTCTGCACACACAGGCGCAGCCTCGTCCACCACAAAAGACAGACACCGCGGGACCTCCTCCGTTGAGTCATAAAAAGAGCATGCCGTCGAGTCTCCAGAAGGGGCCCACTGCCAATTTCCCGATTCAATCTACACAGCCTGATAACCCCAAAGTGGGACACTCATAGGCAAAAAAAAACACTATTAAAACGGCCTTGCATTCCAGCAATGGATGTGTCTATGGGCTGACCACATGGAAAATGAAAGACAGATAAACAGAGATGCAGTAGCTATATTTTATGTCCACAATATTGCACAATCCAATAACAGCACAAGTGAATCAAAAATGTAGTACCTGCTACTTCAATGACAGTTTTTTTCGCCTCATACCTTAAAACAGTTCCCAAAATCTCTAGCCTGGCAAGCCCCACCCATTAAGAAAGTGGGTCCGGAGACCAAGCCCTTCACCACGGCTGGGACTCGGTTCAAAACAAACCATCCAACCAAATTTGTTTATTTGCTGTGACGTAGCCTTCATGAGCGACGTCAATCTACGGCGGCGGATGTCCATCCTCATAACACTGAAAATGGCACGTGGGAGGGACGATAGTTTGCTTCATTCAGCATTACACTCGGTTTTAAATGACCAGAAACACATAGAGTCGTTAAAAACCCAGCAGCTGGATGGCACTGGAAGCATTTATTTGAGGAATTGTGGGTCATCGTCCAACAAAACGGTGGCAGACGTGTTTCATCTAGACTTCCTATGACTCGTACAAATATAACAGTTGTCCCCCCCCCCCCACAACCTCTCACTCCCGTTTCCTACAGTAGGCCTAGAGTACGTACTCCATAAATCAACAAAATCAATGAAACACATGATGGCAGCGTGCCTGCTCCCTTTTGTGACACCCGCGGGGGGTAAAGGGAACTTCCGAGCAGGCTTACGGCCAAATGTGGATGTGTCTGTCTCCACGGCAACAGCCTTGTGTGCTTCCAGACAGCGTTGGGGTGTGCTTACGTGTCAAGACCTGAGCTGATAATTACACATGGGCACACCTATGAAATATCTGCCTCGCTATCCATTTATTAATGATCTATTCAGCTATCTATTTATCGATCTGTCTATCATCTTTCCATCCATCAAACTGACAATAAAGAAGTCAGGGAATTAATAATGCCATTTCAAAATATATTTCCTCAAAGTTAAAAAAAAAAAAAAAAAAAACATACCCGAAAAAACTATTCTTAAATCTTGACTCCAAATGAAAGCTCGACCTGAATCACTTCCTCCGCTGAGGCTAATGCCCAGGAACTGACACTCACGACTTGAGGCTTTTTCTCGTCATAAAACCGGTGGCCGGAGAAGCAAGAAGTGTAAAAACTTTAAAAGCATTCCAGATCTGCTGCACTGTATGCTTCCTGAGTCCCTCACCCGGCCGAGGGGGCAGCTGCCTTGTTGTTTATGACGTCCATGAGGACTGCAGACGCACGCAATACCAATTAAACGAGCTCTCCTGGGATTTGCCCCGGAATCTAGCATGCCTAATAGCGCTTCTTCTACGTGCCAGACATACGTATGACCAAAGGTGCAAATCTCGAGGCTCATAATAGGACTCCGAGTACAAATTCTACGGCTTAAATTGTATACATCTGGGAAAAATTGCTTCTTGTTTTCGACAAACCAACCCACATGAGAAGTGAGTTGAAAAATAATCTAATTAAGATGCAAGTACAGTAGCGACGGACAGGTCATCACACCCCATGAAACATTTTCATGATGAATCCTCAATGTTACCATTAACTTTGACAAAAAAATTATTTGCAATTTAGTGCTGCCCATCTGTCTGCAAATACCTACTTACGATTAGGGCTCAATTTGCCAAATTGAGTTGAGGTTTGTCAAACTTGAAACTCAACTGATTTGTCCCAGAATGGGCAACTTGCTGTTCAAATTTATTCTTCATTTCTAATGAAAAATACAGTGTCTTTTTTTC
Organism: Filicampus tigris; assembly: GCF_054856515.1. Classification (NCBI taxonomy): domain Eukaryota; kingdom Metazoa; phylum Chordata; class Actinopteri; order Syngnathiformes; family Syngnathidae; genus Filicampus; species Filicampus tigris. The sequence goes on from NC_141220.1 coordinate 15,859,087, forward strand.
CCTTTTACATTTTCCCAATGGCTTGTGTGTGCAATCCAATCTATGTACACTAGATAAAGTATCCCATGGAATGTCAATATTTCATAAAACATTTCAACAGTCTTTTATTTCCAAATGGTATGACCAAATAGGACCTTTTAAGTAAATAGGAATAAACTGGGACCAAAAGTTGCAAAAACCTCAATGTTCCCATTTGGTTAACATTTACACAATTCTATCAACTGTATGAGGTCCAAATAAAGTTGTTTCTGCAAACAAACAGAAAACCTGAAGGCTCATCTGGATTAAAAAAAAGAAGAAAAAAAAACAGTCATTGGACAAAATTCCGGGGGCTTTCCTTAACAGAAGCATCAACACCATGATCCTACACACAGGAGGAGGAGGAAAAGAAGGAGGAAGATAAATAGCATGTATTACACAGGGAGCCCGGTGGAATGCAAAAACAACACGTTTTAAACAAGCAAGTGCATGCCTTTTCCGGAAGAACCGAATCACCTTTTACTGTGTAAACAGAACACAAGAGTAGTTTTACCAGGAACAATAAATTAAACCCACTGAGTTATAGAGAGAAAAGTAGTCCAGGCTATTTTCCTTAATGCAACGTCCTCTGCTCTGAAAAAAAAACAAAGCACCTCTTTGAGCATTTGTCATCATTCCTGCCATAATCCAACTGCCTACAGACCATCTAATAGGTCATAAAAGGCGGAATGACAATGGTAGTGTTTGCATGGAGGGTGTGGGCCTGTCTGACATCAGCAATGTCATGACGCTGATGGGAAGGAGGCGACCAAAGCAAGTGCAAACTCGCCTGAGAAGTGACCTCATGAATACCCATTCCAGGTGTGACCATGTTTCGATCTAGGTGGTAGAGTTCAGTTCAGTTGGTAAAGCCACTCCCTTCTCAACAGCACTTAGAAACAGTAATCCATGCCTTCGTTACATCTTGGATGGATTACTGTAATGCACTTAATTTGGAGTCAGCCAGTCCTCTCCCAAGCGTCTCCAGTTGGTCCAAAATGCTGCTGCTCGCCTCCTAACTGGAGCCCGGAAGAGGGAGCACATAACCCTCATTCTGGCCTCCCCTCACTGATTCCCAGTGCATTTTAGAGTTCAGTTTAAGATACTTTTGTCTTCAAGTCTTTAAATGGCCATGCTGCTACTCACCCACACACTAATTTGTGTTTTAATTGACTACTTTCACTGTCTTTGTTCTTGTATTATTACTATTTTATGTTTTATGCAAAGTGCTTTGTCACAGCTGCAGCTGTTCTGAAATGTGCTATATAAATTTGTATTATATTTTATTGAGTGTAGTAACATGTTCTGTAAAATGCCAGGCAGCATTGAGGTCTGCTAGAAGAGATGCAGAGGACTTAAAAGAAAGAAGAGGCAGAGAAGATCCCTAACCAACCTTAAGAAGGAAGTTAAACCAAACATGTTTTTTTCCAGAATATGTTCTATGCCGGCCCACTAGTTTAAATACGTTATTCTGATTAATATTGCGTTTGTGGAATAAAAATTAAGCAGCAAAATCCTCCCCTTTTTAGCCATCTCAGGGGGCAGCCATTTTGTCACTTCTGTCAACTGACGATGACATTGAAGTTGCTCAGGGCTCAGATAATGACCAATCATGGCTCACTTGTTGTCTGAAGCTGAGCCATGATTGGTCGTTGAGCTAGCTAAAAACGGGTGGATTTCCCATATTCCACAAACACAATATTAATCAGAATGCCGTGTTTGGACTATTGGGCCTGCATTTAAAAAATATTCTGGAAAAAAATGTATCTTTGGGTTCACTTCCACTTTAAAGTAATAGTGATTGTTTCCACACAGCAGAGAATATATGGCTGTGAGTATTGCTGTATATACGCTCTGTTTATGTGTTGTTGCTGCGTGTGTGTTAAAGTAGCAGTTTTTCAAAGGGTAATAATTAACTTCTTTGCTAATTTTGATTAGCCTCCATTATATGTCAGCATTAATTAGAATGGTTTATTTGTATCCTGTAATTGTCTGGCAACCTGTCCAGGGTGTACGTCACTTCTCATCCAAAGTCAGCTGGGATAGGATCCAGTTACCACTGACAAAATTGAAGGATAAATAATCACTATATGATGATTTTACAGCTGGCACAACATAGCAATAACATTTTATGTTTGCTTCTGTAAAGAGTGTTTTTAAAATGATGATTATCCAATTTCATGGGGGGAAAAACTAACTGAATTCCCTCGCCACCTCATCTTAAGGCCAAGATAGACCCAAACGACGTTGGCCAACAGTGACAGACGCTTACCCCCTGTGGCGTCCGGCCGGATGTCGGCACGTCACACTGGAAAAATACACCGCAATGACAGACAGTGACGCTGATCATTAAAGTACCTTCTGCGCATGCATAAGATGTAATACCCTTCCACACCATCGGCGGCAGTAGTCACTATTTCCCATTGTTAGAAAAATCCAACAGGAAAGCTGTTGGCCGGGGGCGGATTATAAAAAGGTAAACAATGCATTCAGCTATATTCTTCGCTCACGATCAACTCCCATGCGAAGTAAACCATCACGTTCTTGACACGGTATTGTCAAATACTTACGTTGTCAACCCTCGCTCTTGTACTTGTAAGAAGATTAAGGCAGTGAAGGCGTGCTTACTGTTTTTCCGCATTTGTCACTTCCCGTTGGTGCTCCGAGCGCTGATTTGCCAGCTAACAGCTAATCAGAGTGACAAAATGTCGCGACTGGCAACGCCGATTCGACATGCGTAACCGCCCCCAAGACGCTTACGGACGGGTTACGACACTACGACGGTGGCCACTACACCAAACATACGGCGCATTCAGACGCCGCGACGCTTCACGACCTCAGGCGTCGGTTTGGTCTTCCTAGGCCTTAAACCAATCTAATACACAGCAGGTCGACATATGCTAACCAGTTACCTGTACTGAGAGACAAAACAGTATACAGTACATTGCAGAATGGTGTTATCAAGTGACAAAGCAAAAAAGTATTAGTTATAATGTTAGTTATTATATATATTTTTTTTTATCCAAATGGTATTGTAACTGTATTTTCAGTTGAACTTTTTTTTCCTTTAAATATTGTTCTGGCTTTCAACACTGTTTAGGGCAATTGTATTATAAGAATATGCAGTGGACCACAAATAGCCCTAGGTCCAGACTTTGGACCCCTGTGCCTTAGCCATCAACTAGCAGAGGACTGCTAATCATCTACATTCTGTGAGCGAAAAGCCAATTTAGCAGGGATGAATGAGGATAGCAGCGGCTCCCAGGTGACGCAGCCTTTCCCGTTTCTGCAAGCGGAGCTGAAGCTCCAGTCGGACGGGATGGCTGGACCTCCAGAGACCTCTATATTTATCTGACACAGTAACAAGCCGCTGTCAGGCTGCGGCATGGTGCAGTACAGCTGCAAAGGTTCCCACTGTGAAACACCACCGCAACACTCATCCCCTATTTGGAACCCAGGAAGGGATGACGGGCGGAATGTCATCATTCTGTGACTCATAGCACAGACGGAAAAGAACAATGGTTGGCTCATCAGCCATACTTCACACATTTCAATGTTGAGAACTGACGCCTCCCACCTCAAATAACCTCCACCAGCCTTCCTCACGTCCCACAAAGGAACAACTGGTGATCGCTGTTGTTTGTTTTCCACTGGCTTACTGAGGTGGCTGGCCAAGAAGCTCATGGCCGTGCCAAAAGAGCTGGGGAGGCCACCACCTGTGCCCATTAAGCAACTGCACCGGACCCCCGAGGGATCCCTCCCAAAAAGGCGAAAGAGAAAAAGGAAGGGGAAGGTGAAGGTCATTTTGAACGGCATTAATCAAGGGACAATTTTATGGATTGTCTTCTGACTTGGAAGCATGCAGCCTATCGCCCAAGAGCAAATCCTCCACATTCTTTCATTCATGTTCTCTCCATACTTGTCAAGTTGTACGCTTTTGGCGTAATTTGTACTGGTGGAATCACTCTTTGGGTTGACAGGTATGTTTCTGTAACTGTAAACAATCACAATCACTGGCATCCATGAAATTTACCAAACCTTTGATTTTGTCAGTGTGCTAACACTCGGTAGTACGAAAGCTGGAAAATGGCACCCTAAGTAGGGCTGCTCGATTATGAAAGAAATATTCATCACGATTATTTTGGTAACAATTTAAATCACGATTATTCATTTATTTTTATTTATCTTTTTAACACAAGAAAATATTTAAACATAAAAAATATGAAAAACACAATACATTTCTTTGAACCACTATAACTATGCAAGTTCTTTTGGGACCAAACAAAATCAATTATAATGTACATTTAATGTAATATATATAAATTAGTTATAAAATAAAAAAGTGCCAAATGTATGAATAATTTCCTTTTCTATACAAACAGTGGCTATAAATGCATATTGATAATCTTTTTTTTGCGATTATGCCAAGTTTATAATAGTGGAGTGTAATAATCGTAATTGTAATTGAATTTCGATTAATTGCGCAGCCCTAGCGCTAAGATTGACTATGGTGAAATTAGTTAAATATTGGACAAACATTATCTACTAAACTCATTTTAAGCCACTTTCAATAGCGCTTATCCCAGGCAGGGCCAAAGTTCCAATTCTTTAGCACTACCCATAAAGGGCACAACACTAAACATTGTATACGAGTGTTTCATTGATTAATAATTCATATGATTCACCATGGTACAGCATTCATGATTTACAGCACTGGCTTTCATTACGCTAGCTCTTTTCACGCTGCACTTCAAACGACACGTCAAACCGGTTCATTGTGTGTGGTGAGGGGCGGGCAGCACGGAATGGAACCTTGCTGGATGGTGTAGCATGGCAAGAGGACGTCAAGAGTGACGACTCGAATTAAAAGAATGTTCTATTCGAGAGCCACCATGACGTCAGACAAGCTCCTTCTATAATTATTACTATTTTGGTTGAATTGTTTTCAGGTAATAGCATGAGGACATTGGAGGAAGCTTTAATAAATGCGGTATTGTCTCAGTGTTCTGAGGTTTGGGACACACAAGAGATGACGTACAGTGATGCATTTTAAGAAGACATTGTTCCTGCCCACGCTGGCAACTGGGGCGCTGTCGCCGCCTTTCCGCACTTTTGCACGGACCTTTCACACTGAGCGATCGCAAAAGGGCTTTAGGGTCAAGGGTGGGCTGAAGCCTTGGATCCATGAATCTTAAAATCAAGTGACTCGACTCAGACTTGAGTGCAAAAAAAAAAAAAAAAAAAAAAGGTACAAAATGTGACAGTGCTACTATAAAGAAGCAATATAAAATGTTTCACATCCAGAAATATCCTACCTACTCACATTCTGCTCGATTCTATTTAAAGAAATTACATGAATTCCACCAAGTGGTAGCTCCCACCAAAGGGTCTTACTACACAGACATACTGATTGTTCTTTTTTTCATTTTTCATTATCATTGTTAATATAGAGTAAGTCATGCACAGGCATGTTATGTCACTGCTAAGTTGGCCCAGCCATGTGTGAATGACTGTGCTACATGAAAGCATAGCATGCATGGGGGTGAGGGGTCAAGATGGACAAGGAGGCTGTGAGGGGGACAAATAAGCACACCAACCTACCACCACAATCCTTCGTGCTTTCCATTTAAAGCAGAAGTGAAGGGAGAACTACCGCCAAGGGCCCACCCAACTCCGGGAGAGGAAGTTATGCAGTCTTATGAATGAGTGGTAAAAGCAAAACGGATGAGTCACAGCCTCAGCGCTGCGCAACAAGACCGCACCGCAACTTATGGACGCCTCCAGTAGGCAACGATTTTGGGGGCTGACACAAACAGCCATGTTGTGTGCGAGACTTTGTGGGCCCTTTAAGAGTATGGTCAAGTTAAGAGATTAAAAAAAAAAAACAGCCAATCAAGCCGGAGAACCTTTGACAGAACTTATTTATAGGAGTTAAAAAGCAGCAGTCATCACTGCATGAAAAGACATGCTGTTCACATTTAGTCACACTTTACAACTTTGTCATCGAGAATGATTTGCTAACATGCTATCTAACTGAAACATTATCCAAAAGCAACCCAAACCCTGTTTCCACTAAGCGGTTTGGTTCCATTTTTTTTTTTTTTTAATCAGTTTCAATGTAAAGAGTATCAAAAGGATTCCTCCGTTTTCATTGAGCCTGCACATCAGTTCCAGACACCTCGGTTAAGTAACATGCATTTGTGGCGGTGTTGATCTCCCTTGACACACGTCTATGGGACTCGGGGCGGGGCCACTCTAATTGCTATACTCAGCCCTTATGAGTATGTTACTTCCATGGACTGTCGTCTCATTTGCACCCAGATTCTTCACAGGCGTGAGTGGTACTACATAGACACTCCCACCACACGCCAAAAGCATTTGCCCGTAACTCCTGTCCCATCCAATTTACAACTCGCCGCATGCCTTCTTTGTCGGATGCTGCACTGCCATTTCATTCGACAAACTGTATGCTTAGGATAATTCTAACTGCAATGTTGCTCAAGTTGTCATATACTGCTGTTACTGTTTTTCTATTTTTTGGGGGGGGCGTCCGCCGTCATTAGGTCAGCACCACAGACAGTTTGGTGGGGTACAAACATACCAATAATCAGGCCAAATATGAATATTTAACCCTATTGGATGAGTGTCAAAGGTTTGATTATCGTATATCACTAAAAGATTATCCTGAGCCTTTATCCTGTGGTGTCACGGTAAGTTTTTCTGCCCGATCTCCTCGGAAAGCAGTCAATGTTAAACCTTTTTAATAATTAGGTTGGCAGATCCTTATGTGAGTGATCTACATCAACACAGAGTCGGAGAAATTTTCTTGACCATTATTTTCGTCATCTTGTGGAGTCTCTCACATTGTAGAAATCAATTAAAATGTTAAAAATGTATATGTGTGTATCTGGCTTTAGTCAATCGATGTATATTGTTATGACCATTATGGTACACAACTGATCCCCACCAGTATTTTTTATTGATATTGAGAATTGTTTTGTCAACCTGTTTAGACTGAAGCCCCATCATCCTGTCAACACACCCCATGGTGGAAAAATTTAAACTGTACCACAGCAAACTGACCTGAAACGTACTTTTTGGTAGAAATGTGCCTGATGACAATCAATTAAAGTGATTCCAACAAGAGACATGTTTCTCTTATAAGGACACAACTGTGTTGTGGAGGGTACCAAAGGTGCCAGAAAAAATGATAAACAATCCCAGCCAGGTTAAAATGACCAGAGGAAGACATGTGCATCACACATTACGTAAGTTACTTCCATGACTTAGTCGTGTAGGGTACCCAAATAAAAGCACTTGATCCGCCATGTCAAGAGAAGGCCTCGCTAGGAGAAGATGACGGATCCGATTAGTCAGATGTCTGTCAGGTGGCAGGCATGGATGACGGATGGAGTGGAAGATCTTAAGCATTAATGCTGGCAGGGTGCCCACGCTGCCGACGAAATGGAGCGGAGTGCGAACGGTGCATGTGTGGGCAATCAGACTTTCAATCGCACTTTTCCTGGTCAGAAATCTCAGGTGTTTTCCGCAAAGTAGTTCAGAGTTTTGTGGAGTGTCTGTCAAGACATTCTGTTATTAGACTGTACTCCAATTATGACACTTTTTCCCACTATGAAGGGGATCCTCGGTTGAAGCCAGAACTCCGGTCTTACGGTTGCTTGGTAGACGTGAGAAAACCACTCAGCACTGAACATCTCAGTTGGAAGGAGATACTGCAAGAAATGATAACTAAGAATGAGAGTGTCCCGTTTTTACTTCTCAACAAAGCATTTTATTCAAGTAGAGGCCAGCTGCAGCAAAAGTGGAGACTGTGGATTGTTACTGCATGTCTTAGGCACAGCAATAATGTATATCCACAAACTATTCAAATGACACTGGATATCTGCACAACTAAAAAGCACCCAGCAAGGTATTACTTGTACTACTTGGACACGATTGTACGGGATTTGGTGAAGTTTAGTAAAAATGAGAATAATAATCATCATCAGCAGCAGTATATCAAAACCAAATGTCAAATAGCTGACCTGAATTATAACTCAGGCTGTGTATTCCCTTACGACTCAGTGAGTGGAAATCCTACATGAAAAATTGAAAAACGTTCATTCCATCAAAGCATAAACACATAAAAATCCTAACACCTCGAATATCACTAAATCTTTATAACAGGCATGAATGGAGCACGGTCTCACTACAGGGAGAATATAAATCATGTGGAAGTCCCATAAATCCATCAACAGCAAGTACTCTCTTTGGATACTCTCGTTTTCCAGTAACATTTTTTTTTAAATGGAATTACTCACTTTAGTGAGATAAAAAAAAAAAAAGATTCCTCAACAAAACAGATCAAGTTAATTAGGAATATGAGCTATGTAACTGTATAAAATATTCGCTGGATAGCTTTGGTAAAATATGGGTCGTCATATCACACAAAACAAGACACTGCACATATCGCCTGCAAAAAAAAAAAAAAAAATCCCTCCTGTACTATAAAATGATCTTAAGTCACAGCACTCAGCACAGAGATATCCAGTGGCTCTCTGCCAAGGAAGACGTAAACATGATCAAATGCAAAAAAAGAAAAAAAGTCTCTTGGGTCAGCGCAGAGGCTCTTTTAAGAGTTAAGGCTGCAAAATGCTGTATTGCTACAGACCTTTTGTGTTGAGTTCAAGACAAAGACACTTAGACACACACACACACACACACACAAACACACACACAGACAAAAACAAGTACTAAACAGCTTCCTGTGTAAAAATGTCACATTTTCTGTACTGCAAGATAGATTTCTTCAAAGATAGCGCAATGAATGATGAATGATTGGTTTTTGTGTAATTCCTTGAGATGGTGAACTTTTATCAAAATTGTAAAAAATAAATAAATAAATAAAACCAAAAAAATCCAACAATTTTTCAAATTGAACTATTACTATAAATGCAGTTTTCCATGTTCCACATTCCACATACATTATTTCATTTATTGAGATGCACCTGAATATATTTACATGTTCTTGAACCTCTGCCTGAAGAAAGGTTCCTGAAGTGGACTTGTCTAACCTTCATTTAGGACCCCTGGGTCCAAAAGGGAGTGACAACTGAATAGGTTTTGCCGAAACACCCGCCTTGAGAAGCGGGCATGTCTAATTTTGAATGACAATGTAGCTTTGGGCCCGTCTGAGGCAAACACAGGACTTGAGAGGGCTATTTGAAGCAGGCCAGACACGTTTTCGTCACAAGATCCCCCTACCGCCTGCCCTCCTGGTATCCCCCCACTCCAAACTCAAAGCAAACAGCATGTAATGTCAGAGGATCCAAGACCTAAGCAAACAAGCCAGTTGGCCGGTGCCGCAGTGATGAGAGGAGGGCTCGGACAAGCGCTATCTGACAGGCGGAGATGTTAACAACTCCTGATAAGCAGCGTGGAGGAGAGGAGCGAGGAGGAAGCGGCAGTGGAGATACTGACAAGGACAATCAGAGATACAGGGAGGGGAGTGATGGTTTACTCCAAGACTCTTTTTACTTCTTCCATCCGGTTCCATTAAGCCCCTATCCCACTGAGGGGCGAACATTTGGTGAGGTTAGTGAATGAGCGTTCACATCAGGGCTCGTTCAAGATCGCAAATGTTCGATAAAGGTTCGCAGTTTTAGTGATTTTACTTATAGAAAGGACATTTTGAACATGTTCAAAAATTACCTCGCGACATGAAACGTACAGGCGAATGTCTGGCGACCATTTGCCGAACGTTTGCGGCCTTGAACAAACTCTGATGAATCCTGACGAGAACGCAACATTCGCTACCCTTCGCAAACACTCGCAAATGATCGCCCCTCAGAGAAAAAATGTTTTTCGTAAAGTTATTTTAACAGAATTTAGTCAAATGCTCAGCTGAAGGCACAACACAATTCATTATGTTGATTGTAGCAACTTTGTTATTATTTCTTTATTTTACAAATAGTTTTATTTTACATGCTTGGTCCTTTTTGGTGATGTAGTTGTTTGTTTTTGCAGTAGTCATATTTTAACCTGTGTAACTTTGGTTTTTCATTTATGGCGGCTTAATTTTTACCTTTTGGAGTTTTTAACGATAGTCCTATTTAAACCTGCACAACTTTGCATGTTTTAACGGTTGTCGTGTTTTTTACCCAGACAACTTTTGGAGTTTTTACAGTAGTCTGTCTACCAGTACTTTTTTGTAATCTGTGCAACTTTTGAAGTTTTTACTCAAATTTTTTTTTTACCAACACACTGTTTGGCATTTTCCCTTTAGTTTTATTTTAACATGCACAACTTTTGTGTTTTTCATGGTAGGAAACAGCAGACTGACGACTGACAAGCACAATCAGAGATACAGGGAGCAAGAATTTATTACCAGGCTGTTTTCACTCCTCCGAGTGCTTCACTTTGGCAAGAGCTTAATGTGGAGCTGGTACACTTGACATTTGTCTGATATTTCCCCCCTTTGAGCCTCTTTTCACACAGCTCGTCAGTTACAGTCACTCCGGGCATTACTCCTACTCAGGTCGACCACCCCGATAGAGCAGTGTTTTCCAACCTTTATTGAGCCAAGGCACAAAATCTCACGGAACACCACTTTGCATAACGATTCACAAAAAGTGGATATACAGGTTAATGATGCACCTTCTGTCATCTAGCTGAAGAGCATTTGATTGTTTTGACTCATATTATATGTGGTTGGGATAGATAAATTGACAAAAGCAGTTTTTTTTTTTTTATTAGAAAATAATTATTGTTTTGTCAAAAGAATTGATATTGGATGATTTCTCATGGCACAGTAATGTGCCACAGCACACTAGTCAATCACTGCGATAGAGCATTAACCCATCTTATTGTGTCCACCATCATTCTGCAAAGTGTCCTGCTGTCTGGTGAGTGGACAAACATGTGGCAAGCAGACTTGTGCCGTTGCTCCGTGAACAAGCTGTGGAAGGCCTGGAGGCTACAGTGGTGTACTATAGGCAGACAACAGGCTTCCTCGCCTCATGGAGTGTAATTAAAGAGGCGGCTGGACCGTATTGACGAAAAAAAAAACGCTGCATGCCCTTGAAGGAACATCTGCACTGGAGAAAAATAAGCCAATTATGTCGCTGTGAGTGTGTGTGTGCGTGTGTGTGTGTGCGTGTGTGCGTGCGTGCGTGCGTGCGTGTGCAGGAAGGAGAAGGCCATTATATTAAGTCTTTAAAGCAGCTGCCTCAAGGAATCTTCAACTGTTTTTCCACCTTACATTTGTGACATGGAATTCACTTTAAAGGGGACATGCACAATTGAGAAAGTTCATTTTCCAAACGAACTAGTTCAAAGTTTAGTTCACACATTTTAAAACGGACTAGTACATAATTCAAAATGTTGAATTATTGTTCAACACTATGTTGGTGTGAGCCATTACCCTCAAAATACTGGCATTTCCTCATTATTGAAATCCATTCTGTCCTCACTAGTAGACGGCTGCAACCTTCACCCACGAGGAGAAAATTGTTGGTTGAATGCTCTTTTTTTAAATTTGTATTTTTTTTTTATTTGTAATTAAAACAAAAACAGGAGCCATAGGCTTCATGGCTTTGGGTTGCCAAATAAGTTCTTTATTCCCCTAACCGTGCGTTAAGCAGGGTTTTCTCCTGAAAGTCATTCATTGAACTCATTCAGCTACAACACTGTGCACGTATTATGAAACACAACAAGTTGAGTCTCAGGAGTTCCTACCTACCAATCAAATGTAACACTGCACATCCAGGTAAATATTTCGAGAGCCAAGATTTCCCAAAATGTGTCTGTGAGTGCATCGTTCTGAATTATGCCAAATTATGTCATAACAGTAGGGCGAATAGACATAATACATTGGCCAACACAATACTCAGTTTCTTCTTGGCAGCTAGGCCAGGTGAAGACCGACCTGTTTAAGTAAGAGCTACACGGACATCCTATCATGTCAAAGTGAAAAGCAAAGCAGAGCTGCAGTGTTATTGGATGCAGATCAGATTCTGATAAGCAGAAGATACTTGATTGTTCAGTGAGGGTGTCAACATGTTGGATCGGCTTTACTTATTCACAAGCATAATTTGGAAGCTTGGTGATGAAGTATCATCGCCACAATGTCTTTATTATTTCACCGTTTCACTCACTTAACAAGACTTAGGGCTGAACAATTAGTCACCCAGTAGTTGTCAAGGTAACGAAAGATGTCCTCTCATTGGCAAATCCCGCAGCAGGTAAGCAGTGGCACATTTGCGTGGGAAAAGTATCATCCCCTTCATAAAATGGCTGACTGCAGCCAGGCTTGAAAAATACTTTACATCATTTACACCTGAAAGGTGTTCTATATTTCTTAATCCTTGACGTATTTTGATGATTAAAACACACGGGAGCTGTTTTGAAAAGCCCAAAAAAATTACATAATATCGGGCAGCACGGGACTGAAATGGATAGTACACACAAATGGCAGTTTTAACGTTCCAGGTTCAAATCTTGGCCCTGGTCTTGCAGTGTGAAGTTTGCATGTGATCCTCACGCTTGCATTAGTTCTCCCTAGATAGTCTGGCTTCCTGCCACATTCCAAAACTGTTAGGCTCATTGAAGACTCTAAATTGTCTTGTGATTGGTTATTTGTCTGTGTCCTGTGATTGGCTGGCAAGCAGTCCAAAATGTATCCGACCTCTCAGCCGAAATCAGATGGAATAGGCTCCAGCTCAACTGTAATCCTAACAAGTAACACTTTAGAAAATAGATGAATGGAAAATGTGTGTCCTTTAAGGTAAAGTTTCCACATACTGTGTTGTTAAATAAATGTAATATACAGCCTCTAACAGGGGCAGGGAACTCCGGTTCCTCGAGAGCCATATCTTGCCTGTTTTGGATCTCTTCCTACTACAACACACCTGACTCAACTGCTCTGGAGGAACCAGAGTTCCCTACACCTGGCCTATAACATTACAATGTGGCTCTGTTGCTGCTATGCTCAACCTGTAGCCTCTTCTGTGGCTACTTCTTATTTTCCCACAGTGTCCCTCCCTCAAATCATTATCTGCAGCCTTGAGACTTCAAGGCCCTTCTAGATGAATGCATTTAGCCTGACCTCGGCCCGGGCCTCTCAGAACTCTCTTCAAAACATCCTCCTGCGTGGCAGAACAACACAGCGTTTCACCATATAACACCCTAGACGTACCTCCCGCACGGAAGAAACCGACGGGACTCCAAGGTCACATTAAATCAAAAGCACCATTGACAACATGGTAGCGGTTTGTAGATCCAGGAAACCTCAAACAACATATGTTTTCAAGCAACTCAATTCCATTCCCGATGTTTTATGGATCTAAACAATCAATAGCAACATGCGGGTCAACCAACCATGTTCACAAATCAACTGAAAGCACAATAAAGTCCATCAGGAAGTACTGGAGAAGTCACTCGGAAAAGGTCGCTAGCTTGATTTCCACTATTTGTTCTGAGGGCTGTGTGTAGGAGAGGACCGGGGGATGGGTGGTTGAGACTCCCAACCGACCATGGGAGCAGTAAACAGATCTCCAATAGAAACAACTCAGAGAAATATTTTCCCACCATTATAGGCCTATGGCCACTGATGAGAGGACGAAGGAGCTGAAGGTAAAGACAGAACCAATTTCTTAATCAGTTTATATGTAATTCATCTTTGACGTATGTGATCTATTATATTAAGACTTCATCCACCAAACTCTTTTGAGATTGGAGATTCTTTAGAATGGAGATTCTGGAGAATGTTTAGTGGATCAAAACGGACAACGACTATTTTACGTATAAACGGTTTTGAAACTAGACAGAGCCATCATTGGCCCCTTTATGGTGTAACAAAAAAGTGTGTGACCCTCCCCGTACGCTTGAATAATCATTCATGACCCTGACCTCTGGAAGACAATGTTGCAAACAGTGCATGGGTGGCCAAAGGATGCAAGTCGAGGAAGAGAAACACAATATGCTGAGAAGAAAGTACTCCACTACAGACAGCATCAACCAGTCAAATCTACTGTAACTTCGATGCCATGTTCCACCCACAAGAAGAGCTTGGGACTTGCTGCTCGAGTGTCTAATAAAGGTATTTTGTTGATTTAAATTCTGTCGTGAGTAAATTTCATGTAAATTACGTCATTTAAATGAATGAGAAGCAATTGGTCGAGCGCCTATATTGTCCTATATGGCTCTCGCACTGCGTGCGGGTCAGCTGTTATAAAATACGTTGGTTTGGCACAGAAAGAAAGGAGACACGTGTCGCAAAAGACTTTATTGCCCTTCCCTTCAAAGAAGAGGAAGTAAATTTGAAGTATGGCACACAAAACAACTGCGTCCCAATGGCAGCCTAGAACTCTTTTTTTTCATGGGGGAATGATGACAACAAGCGCCACATAAGCTCATTATTTTATTAGTTTCGACTGTCCGGCATGTACTTCTAACAACGTCATGACTATCACATCAAAAAGCCTATTTTACCACATGCGACATGGCTCCTGTTAGCTGAGGCAGGGGGACTTTTTTACTCTGACTTGCTGTGTGTCAGGCGATCAATTCATCCTCATACTCGTCAATATTTTGAAGCTGATGTAATGCCTTCTCTACTATGTAAGATTTTTTTTTAGATCATGGTGACCAGCAGCATTTCTCAATACAGCCGTGGGTTGCTATAGCAACCTGGCGGCGCCGTCCCAGCGCAACATGCGTAAGATTAAGTAGAGCAGTCGAATTGACTGGCACTTTTTTAATACCATAAAATTATAATACGGTAATGAAATATATACAGATGTAGGAAAAGACGAGGCCAGGAGTATCTTATCTTATCATCTATATACGCAGAATAAAAACACATCAAAGTTTGAAAGCAGTCAAAGTGACTATTTACTTTACAGTCAACCACGACTATTCGCATGACCAGCCCGGTTCACAAATAGCCAAAATTTGTGGATAATTGACGGCCATTGAAATGTCGTGGGGAAAAAAAAACAAAAAAAAAACTAAAAATTCTCCCTACAACACATTCACTACATGAAAATGGGGCAGGAAAACCTACGCCCCCCCAAAAAAAAACAACAATTAGTTAAAAATACTAAACGAAAGAAAACCTGACTGTGTATGATGACAAACCTTGGACTAGTAACGATGGCAGCACAGAGCACCCCTGGACTGAACAAGATTGTGCCTTCGGTTATCTTATTTTAATGATCCCATCAATGACATCATCGATTGATTGGAAAATTATGACGTAACTATAGATCTTCGATTTTGCATAAATTCTAAATATCTGCCGATCCCATCCAGCCATCCATGAGATCTGTGTAGTCTATCCGAAATACAGTATTTAAATATAGTTTCAAACTCATCTAAAAAAAATCCTTTTAAAAATAAATGTCTTACAGATTATGATTTCGGAAAAATGCAGCAAATACACATGCATTTAGCCTTTACAAACCGTAAACAGCAATTGTCAAGCAAAAACATGACTGCTGTCATTGTTTAGCTCGAGCTTTTTAATAGAAACTTAGCAGAGGCATAGACTTTCCAAAGTGTCTGCTAACAACCCAGACTAAATTTAGCTCCTCCTTGGCATACACAAAGAACTCTTCACTTGAACAATCTTCCTTGACACCAATTACTACTTTTCTATTAGCCAGAGCTTTGTTGTCATCATGTTTTGAACTATCAGAACACAAAAATACAATAAAAAATGTGAATACGTAAGTTTTTCAACAAATGACAGAAGATCCACAGAAGAAAAATGAGTAGGTGAATTTGTGAAGCGCAAACCATGAATTGGTGGGAGTTCTTCAAGTCATATGACCATGTTCTGAACACATGACCCGACCAATGGACGAGGGTTAAAACAGGGATGACCCTCCACAGGATACTTCAATATGCCCCCTTTCATAAATGGTAAAAAGGAAGAAAAAAAACTTCCCTAAGGCAAATATTTAACTGACATGGTCCAGACAGGTAAACTAGCTGGTTTCTTGGCGGAGCAGCGGAGGCCTCTCTAATGCCTGCGGCTCTATACCGCTGCACTCCATAAATAGCCGGATCCAAAGGAACCAGGAATGCCTATAATGAACAGAGCGCAGATGTTTGCACTAGCTAGGTGAGGACGGAAATGAAGGGAAAACACGGGGCGGCTCGGAGGGATTTGCCCGTCGCTGTTTGCTGTGATAGTAAGAACAAAAACCAGGAATAGCGCTCACCTTTCTGGCATCTGTTGGAAGTCCAGCATCTGTACTCCTGTTTGTTATTGAAGGTGGTCTGTTGACACAACGGGTTGTCCTCCATGATGCCCGGACAGACGTTGTCGCACTCCTTGGCCTTCTTATTCCCACTCACGATGTTGTTGAACTCGGCATCCATGATGAGAGACCAGTCTACCGAGTCCAAGTAGCACAGCTCGGGGTTCTTCTCGATCCGGATGGCCCCGCGGGTGACGTTCCTCAGGTTGTATAAACCGATGTCCTTTAGGCTGGTCATCTCGTAGATAACCAGCGCGTAGTTGTAGAAGAGGTTGCGTCCGCGGATGATGCTCAGGTTGGGGAACAGCGTGCTCAGGCTGTCCAGGCCCGGTACGCGGAACAGCAGCAGGTAGTCGGTGATGATGGTCAGTTTGGGGAAGCTGAGTGAGCGGAACACCTCCTGGTTCTTGGTCTTGCTGTTGTTGGTCTTGATGAGGAGGATCTGCAGGTAGCCTTCCACCACCGTGCAGTTCTCCAGGCGCTTGAACTCGCTGATGTCATTCCGGATGTCGATGCTGGGACCGCAGACTGCAATACAATAGAGGAACGCACTTCAATGGATGATGAAGGACAGATGTCAGCAGAAATGACTAATTCTTTCCCAGACCAAGCTAAGCAAGCATAGCAAATTGATTGAAATGCCATTAATCTGTTCCAGCAACCCCAAAAACATTAGTAATGTATTTTTTATTAAGAAAAATAGAACTGCACTATACAGACTGTAATAAAAGAGAATTAAAATAAAACAACTTTTATCATGTGTAATTACTGTACATATTGTGGTATGCATGCGTTAGATATGCGCCTTTAGTGGGTGTAGTGATGTAGACTGATGTCCGATGCTGGAGAGGGGTTGGTCTATTAATCTGCATGTGATCATTTGGGAGATGAGTTGTGGCCTACAGCAGCTACTTCTGAGTGTTTTCAAATGAACTCAATTGTATTCATATAAGCTTTGCATGCATTAAAAAAGGCAACGGAAACATTTTTTAAATAGACGGAGTAAGCATAGACGGAAAGCCGCTTTATTTAGTCCGCCATCCGTCTGCAGTCCGTCATTAGTCTATTTTTCGCGGCAAGGCTTCGATGGACACGGCGAGTATGGGGAGGAAAATAGTGAGTTGCTGTTGCTTGGGGGACAGATTTGAGTGTGGCGGGGTGTTGCGAGACAAAGTTTAGTCGGACTCGCCAAAAGACGGCCGTTTAAGATTAGAGGCGGATCGGCCTATAGACAGATACTATTTTTTCCCCCCAGAAAAAAAGGCGAATGACGGACGATGGAAAGGTACCCACGCTGCAGACGGATGACGAATACCAGAATTTTTTAGTAATATGACCAGCTCTCTTAATTTGATGCATGATTGGCCAAGCCTATTTCTTTGTAAATGCTGTTATATACAAAAACAGAATATTATGATGTTGTCTGTTAATATGATCCCTTTTTTTTCCAAAGCTTTTCAACAATATCGTGAGCTTGCGTGAGCTTTTCGACAATATCGTGATAATTATCATATCGTGAGGTTCATATTGTGATATTTACGTATCGTGACATTTGGATATTGTGACATCCCTAATCCGAATTCAATGTGACTTCCTCCAAGAAAAAGTAATATAAAATTCTGACAAATGGAAGATCTTCAGGGTCAAATTAAGTTTCTGGTCCTCTGTATTCATGAAGCTAGTCGTCAGAGTGATAAAGTGAAGTTATTATTGATGTTTTCAACATGTGAAACATAACATGTGGAAGCAGTCTCAGCATCATGTTGTTGATCATTTTGGACGTCAAGTAGACCGAGTCGCTCATCGTCACTTGACACCGCCGTGCCTGGAGGCGTCCCACAAACACTAGCGCACGCAAAGATCTTAACAATAAAGACGCCATTCATTATGGATGTCAAGTGACTCTCCTTTTCATTGGCCCTATCGATTACAACAGGGGAATTAACGCTGGACCGTTTTCTCATAACGTAATTGGCTTTTAATGGAGGTTTTAGTGAGGGAGAAGTAGAAATGGCAAGCATCAGCAACTATGGCTCTCCTTTCCCATATGTGAGGGCATTACAGTAAATATTAGAGTACGGTAATCCCCCCGCCATCGTGGGAATTCCAGACTACCGGCGCAATAACTAAAATCCGCGATATCGAAGTACACGATTTAAATACTCATCCTGCATGTTTTTATAGCATTTACTGCAGTTAATTTTTTCAAGGTCTTTAAAAACTGTTTTATAATAATACAAACGCATTAAAATACGCATATTTGAGAGAGAGCAAGAGCAATGGATAATGCAAAAATACTGTATTGTAAAAACACTACAACAGTGGACCGATTCCACTGTATGTTTACAATAAACAAATCCCGTTTTCCAAACTAGTAACAAACTTATCATCATCTCACAATATCAATCAGGAATCCTGCCTTAAGATGTACATTATGATACATTATCACTTCTTGTCGGCATAAAATGCAGGATTACATCGGATGACATTCTGCTGAAAATACTATTCTTTGAAATTGACACCACCTCAAACTAAATAAGTGTGCCGCCATCTAGTAGTTGACAGTGGAATTACACCCAATATAAACAAGCGTTACACCAAAGTAGCGTTATTAACCGAAAAAAATAATATTTGCAAAATAACAGGACCACAAACCTGGAACCCATGATGGAGAAGGATTTACTGTACTGTTAAAAAATGCTTCAAAAATATATAAAATATATACAGTCCTATTATTATTTGCATTTTGTGTTAAATAACAATGTAATAAAACATGTGTACAGTCTACCAACATTTAGATTCTTAAAGCTCAAAGAAAAACATGACATCAGCTTAACAAAAATAAAAGAAAGTCAAGCAATACTAACAACACTCCCAAATGATTCAATGAACAAAAGATTTAAGCATTTAGAGCCGCAGGTTGTTTTGCCTCAAGTCGAAAGTCAGTGCTCAACAACCGGAGACGCATGAGCTCCTTACTTAAACCTGTTATGTTCTTACATAGGATTAACTGCCGCACGGTGTCACAGTGAGTGTATGTGTGTGTCCCAGGAGAGCGACTGGACCTCACCGCGCCATCAAGTCAAAACACACAACGTCAACGTAAACATAAGGTCTGTTATCCGCACGCAGATGTCCCTGAATGAGCTGAATTAGGTTGTATTTCCAGATAAACTGCTTCGAGAGTGATGGCACCACTACCACACAAAGCAAATAGAGTCAGATTTACTCGCTGCAATCAAACTTGAGGCCTCAGGCTCCACTCCTTTTGTTTCCTTTACAGTTTTCCGGGTGGGAGAAAGGGAGGGGAAGGGGATGGAGCCGCTGACAAACAAAAGCTAATTTGTTTGTATGTAAAGAGAAACTCTCTCACACAACTTCCTGATTGAGGCCATTATTATTAAAATCGGGGGAAAGGGAGTCAGTCTGGAAACACTAGAGCAGGGGTGTCCAAAGTTTTTCCTCCGAAAGCCGCAGCCACAGAAAAATAGAAAGATGCAAGGGCCGATTTGAATTTAATTTACTTTAACTTATTAAACGTGTAAAACAAATCAATCAAGCAAGCAGCTATATATATTTTTTAAATAATGCAGTTATTTTGGAAAAACTGCTACGTCATGGCTTTGTTTTATGTGATAAGGCAAATGGGTTTTTTTCTTAGGTTTTTGGGTGGCTCACGCCCCTGTAGCCCACTTGAATAGATCCTCTCCTTCACTGAGCAACAGCTGAGTCGCATCTCCACATTCAGAACCACAACAGGAGCAATCCATAGTAAGATTACCATACTTGGTGACCATTAATATGGTACAGTATGTTCAAAAATTGCACCTTGACACTAAGCAGAAAGTGGAGGAAACCATTTTTGTTTCTGAATTATCTTTGCTCTCAACAGTGTTTTGAAGAGCAATTCTGTTACAATTGTAGCTTTAGTAGAATTTTTTTGTGTCTTTGTATATCTGGAAATGTTTATTAGTAGTTGTAGTACCGATTACTCGCGTTCCCCCACTTTTTCAACAGCTACACTTTTAACGCTGACCACCACCACCACCACCACCATCACCTCCACTATTAAAACAAAATAATTTTAATAGCATTGCGGTCCATGTTGATTTTAGCAGGCCGCTAAAAAATAGATGACGGGACGCAAATTGTATCCGGGCCATAGTTTTGAGACTACTGAGCTAGGGAGTCAACATTGTGATGGGTCGTCAGGACGAGTAAGGCTTTCTCTGCTGGGGGGAAACAGTATCAGAAGCACTGACCAATATAAACTACTAAACTACAGTATTCTCTTTGGCTGCACTGCTTCCAGTATGTGGATGTGAGGTTTTTGTCCAATTAGATTTGAGCCTAGATATTGCCATGTGAATCTATTTTGCCCAGGAGCTTCAAAATCAGTAGTTCTGGTTGATGTAACCTATGGGACAGGTTTTTTCTCACATAGTTACAAGAGAGAAAATACAAGTGAACAAGAACAAACTTGAGAAGCAAAAAGTTATAATGTTAGGAGAATAAAGTCCCCATGTTAATTAGAAAAAAAGCGGTAATATTACTTGTCTGTCGTATGTTTTCTATTGAGCTGAAATGGAATCCTAAAAGGAGAAGATGAAGAAGAATCTTCCGCTACCTCGCCCCCACCCTCATTAGGAAGGTTAACCACCAGGAATTCCAATCATTTCCTTGAAACGGGGATGGCGGAGGCCGAAATTTAAAGCTTCAGGCGTTTGTGATGGCCGGCCCGCAGGTCGACTCAATCTCCCCTTTGCTTATAGAAAAAAAGAAAATAACTGATTTTATTCAAAACCAATTTCGTGCTTTTCCCCCTTATAATTCCAACAAGCTTTGAAATGTTTTTTTTTCCCAGCACAGTGTTTTGACCAGTGTGTTTTTTTAATACGAACAATAGCGCTCCACAATATAGTATTGTACTTTCAAAAAAGCATAGTATTACCATGATTAAATACAGTGTGAAGACAACGGTCTGTGTGTTAATTCATTGCTGCTGCTTCTGGTATTCGCGTCTTGGCCACCGGGGGCAGTATAATACAGCCATGCAGACAGTTTCACAACTTCCGTAAGTGGCTCAGTAATTTGCAGTAATGTTAGTCATTTTTCACAGAGGATAAAGAATAAGCCTGTTAGTTTCATTACATAGCCTCTTTTGTGCTTAAATATCTGTTGCTTAAAGCGGTATCACGTAGATGCTATCTGTAGCATTCCCCATTATGTGTTAGCATTAAACTAGTGGATTTCAAGGCAAAGTTATGTTTTTTTTTTTTAAATAAACAACATTTAATTCCTTATTTTATGCTGCTCTTCACAAATGTTTGCTTGCAAGTCAAAGAAAAAAACTGCCAAACCACGACTCATATCTAGAAAAATTCCATAAGTTGGCTCACTCGTATCTCAAGGGACCAATGAATGTGAAATTTGGGAGTTATGTTGTCAGTATTCTTCCAATAAAACAACAATGTTGATTTTACTGAAACATATTCCTATAAATGTCAAACTCAAAGAAACCGATAATTTTGCAGTGGTGTCAATTATTGCCAGAGCTACATGTGTGAAAATTATGCATACATTTATTAAAACATCTATTTTGGATATCACTTATTGATGGATAATTTATTAACTTGAATGGTTAGAGTGACTCTGTACCACCTCAACCTTTCACACAGCTAATATCACAACAAGAAAAAGTTATAAAGTTACGGAAAAGATGTAATAAGATAAAATTCGATGAAGTGACCATCCCTCGCTCTCACTCATTGACATAAACTGAAGAACTTGAATGTGTCCTGTCAATGTTTGCTCCTCACACCACTGAGCAAACAGGCCTATCTCGCTGGAGTAATGGAGCTCATGTTTATGATTGATAAACGCTGACCCTATGCCCGCCACAGCCCCTTCTCCAAACTCCGGTGTCCAGCACAAGCTCAAACATGACCCTCTTTTGCAACCCCTAATGCTAATCAAAAGCAATCTTAATGACTTGCTAATCTGATTTGAATTGGGTAAATGGGGGGCTATTTTTAAACTAAATTAGTATCCCTTACAGAGGGCGACGTTTCCAGCATCAAATATAAACTTTGAGCGAATATTTTTTGTGCTGTTTGTCATAATGCCGCTGACACAGAGCATTCTGGGAAAACACAAAATTGCATCCTTCACCGGGAATGCAGCTGTAAAGTGCAGCGAGATTAAGAGCTGCATTCTTCTCTCGCGCTACGTTGATTTCAAGGACAGCCGTTCGTTTTCGGGCCTCTCACAACGGTAAGGATGTGAGGTGCATGCCTGCAGCAACGACTTCTGATCGATTTGATTTTTTTTTTTCAAAATTGAAAATGCATTTCATACAAAATAAAACATTCAGTAGAGGGAGGACGGATAACAACATGAGGGAGGTCGAATAATAACAAACAAAAGGCAAAAACCTGTAGAATAAAATGTAAAGGAAAAAAAAGTTGTAGTTTTATGAGAAAAAAAGACAAGTAAATCACAAACATTCGTAATGTTTAAAGAAAAAAACTAATGAGAAAGCAGTGCAAGAAATAAAAAGTTGTATTAGTATTTTAAATTGAATTAGTATAAATTAGTATAAAGTAATATAAATTTGGAATATTATGAAAAAAGTTTAGAAAAAAAATTATATTCAGGAAAAAACGAAGAACTTCCGACATTAAGACCATAGTGTAAGAACAATGAAAGTCATAATCTTACAGGAAAAGAGGTCGTAACATTGCAAGGAAAAAAAAGTTGTATTTGTGTGAGGAGTAGATTACCTTGTTACAAAAACAATTTGAGAGGGGAAAAAAGTTGCAATGTTATGGAGAGAAAAAAATTGAGAATAATGTTGCATTGTGAGCATAAAATCTTTATGTAACAAAATAATGTAATGTATCATGAGAAAAAAAATACCAACTTCAGAAATCAAAACTGTAAAACCTGCTGGTGGCTTACTTCTTACTTCACAACAATTGGAGGTTAGGCAGATATAACTATTTAAAAAAAAAATAATCCAAAAAAAGCCTCCAAGATGTTCATTGTCACTCTCAGCTGAAAGCTACTGTCAAATTAAACATAAAACAAAGACAATTACACACTGTGTTTGTAAAACCACCACATAGCATCAGCTACCTTAATGCAAACATGCAATAGGATACTCCAAAGGCACACAGGCTAATATTTTGCATCTATGTGGAGGCATTGTTACACTTTAAGCAAATGAACACAAAAAGTGTGGCAACTCATGTAGGACCTACAACAATACTCACGGGCATATATTCTTCATTCTCTGCAACGAACAACTAATATTACTGCTGTACTGAGAAATTGAGCAGAGCTGAGCCTCCAGTACAAACAATCTGTCAGTCTTGGAGTAGCTAAGGTGCAAAAACCTGAGCCACAATATGCATTGAAGGAGAAAGTGTGACAAAAACTGTTTAATTCTTTTTATTGTATTTAATTATGCCATTATTGTATGTTTTTACAAAATATCTTATAGAGTGCTATTTTTCTTATTAAACACGTTTCCACTGTATCACGAAAATAGAGTTGTACATGAGTGTAAAAGCTTAATGTTACAAGAATAAAGTTAAGTTACAATGAAACAAAGGTCATGGGTTCCGCGCAAAATTGTCAGTGCCGGAGGGAAACCAGAACTCAATGAAAATGAATTTGACAGCCCCCTCCAAATAAGTGTTAGCTGTGACGTCAGCACATTACAAAAGCACAAAAGAATGCAGGAAGTGTTTTGAAAAGAGTGCAAAAGCTGCTCACACGGATTACCACATGTACCACGTCACCATTTGATTCTTTTTTAGAACATGACAGAATTGAAGAGGCCAAGACTTGGACGTGTCGTGGGAACGTCACGAGGTATCGGTCCCGTCCCATCAACACCCCTTAACACCTGCCACATCAGCTGGCTCTAATCCTCGGCATACTGGAAGTCATCTGACCGTCGGTCTGTTGGGCCACTTCCCCTCAGCAGACCTCACTTCAAACACTGGGTGGGGGGGCAAGGGGCAGGATGGGGGGTTTAGTAGTAGAGGGCTCACACGGCCCATACCACAACCCAAAACGGTAACATGACACTCCCAGGCATGAAAAAGACCCTCCATCTGTCGGGAAGGCCAGCACGCATGTGAAATATTTCCACGTCATACTCGATCAGTATTTCATCCACGGTTGGATAACTAGGATTCGTAGTATGGAAGTACAGGCACATTGACATTCAAGTTTATGGTGTTTTGTGACCAAGCTTGCAAATTCAGTTATTTGAATATCAAATGCTTTTTTGCCCCTTTTGAAATGAATGATCAATTATTGTCATTAATCTGTTCCTCCCCACAAACATCTGTTCTTTGTGTGTGAAGAAAATGAGCACTGTGGTGCATAGAAACATAATAAAACACGCATAAAACATAAGGGGCGGACCCATGACCTGGTAGCGAGGCTGGGTTAAAATGCACCATTTTCTAGGTCCCATCAGACTACAGTGGACCCCCACATACTTGCGGTTCTGCACCTATCAACTGATTGTTGTTGGGTTTTTTTTGTTGATTTTTTTTTGGGGGGTGCTTAACGGTGACTTGGGGGAGCCACATGCTTACTGGCAGTTTTTCAATGATTTGGGGGGGGATACATTTTTTTATAAGAATGGGCATAAATCATACACACATTTTCTCTATTCCATATCCTCGGGCGGGGGTCCACTGTACGCAAAAACACAGGCCACGGCGCAGATTGCCGCATTGACCTGGAAGTGTTTGTGTTTGTGTGTGTGTGTGTGTGTGTGTGTGTGTGTGTTTTACCCTCATTCTCCTGAGTGTTTCAGTCAGGGCACATTTGCAGTACAGCAAGAATGAACTGCGTTCGCTTCACAACAGTGATTCATTTTATGATGGCAATTGGGATTACATTCCGCTAGAGTTTCGCAGAGCAGCGGACCTCTCCTTCACCATTACCCACTGAAGTTGCAGAGACAGCAGCGTCACAAAAAAAAATAAAAGGGGGGAAGCGAGCGTGGCTAAAAGCTAGGCTATATGCTCAGCCCTTCATACCTGCCCATTCCAAAATTCTTTCTAGTCAACTCCTGGTCACTCAGCAACAAAATGGGTGATCTACGACTGCGGATTACCAATCGCCGGATGGATTACAGTGTGGCAGTTATAACGGATACTTGGCTGGACTCTTTACTCCAGCAATGAGCTAGCTACCTAAAATGGTTACAAAGCTCAGCAACCAGGGCATTGGCAGCTCTCTGTGCAGCTACATAATGGACTTCGTTAGCAACAGACCTGGGAATGTTAGGATGGGAAACAACCAGAGGTGGGCATTCCGTCAGACTGACGGACTGGTCGGTCAGTCCGTCGGACACCCGTTTTGCTGACGATTGACGAATGACGGGACACCTTTTACAAAAGACGGACTGACGAATGACGGAGGGGATTTTCATCCGTCAGTGTAATTGTCATCCATTACTAACGGACCGCTAGTCCGTCACTGGCAAGACATCCATTCTGACATTTTTGGGGGGGACCGACTGACGGACCAACAGAATTCTGACGAACTAACTGACGGACTTAACTGACGGACTTAACTGACGGATAGACTGACGGATTGACTGACGAATGACGGACGGGTACCCTGGCTGCTGAGGGATAATGAATGCGAGACCAGCAAAATTTTGTAAAACAATACCTCATCAACTCACATCCTGAACACGGGGACACCTCAGGGATGTGTCCTTAGTCCCCTACTCTATATCCTCTTCATGCATGACTGCTCTCCCTTCCAACCCTCCAATATCTTCATCAAATTCTCTGATGACACCGTTGTAGGATTGATCAAGGACAATGACGGGTTAAAGCAGAAATCAACCTAAACATATTTTTTTCAAGAATATAATCCCAGTAGGCCCACTAGTTGAAACACGGCATTCTGATTAACATTGCGTTTGTGGAATATGAGTTAAGCAGCAAAATCCAACAGTTTTTAGCCATCTCAGGGCCAAGCTCAGCTTCAGAAAGCAGGTCAGCCATGATTGGTCATTACCTGAGCCCTGAGCAGTTGTGGTGTCATTTTCAGTCAACAAAAATTGAGATGGCTAAAAATGGGTGGATTAACTTTTATTCCACAAACGCAATATTTACCAGAATACCTTATTTCAAATAGTGGGCTTGCATAGAACATATTCTTGAAAAAAATATGCTTGGGTGGACTTCCTCTTTAACCTTCAAGGAGGAGGCCCGGTCGATGGACCTGAATACAGCAAAGACGAAGGAGATGGTCGTGGACTACAGGAAATCCTACAGCACTGAGTGATCACACCACCATCTATCACGATGGAATTGAGGTGGAGAAGGCGGAAAGCTTCAAGTTCCTAGGAGTCCACATCTCAGGAGACCTCACCTGGCCCATGTTATTACCAACCACCAACATCTCTTAATTGGTGAGGAAAGCAAGCCAGAGACTGTACTTCCTCAGGGAAGTACGCCCAGCCCAGCTCCTCCAACACAAGTCGATAAACTTCTACAAATCCACCATGGAGATCTTCCTGACCTATTGCACGAGTTGCTGGTTCAGCAGCTGTACCCTGAGACAGGACAGGAGGAACCTGTAGCAGATGCTGGAAGCAGCAGAGTGGATGACTGGATGTTCACCACAAGCCCTCAGAAACGCCTCCACTTGCAGACTTCTGCGGAAAGTCAGTGGGATGATTAAGGACCCCTCCCACTCCAGACACTCACTTTCCTCTCCCCGTCTTCCGGGAAATACCCAACGACACCAAAGTCTAGAACCAGAAGGCTCAAAAGCAGCTCCTACCACCAAGCTGTGAAATGCATCTGCACCCTCCTCCGCAGTAAGAACTACCTGACACGTAAGTGCAATATAAATGAACAGAATTCTGTGCAAAACTGTCATCAAAAAAAGTCTGCACAATACCTGAATACAAACAATCAGTCTGCTACCATATCATTCATAATAAAGACATTCTCCCAAATGTGAATAATTGTATGTTCTGTAAACAACTGCATGTGTTATATTATTTTTTTTAACTCAATGCTGCAAATGATGAGATGCCTGACTGATTTGCATTAGGGGCAGAGCTGGCTAAAATGTCAGCACCTTGAGATGGATGAAAACGGGTGGATCACTCTGCTTAATTCTTATTCCACAAACGCAACATTAATCAGAGTACTGTGTTTGGACATAGAACATACTGCAAAGATTTTTGACTTGAGTTCCCTTTAAAACTAAGTGAACTTGAAAAACGAAAAGTCAGATAAATACAAACTAAAACTAATCTAAACTTTAGTTTGAAATTGTTTCGTTAAACTCTGAGACAGGACTGCCCAATCAAAAAAGGCTAATTTCGGCATGGCTAGAAAGCTAGCATGTAACGTGTACTATAATTCTCGATTCTTGTGGTATACATAATTTGCCTCCTTTCATTAATTTACATGCCAGACATCCAGTATCCCTTTCCAAACATTTTCGATCCAAATTTCTCAGTTTCTCATCTTGGACAACAGCTCGGCTTTCAAGTGACACAACGAGAAGGAGCTTCCAGTCATCCTGCACAATACGCCGCAGGCCATAAACGCATGCGGCAGCAAGAACGCACCGAACCAGAGTGAGGAGGATGCTCCACTTGAAATCAAGTGTTTAGTTAAGCATTGAAAAGCTCAGCTGACAGCCCAGGAGGACAGCGTTTGGCGTCAACCGACGAGCCCACTCACATACGCATGCACGCACACAGACACACAAACACACAAACACACACAAGCCTCATTTGCTTGTTTCACACTTTGGAATAATAAGACGGTAAACTACAAAAAAAACATGCAGTATTGAACACATCAGATGGAATCGGAGACGCTAACATTGTGGTTCTTAGAAAACATGGTCCAGGAGTGGGACATGTGATCCAAAAATGTAACTTGTACAAAACCAGTTAAACATGATATATGTTTTAAATCAAACCTTCTTGCACTGTGCTACGAATAAATAAAGATAGGAGATTGTTGAATGTTGTGGTCTAGTCTGTTGTTACATAATGGTACGGTTACATGGACAATAAAAACTGAGCAACTCAAGTGCCGCATTATTTTTAAATTAATTATTTTTACACTTGAACAGCTTCGCTACCTTCCTTCAAAGATATTTTGTTGTTGGATAACTGGTACAAATAACCAATTATATATAGAATATTACCTCTGAATGGTGAACAGACGGAAAAAATGGCCATCATGTCGTTACATTCAAGGATCACGTGAACAGTGGACACCACAACCTATTGACTGTCGTGTCGCAAAATAAGAAATGCCTACAGCTGAACGGTGCACCTTTCAAATCCCGCTGATTCGCGTGCAAGAATACAAAAAAAAAAAAAAAAAAACCAGCAGACTATCTATTAAACAAACTATTAAACAAAGCTGGCCTGACTAAATGAAGCGCTTCTCAACACCAAGATGGGGCCAAAAATTATGTTTATAGTTGACAGGGCTTTGGCCTGAGTAAAAGAACAGCAAGAAGAACAGCAAGAAGGTGAATGTGAAAAAAAATCTATAACTGTTAATTAGTAAATAGTGAATCACAATGGGTGGGTGAACACTAAATCTTGAAAAACACTGAAACTTGAAAATAAAATGAAACTCATATTTTTACAGATACATTGGTTTCAGAAGGACAATTCCTACCTAATTTAAAAATCATTTTGATAGTTTTTTTCTGTAGTAATCTCATTTCCTGAGAATGTGAATTTGGGGTTTTTGTTCGCTGTTAGCAATAATCAACAAACATATTAGAAAAGAAATCATGAAATATTTCACTCAATTGAGTCAATGACTGATTATCACTTACTGATATGCACCTGTGTATAGACTGGACATTGATAGTTTAACAGTTTACTGGCATATGGACACAGATGGGAAGTAACAAAGTACAAATACTTCATAATTGTACTTGAGTATTATTCCAGTACTTTGTAATTGTATGTATTTTTTGAATCCTTTTTACTTTTATCCTTTACATTTTAATACCAGTATCTGTACTTTTTACTAATATACATTTACTCATATATATACATACTCATATACATTTTCAAAACAGGGTCGTTACTTTTGTTTTACATTGATGCGTGACGATTAAAAAATAAATTAGACCAATGTTCGATGCTCCACCAATCATATGAAGGGTGACACCCAGTCCTGGAAATCTCAGCTCCTAGCTCTACCTGAAGCTATGACATCACCCGAGATGATTCTATGCTACCCACTACAGAAGATAATTGAATAGGAAGGTGAGAAGAAGTAAAATGATCAGCGACGTGAAGTGTGTCGACGTTGAAACTGTCAACAATATGGGCTCAACTCAGAACGAGCCAGCGCCAGCGAGTCAGTAGCTGGCTGATGCCCACCCATGGCCTTACCTGCAAAATAATGTTCGCATTTGTCAACTCAAACAATGATTCTTACCGAATCATTGTGTCCTGTGTAAACCTAGTCAGCTTGCCACCTACAAGAATTCCCCGTCCAATCTGAGAAAACATATGGAGGTAAAGCTAAATTATTACCCTTTCGTTAGCTTGGCCCTGGTTAATGACGTTAGTTTTATACTGTTTGAATGAAAAGCAGTTCGTTCATAAAAACCTGACTTCCAGAGTGGGTCTACCTGCATCACATCACATTACAGTTTAAAACAATCCAGTCAATTTAAAGGGTGTGTTAAGTGGCAACCTTTCAAATGTAATAGCCTTCAAATTATATGACAAGAGGAGTTAAAAAGACTTTATACTTTTACTCACAAAATACATTTCAGAGCCTGTACTTTTTAACTTTTACTTGAGTACGTTTTAGAATCTATACTTTTACCAAGGTAATTTTGTATACAAATGATTGTACTTTTACTCAAGTACAGAATGTCAGTCATGTCAGTACTTTTCCCATCTCTTCATATGAATACATTAAACCAGCCCATTTGACCTCTTCACATGACACAAGACAAATCACTGATATCGGGGCCCTCAGTAAGGCGAACAGGAGTGCTTAGCAACATGCTAATCACCTTGTGATTATTTAAACAATCATTCTATCTTTTCCGGAGCGACGTATCACTTTTTTCCTAATAATTGAGCTTGGAACACTGGATCGCTTCACGAAACCCGACAATAGAACGCCTGTGCTCCAATGACCCCATGATGCATTTGGTGAAACATGGGGGGTCATCGATTTAATAATGGCTAAAAGTAGTAGTGTGAACAGCAGAAGCCAATTAAAGGCTTCACATGCTCACACAAACACACACACACTCCTCTTACAATCAACAGAAACACATCTGTTTTAACCCGTGGTTATTTTTACATGCTCTATTTCCAAGGTCTTGTCTGTTCTCCCAGGTCACAGGCTTCCTTTTGCCGGATTCTTGGATGCTACAGCGAGGAAAGCTGATTGCGGTTGGAGTTCAAAGGGTGATTAATTCAATTTAACTAGAATGTGCACAGAGTGGGAAAACAAAATAAAGAAAATGCAGCATTTCACCCCTGTTGGCAAGTAAATATTGTATATACTATTATTCATGGACCAAAACATAACAGAAGAACAACTGAGCTACTACTAAACACCAGTCTAAGAACACTCATGTACTGATAACATACACCAGGGAGTGTCAAGTTCTCTGAGAGGTTGCTTGGACTGTATAGAAAAATGGGGGGGACACACACACAGCATTGATTCCATCACGCGGAACAACAACACACAAATAAACAGCAAATGTGGAGAAGATCAAGGAGGGCATTACGGCCTGCTGTCTTTACCACCATAGAGTTATGGAGACCAATTTGAGTCAAGCAGAGTCTGAGGGACGCTGCAGCAAAGTGGAGACTTTGGAGTGTAATACTTCCATGAAAACAAAAGGCAGACTACACTGTGTGTGGACTACTTGTCAGCCAATCACAGGGCACATACAACACCAACAGCGGAGAATGAGGGTCTCCTGCATAAGGTGACTGAAGAGCGTTACATCAAAGTGGAGACTGTGGAGTATAACACTGCCATCAAAGTCAAAGGCAGACTGCATCGTGGACTGGTCGACAGCCAATCACAGGGCATATAATGGCATACTGTACGTACAACACCATTGTCATTTGTAGTTATTTCTTTTACAATGACAAATTTGCTCGACACACGAGCTACCAAGCAGTGGTCTATAAATTTCAAGACAGAGGGCCTTATGCAGCAACATGGAAACTGCGGAGTACAGTGAAGGTAACAGTGACGGGGTAATGTGTCATTTTCGTGTTATTTTCCCTAATCATTCTTTGGCTATAAGTTAAAAAACAAAAAACAACAGAAATCTAGGTAAGTTATTCGAATGGATTCTGATTTTTCACTCAGAAAAAGAAGAAACAAGAAAATGAGGCACTTCGGAGCAGGGCCAATTTGGAGATAGGAATGCCCATTTTTTTTTTACATAAAAATTGATCTTGTGTTGACGATAGGATGATTCTGAGTGACTAAGAGGAGGGCAGATGTGTGTCAATGAACGCAGCAAAATGGCCACATGGCCCGGGTAGTAACCTTCAGATCCATGCTGCAGAGTCATCCCTAGCTTCTCTGAGCAAGGGCAATGTAACGCGTGTCCTATTGTCGTCACTATTTAAAAAAATAACAAACATAAAAATCGTCATCATAATGATAACAGAAACACGCTGTTATAGTGAAACGCTGGCGACCTTGCGCACAGTGATGCACAATTTTGCCACGACTACGCAAGGATGTGAACGCACCACATGGCCAGCCAATACTCCATTTAATGTCACGTTTACCATATAAATAATAATAATAATAGCACCGTTTAATGTAGGCTATATGTTTATATTTACGGCATTATACGTTGAAGATGTTCGCTTTTACTTGTTTTCTTAATATCTTCTGTTTACTCACGGGTTTTACATTTTAAAGGACATTATAATAAAAGGAAAAATACAGGTGGGGGAGACACTTACTCTCGCCATATGAAGTCCTTATGCATATGGTGGAAAGGGTCGTCAACACAGCCCAAAACAACACAGTGCTGTTGGCCATCAGTAGTTTGTCAGCTTTCATGTTCCTTATTTCATTAAAAAAAAAAAAAATCACAATTAAAAAAAAAAGAAAAATCCAAGGGGAAGCTCCAGAACGATGGTGGGCCAATTGTAGTCCAAATGGCTGGGTTGGCTCCTCGTCCACTGGGATTTTAATTAGAAATAAATGTTTAAAAATAAAAATTGTACATATATATATATATTTTTAATGCACGTTGTATTATTTCCTCCAAAGTGCACTGACTGCTATGAGAGCAGCAACACGATGATGGTAGTCCCCGTCTTCAGTCTCCATGTCTTCTTCCAATAACAACAACAACAAGGCCTCAGAATTGGGTTCTATCCACAATATATCAGCACTTAAATTCGACCCTCATCGTCACCATCCTCATCATCAGCAGGCGTTAAAACCTCTCGTTAGCGTGGAGCAAAAAGACCAAAAAAATAAATTAAATAAAACAAAATTTAAAAGAAGAAGAGTGAGAAGTGGCGTCTGTGGTTACACTGGGGGTTAAAAAAAATGAATGAAAAGACCGCCTGGTGGATGTCTTGGCGCCGGGAAGCCAAGCGAGCAGCACCGGTGTTTGGTGCCCGTCGTGGTCGTGCCAGTGAAGGTTTAAGGGTGGGCTCGAGGAAAACGTGCCACGCAACAGAAGAGTGGGGCTGAACGCGTGGTTACGCACGCGTCTTCTTCCACTACCAACGTCTTTTTCTTCTTCTTTCGTCGTCTCAACAGGGGTGAAAACAAGTCCACGTTGCAGCTGCTAAAATCCCACGATGAGAGTGCTCGTGTGTGTTAGTGGGTCTTCTGTGGAATCTCTGCTGTAAACAAGAGTCGGCTTCTCTCTCTCTCACACACACACACACACACACCCACACATTCGCGCACACACGCATAGTGCTCCGAGTAAGGTGGCCGGGTGGAAAAAGCGTAGTGGATTTCGCTCCCAGCAGGGATGGATTCCAATAGCCGAGACGTTTGGGATGGACATTTATTCGATATTCATCTTGAGGACTATGTACTCGTGCACTTTTTTGTCCTCACTAGTTAGACAATTAGAGGCACGAGTTGAACAACTAGGTCGCACCAGCAGAATGACTGTGTGTTAGTAATAATAATATTAGTGATGTTTTGGACCTAGTAGTACACAATTAGCTCCTATTGAACTGTTGTGCTGCACTAGATACACTGCAGGGCCGAAATGGTAGGCATTTGTCGCAGCAGTATCGTTCTAGACCAGGAGTCCGTTCCACAAAGCAGGTTCAACAAACTCTAGTCTAATCCTGTAGTCCGAGTTGACCTACACTGAGATAGGAAACTCTGAGTTTCCGGTTCCAGAACATCTGATTTGAATCCATTTCCTCAACTCACAGTATCTTCACCTGGAGTTAAGCGCGTGCACCACAACTATGAAAAGACAGCATGAATGGAGCCCTGATTCGCCGAGTCACCATGGCAACGAGGGAGGGGCGTGGGAGAAGCGGAGGCTTATTTCATTTAGATGCAATCTCGCGGGGAGAAGCGCACTTAACAGCTCTTGAAATATAATGACCTCGGCTTAATCTCATATGGGTGCTATGCCTAATGGACTTCTCATAAAATGACTCCGTTTTTGTTTGATGACAGACGGGAGGAAGGCAAACTCACCTAAACTCAAAAACAAAACTCAAAACACAGACCATAACACCTGCGAACGGAATGAATGAGGAAATGATATGGAGTGCGTGGCTCTGAAAGAATTAGGCAGAGACAGAAAGAAACTCAAGGTTCATTGAGTTAAACCTGGTCCCGACCAGGCTAGGTTCAGAGAGTCTGTTGCTGCGGTAACTGCAACCGAGAGGTTAAGTTACCTCTCTCTCTGAAACTGGCTAGATGACTACCCCTCTTTCGCTGGTTTGAGTTACCTCACTTTTTTAAACGAAAGAGTCAGAGTTTCCCTCATTTCAAGGTCAGCAGACTCTTGAGTTTTCACTAAACCTGCTTTGTGAAATCTAGACCATATTACTAGCACCAAAGTGTGCCTAGTAGTTTTGATTCACTAGTAACATGTACTGTATGTGTCCTACTAGTATGTAGGGCTGAATGATTTTGAAAAATACAGTAATGCCTCTCTACTTTGTGTTTTTTTTATATATCGCGGATTCACTCGATTGCAGATTTTCATTTGTGACGTTAACTTCGTGTATTACAGTTTTACCTCGCTATTTTGGTAGTTTTCTTCCTATTTTTCTTCCAAGTCAGACAAGTCAAGAAATGAACATTAGGGTCGCGTTCGGTAATTTACTCTGGCACCCGCGCACTACTGTGTGAGTCGGTGTGTTTCGCAGAGGCAAAGCGCACTCCCTTCTTATTAGTTTCCACGTTCCAAAGGCAGCGTATGTTCTATACCAATCAGCTCGTGCTTCAACTGTTTCCATCTGGAATGCCTGACGCACTGGGGGCGCTGGGCGATATTTGAAACGAAAGACTCATCGTGGCATGGAAGCCTCACCGCGGGGGGGAAGACGACTACATAAGAGGAAAAAAATGGGCTTCCGACTATGCTTGGTCCGACTATTTTTTTAAATTTCCCGTCTGTCGTTTATCACCTACAAAATGGACGTCCCTTATAGGCGGATAGGAGGAATGACAACTCTGTTTTGGGTGCACTCTGAATAAACGGACGGCACTTTTGAATGTTCTGTTCGGAAGCTCATGTTATTCAAATGTGCCGTTCAGTTAGTCAGAGTCGAGACAGATGAGCGGATAATAAACAGCTGTGTTCAGAAGTTGTGAGCAGAATGCGCTCAGCCACCGACAGCACGACAAGTACGACGAAACATCGGCAAATAAAATGTTAAAGTGTTTGTTAAAGTTTATCTTAAAATATCTTACCTTAGCTAGAATCCCACGTTGCATTTTATACAAAGGTCCTTGTTGATGTTATTGAGCAAAGCGAAAGTTAATTTGTCATGACTACTTCCGGCGACAGTGCTTCTTCTTGGTGGTCTTAAAAGAAGAGGGAAGAGAGAAAAAGAAGATGACTCCACCAGGCTTGTACCTTTGGCTAAAATGCACCAATTCTAGGATGAAAATAAAAACGTTGACATTTATTATTTTTAGCCAACGTTCCATCGTAATAGTCCTCTTCCCGGCTTGTAGAGCACATTCCTCTCACAGCCTGCAACTTGGTATTTATTCTTCATTTTGCATTTTTAAAGTTAAATTTGTTGTGTAACAGGTATTTAGAAGGGTGGGAACCATGTTGGGGAGTTTGCAACGGCGTAATAAAGGCATAAATCCCCCCTAAAATAACAATTAAAAAGAATAATAATAATAAAATTAAAAAGTCAACCTCTACTTCACGGTTTTTCACCTTTGCTGGGAGGTTCTGTTCCCCATTGACCGCAATAAACGAGGGAAAAAATAGATTTTTTTATTTTTATCTAAATTTTGCAATTGCAATTTCATATATCATCGCTGTCCTGTGAAAAACACTTATGTCCGTTTTATTCAATTTTCTTATTTTTACGTGTGTGGTGTTTCTGCGTTATAGACATCGCATTAACGTAAACATTATTTAAAATTTAAAAATTTTTAAAAAGTGTTTTTCACAGGACAGCGACGATATGATGATTTTTTTCAAGGTCCTCTCCTCTTGTAGTTTTTTTTTTTAACAAACACAAGCAATATAATAATCTGTATTACAATAAGCAATATCAGATTTATAATGCATACATGTTTTGGTCTTATAGGCAGGCCACCCCACCGCACCCCACAACCCCCCAATCCGTCTATGTATCGGTTAGGCCCCCCTGCTGGAGATAAAAAATCCTGGAGCTGTCCCTGCTTATAGGCTTACGCTAAAATAAAGGCATTTGAACCATGAATTCATATGAAAGACAGTTTATGTACGGTATGTACTTAAATGACAGGTGTTAATTTACTAAACAGTTGGACTTGCAATCTTTTAAGCATTCACTATGACACCTTCACAAAATACTAACAAACAAGTGAAGTGTAAACATAAGTTAGTAAATCATAAATCGGTTTACAACAATAATGCAAACAAATCTGTGGCTTTATCTCTTGAACTTTTCATGTTTCATGAAACAATCTAATGTAAACTTTTGGACTGCACTTCTTAAGCACTAAATGTATCTAGACACTATTTAAATAAATATCCTATGTACAGTATAATATACATAATTATAAAAGAAAATAAGCCTACCAAGTTACCGACCAAAACTAAGATGAGGTTTTTGTTTTCTCTTTAAATTGCAACTTTTGCTTTTTGAAAATTGCATTCTACTAAAATGTGATGCAATTTGAATTCGATTAACTAGTATGCCAAAGTTGCCTTATACTAGTGTGCAGGAATGTAATGCAGGAGAAGGCAGAAGATGGAAAAAAATATTACTAGTAACACACAGTCGCGCTCTACTGTATCATTGTGCAATAATGTGCTGAATTGTCTTACTAGTGAGGACAAAGAGCGTACGAGTATGTGAACCTTGGGTTGGATAGCAACAATATTGAACAAAATGTTCAAACGTCTTTCCATACACTAATGGTTGCCTCAACTCTTCTGGTATTCTGATTGCGAATCTCAAATCATGTAGCGCATATATGAGCAGAATACATCATGGATGAACGAACATATTTTTAGTAAATTTTTCCTGTAGTCTGGTTGTAATGAAGTGGACCTCTCTCACAGCTTCAGTAGCACAGGGGCTCTGTAATGCCATAGTGCGAGCTCCAAGCAAAATGTCACATATGGAGTCAATAATAATAATAATAATAATAATAATAATAATAATAATAATAATAATAACAATAATGATAATAATATGTTAAAAAGTAGGTCACGACTGATGGATTTGTGTGTTAGAATTACATGTGACGTCGATGGGGCATCCAGAAGTACATTTGCGGTAAAAGTCTTGGATACAAATTCATTCCTCGGGTTTCTTTTCTAAACCCACCTATTTTTTAAATTGTTGTTTACAGTTAAGTGTCTTAAGACTTAAAGTAATTATCTATAATCTTATAATTAAATATTATACTATAACATAATATAATTGTAATATAATATATTGTATTAATATATAGTATAATTATATCTCGTAATTATCTACAATAATTGAATTTATTCGGGAATACTGACATTTTATACTGACATAGGTCCTTTAAATGGTCTACTGTCGACCTCTCTTGTACTCACAACGTCATTACAGGGATGCCGGAGGTTGTGGCACTCAACATCTACTCGGACGTAGTACAGCGCTGCGATCACTCAAAAACTAGGCTACTAAAGTGTTCTTTGTATGAACCGCAAAAGCTGCAAGCAGACTAGTTGGATGATTTCCTAAGGATCCTCATCCAAGTCTGCTTGCAGGCAGCTTTTAGTCTTGCATAATATTAACATGAACAGAAGTGTGATTCGGTTAGTTGGTATTGATATTTCAGGCTTTCGATGGACTAAACGGTGACGTAAATTAAATATTGCAAGTGGACAAAGATTTTGTTGAAAGTGTTCTACAGCAGCAAGTCCTTGGCATAGACGCCTTCAGAGTCCCCAGGTCCAGGTTCACTTGCAGTCCCAGATCTTCCAACCAGAGTGACTATGTGCAACGTGGTGTGGAGAAACACACGGTACTAAATGTTTGTTGGATATGGGAGTACCTTCATGGCAAAATCAAATACAGTACAACTGTAAAAAAAAATACATTTTAAAGGTTCCTCATTTACGCTGTAAAAACAGAGACAGAAAAATCTCTCTCTATAGCCCTATATAATTTTTTTTTAAGAATCATATAGCCTCAGCGGGATCAAGCCTTTGTGCGTAAGCTAATACAAACGCTTACAATGTTATTGTATCGCCCTCTGCTGCCTTAACCAAGTCGTTACAGTTACAAGCATTGCCCAGAAAATGACAAGAGCTTCATGCCAGTAATGTATGAACATGAAAAGTGTTATTAATAATATTTAATTTTTGGAAAGCATAATCCTCAATACAGTCAACCTTTAATGAGCACAGCCACCAAAATAGTATATTTAAAAAAAATCCAGTTGGGTACATGTTTTGGAATACGTCAATCACATCACGTGGATCAGTTCTAATTGAAAGTCTCGAGAGAGGTGCATTAAGGAAAAAGGCTGTGGGTTGAATGTGGGTTCAAACATTAAGATCAGAATCATGAGAAATCATTAGTTTCCCTAATATTTTGTGTTCAAGCTCAGGGGTCCATTGACCAAAATATTTAATACATTGTAGCAGGGGCGGAGCCAGAATGTGGCTAATGGGTGGGCCTGGAAACATCCTGGTGGGCCTGAATATTTCTCTCACTGACCACACTTCTCCTGTCCCAACACATTGTATGTTCAAATAAAATGACAAACTGACAAATGACAATGACAAATACGGAGTTCAGATCTTCCTTTGACAACCACAATAACCAATATTCAATCAAATAAAAAAACCACAACAAAATGCAAATTAAAAAATAATTTAATAATTATTTAAAAATTGACATTTTTTTTCATGAATCTGACTGGGTGGGCAGTCTGATGGCTCCGCCCCTGCTTTGTAGATGAAAGTACAGTATAGAAAATAAGTAGGCAGGTGCACATAAATATGCTTAACCTAAGGTTTGGCAGAAACTGTGAGCCTATAGGCTCTATTAAAGACATAGTTCTTTTCATCATTGGATATTGGTATTGGTGTCCCCTCCTCTTCTATGGCTTCCACTTCCTCTTTGAATGCATTTAACACATTCCAGGACTGAGGAATGAGCTGGCGAGAGAAGCCCTGCTGGAATAGCCAAGACATGAGAATGATGGCTGCCAGAGAAATGAGCACAATCAGTGTCCTGAAGGGAAAGTACTGCGCAATGACGCCATCTTCCTCCCTCCAACCCGGGTAGAGCAGCACAGGAGGGATGCCGAGCGCTGGCTCTCCACTCAGCACGCGCAGCAGCAGCGCTATCACATAGGCACTGATTGCACCGTAGCAATTGGCAGAACGGAGGTGCACCACACAAGCCAGCTGCGGAGCCACAATGCAGTAGAGTAGGTCGTTAGCTAGTACCCAGAGAGCAACTATGCTGCTCTTGTTAAAGGCCAGACCGGTCCCAGCCAGGCCCACCAACAGAACACTAATCCTGATCACCCACTTCAGCTCCCTTTCTGATGCCTGTGGTTTAAAAAACAACAACAAAAGAATCATGAATGAATACACTCACGCACCGCACTCAAATAGACTCACACACAGAAACACACACATACTTGCTTTCTCAAGGTTGTCTTGTAAATGTTTTGAGTGAACAAGGACCCTGAAGACAGCAATACCGAGTCCATGGAGGACATAACTGCTGCTGCTAGAGCGCCAGTGCCTAACACTGATACCCAAGCAGGTGTGATGTAGGACAGAGCCAGCGGCAGGACATTTCCTGCCTCTCCGCGCTCATAAGGTGGGGGTAGACCGTATTCTGTCTGGTTCCAGTCTTACAGGAGAGGAAGAGAACATGCAGAGATAAAGAGGGAAAAGAAATCATTGTAATTCAGGACAAAATTATGTAAGTGGACTGGTTAGTTCTTAAGTCGGGTGTTCTAGTTTGTGTGTGTACCTGTGGAAGCAGCTAGGGCTCCAATGATCACTGGGGGGATTCCCATAATAAACACACAGACACCAGCAATAAAACAAGTGACCTGAGCCTGGGCCGAGGAGGATGCTGCAAGAATCCTCTGGAATAGAGGCTGACAAGCCAGTCCTCCTATACCCTAAAGGGCACATTATCATGCTGAGTTCATCAAGTATGTCATTTATTATCAGGGGTGCATATAAGCGGTGCGCCGTGTGCATGGGCACTGGACACGAATGGAGATATGATTTTTTTTGCTTGCGGGGGCCGTCGGGGGGGTCAAGGATATCCCAGGCGGTCCGCAAAGCAAAACGTTTTTTTATACAAACCCCCAAAAATTCTTCAGAAATCACTGAAACATTCATTATATCGCCGCTGAGTTGTGAAAAACACTTATGTCCAATTTTTTTTTGGGGGGGGGGGGGGGGGGAGGATGTAATCTTCACATTAACAACATTCACGTAAAAATAGAAACGGGTAGAAATGTGGAATAACATTCCCGGAGAAAATCCCAAAATACCCTTATGTCAATTAACTGGTCTGGCATCTGGGGGGCGGGGACTGTTGTTCACTGTTGGCAACTGAGGACGGCAACGAAGGAGGCTACCCTCTCATCAACCGAGGTGATCCCCAACATTCGGGCGCCAAGCCGCGGGTCAATAGCTATGCCCACATCTGCTTGACGCTTCTCACCGTGGGCAACTCCAGAGTGGAAGCGAGTCCAACCCTTCTCAAAAGGACTAGTAAGAGCCCAAGCTGTGTGTGGAGGCGATCCCAACTATACCTACTCGGAACGTCTCGATTCTGCATACACCTCAGGCTCCTTCGCTGCCAGAGAGCTGACCTTCAATGTCTCTAGAACAGGGGTAGGCAATTCCGGTCCTGGAGGGCCGGAATCCTGCATGTTTTCTGCGTCACCCTGCTGCAACCCATCTGATTCAAAGATCAGGATCGTTATCCATCTTCTGCAGAACTTGCTGATTATATGATCATTTGAACCAGGTGTGTTGCAGCAGGGAGGGATGGAAAACAGTCAGGTCACCGGCCCTCGAGGACTGGAATTGCCCACCCCTGCTTTAGAGCCAACTTCTGTAGCCGGGGATCACACCGCCAAAGTCCCCACCTTCAGCCGCTGCCCAGTTCTCACTGCAACGTTACACCGCCCCAAAGTTGATGAGTAAAGTGCCACAAATTCCATTCCGGGCTGTGCCCAGCTGGGCCCCTTGGGTGTAAGCCCGGCCACCAGACCCACCAGGCACATGTCATCAAGCCCCACTTCCAGGCCTGGCTTCAGAGGTGGACCCCGGTAACCCGCGTCCCGGCGTGGGAAAACTTTGAACCACCCTTGTTCTTTGGATCATGACCCACAGCTTGTAACCATAAATAAGGACCATAATCAAGATGTCTTTGAGCCGTGCTTTGTCTGTTCCCTCACCTTGAACCTGTTTGTCAAGGGTGACCCAGCCAAATGCAAAAAGCCCCAGACAATTTAGCTCCTATCATCATTCGAACACAAAAACTCCTCCACCACGATAATGTGACGGCTGTGACGGGAGGAGTGTATATGGCATATTAACATTTATATAAAGACTTCTGATAAAGTAAAATTGATCTGACCAGTACGAAAAAGTCATCTGTCCACTTTCCTGCGTCCTCAAGCTTCACATGTCCTACCCAGGAAACGATGTTTGATTGGTTGAAATTGGTTGTTTGTGAGAGGTCAGCCACCGCAGGACTGAGAATCATAAATGGAATACAGAGCCACTGAAACAAAGAAACAAACACTTGTTAGACCTAGCAAAATTTAAAACAAATAAAAACAAAGGGAAAAAAAACGAATTTTCAATGCCCTGACATCCCCTAACAGAATTACTTAAATCACACAACCTTTGTACATTTTATTTGATAGCTCACCAGACTGACGAATATGAAGGACAGTTGGATGACATCAGTGTATGCAACTGCGTACAGGCCTCCTAAAAAAGTGTAGCTGATAGAGACAGCCGCAGAGATTGGGATTGAGAGTGTAGATGATAGATCAAGGACGATGCTCATCGTCCCCCCTGGAATGGAAATCACGCACAATATCAAATTGAAAATGCATGCGAATCAATCCCTTTGATTTTGGTACCCTCACTTCTGCCATCATTCACAGACTATAAACTTACAATTACTAACCTAGAGCAGCAAGGATGCAGGCCACCCACAAAACATCACTGATCAGAGCAGGAATTAATATTGCTGTAGTGAAAAATTGGCCATAGCGTTGCTGAAACGGGTCCAACATGGTCACATAGCGTTTGGACCTCATTGGTTTGGCAAAAAACAATCCTGCTGGAAAAAACACAAAACATACCGGACCAATAAGTGTCTTACGCAACAACAACCAGTGGCGGTCCTAACTTGAATAATGGTGCCCTGTGTGAACCCACTTTGACACCTGTCTCCACATCCACCCACACACAAAGACACAAAGGATAAAAATCAGAGCAGTGTTCAATGGCAGAGCAGCCTGTGTTTAATCTTTATTATTATTATTAGTAGTAGTAGTAGTAGTAGTATTTATGAACAATCGTAATGCGCAAGTTTTTATTCTATTTTGTGGTTTTATAACAGCGAATCTTTTTATTTTATATCAAATTGAATTGTAACTTACTCTCTGTTAAAACTACCGGTAAATAAAAAAACCTAGTCTTATGCATTTGAGGCTTATTGCTGTACCAAACCCGTACCGAACCACGACCCCCATAACGAGGTATTTTGGGGGGATTTTTGTGAACCGTTACACCCTTAATATATATATATATATATATATATATATATATATATATATATATATATATATATATATATATATATACATATATATATATATATATATATATATATATATATATATATTTATATATATATATATTTATATATATATACATATATATATATATATATATATATATATATATATATATATATATATATATATATATATATATATATATATATATAAACATCCGCACTCACAATCACACCTATATATATATATATATGATATATGTACCGGTTCGGTACGTTCCTCGGTATGGGGGTCGCGGTTCGGTACGGGTTTGGTACAGCAATAAGTCTTAAATGCATAAGACTAGGTTTTTTTATTTACCGGTAGTTTTAAAAGAGAGTAAGTTACAAGTGTACCACTACACCATCAGCGACCCCTTATATACTGTACATATATTCCGTTCACCGCCATTGGGCCTAATGTGA
This sequence comes from Filicampus tigris, assembly GCF_054856515.1. Classification (NCBI taxonomy): domain Eukaryota; kingdom Metazoa; phylum Chordata; class Actinopteri; order Syngnathiformes; family Syngnathidae; genus Filicampus; species Filicampus tigris. The sequence continues at coordinate 15,902,341 of NC_141220.1, forward strand.
GCCACATTTCACCTTACCCGATTCAAGTCTGCAAAGTATGCTTCTTAAATAATATCCTCAGCCATTATCCTGTAGTGTGGGATGCATTAAGAACGGAAAGCACAAAGGCTTCTCGTTTTATACTTACCAAGAAAAAAATTCAAAAAATATGCAAGAGGCCCGAAAGCCCAGGCGAGACCTTGAGATGGAGTGTAAACAGCCTCGGCAGTCCCTAAAATGGAACCTCCCCCAACCCACGTTGCTGAAAGAAAAGACAAATAAGTAACAAAAGCCAGGGGCGCAAAAAAAAACAAAAAACATTCACTAAGTTACAAATGTGAGAAGGAAAAAAGTCTTACCTGTCATGGTAAACACGCCAATCACGATGTTGATGTTGCGTCCCCCGATGATGGCGACTTCACTCTTTCTGCCAGAGCATGTTTTCTCCACTTGCTTTGACTTGCGTGAGGCCAAGATCCCAGTTAGCAGGATAACCAAATAAAAGACTCCCACAGCTACAAGTCCAGACACATGCACTGCCATGCTTGCAAAATGGCCATAACAATCACAAGGTTTACAAAATGGGTGTGAGAGTATTAAAACATCCAATTTAGTTAATCAAATATAACCATTTAAATTATTAGTGTGTGGCTTTCCACAGCAGCACATTTGAAGCAACAGTATGGACACAAATAGTAGTACCGGTACATTTTTTACATACAGTTTGCGGTGTCTCTTGGGCAGTAAATCCTCCTTTGTGTTGCCATATACTAGAGTCAGAGTGTAAACTACTACACGTTATGTCCTTGTCATTACCAATTTGTACCCAAGTTTTACTCAGGCTGTTTCGAGCTTGAAAGTGAGTGCCAAGAAATCTTCCAGAAATGTGATCGTACTGGTGGATGTTGCCAGCAAGTTTTACCCCAGAAAAAGGTAACAAGATGCCACCGTTCAAAAACATTCACACTTACTCGAGTTGAAAATATCAAGTCAATCACGTGTGTTCATTCACCTTGAAATGAATTCGAATTTGATGAACTCAAACTCAAATTCAGGCGTTCAAAGGGCTTCTGCTGTTGTCGATTCTTCTTTTAAAATCTGCCTCCCAGCCACCTCCCAAGCAGTTTATCTTCTATCAGATCCATCACTACGGGTGGGCCATAGAGGGCCGTGCCCGCCCATCATGACGCTTGCACAGCGACGCCCCCCCCCCCCCATTTGAGGCATGGAATTCTCAAATTAAACTTCCTTATTATTATTATTATTATAGGGCGGCACGATAATCAACTGGTTAGCATGTCAGCCTCACAGTTGAGAGGTCGTGGGGTCTTTATTGTCTTAGGGTGGTTCCTAATTGTATACAACCACCCTTTATGTAACATGTAGCATCGTGTTCGAAGACGGTGTGTGTGTGTGTGTGTGTGTGGGGGGGGGGGGTGGGTGGGTGTGTGTGTGTGTGTGTGTCTGAAACTTCATTGTTATAATTATATTCTGTCCCAAGCCTAAACGTCTTACCCCGGGATGCTCTTCGATAAGAGCATCGTTTCCATTTTGCAGCTGTGTCCTTCTCACATTCCACTTCTTCACAAGCAACTTCGACCTACAAGATTAAAACAAGTTTATAATGCTGAATAAATGCCTTACAATACGTATAAGAGTAAATACGGGATATCTTATGTGCAATTATTTTAACAGTGAGCTGGAGCCTATCCCAGCTGACATTCAGGCAAGACGCAGGTTAAACCCTGAAATGGTAAGCAAAGCATGTGTCACTATTGATGTTGGTTAATGTCATACAAAAAGTGAGTGGGTGTGTCCGTATGTACATTATGTGTTCATATCAAACTTACCGTTTCTTTTTTTAGAAAGTCCACATTCTGTAATATTGTGATGAGGCCTGATAGCGCTTGGAGGAACCAGTAGGCAAGTCTGGTGGACTTGCAGCCTTGGCAAGTGTGTATGAGTTATTTACCACAACTCTTGTGAGACCTGCAGGAAGTCTTTGATCCATGCGTTTTCCTTTTTATTCATTTATTTATCTTTTTGTTTAACCCTACCTCAAGACTACAGGCAAGGGCTCCTGCATTTATTTATTTTTTCTATTTTACTAAGTTCATTTTCAAACAAACAAAAAATGTACTTAAAATTGTTGACTTTTCAAGACTTTTGAACAGTTGGTTCTTACTCTTTAACATTCTGTTGCATTACGTTAGTCTCTTTCATTCATTCATTATCCATACCGCTTATCCTCACAAGGGTCGCGGGCGTGCTGGAGCCTATCCCAGCTGTCTTGGGGCAGTAGGCGGGGGACACCCCGAATTGGTTGCCAGCCAATCGCAGGGCACACAGAGACAAACATCCGCACTCACAATCACACCTAGGGGCAATTTAGAGAGTCCAATCAACTTACCATGCATGTTTTTGGAATGTGGGAGGAAACCGGAGTACCCGGAGGAAACCCACGCAGGCACGGGGAGAACATGCAAACTCCACACAGGGAGGCCGGAGCCGGGATCAAACCAACAACCTCTGAACTGTGAGGCAGACGTGCTAACCAGTCGACCACCGTGCCGCCTACCAATGACTCTTAACCCTGAATTATAGCATCTTTGAAATATAGCACCATTAACTCCTGGAGTAAACACTGGATTATCCACGAGAGGTGTCAGATAGTAAAACGTGGGAGTTCCTAAAGTATATTTATTCATGTCTCGCCAAACTCTTATAGTGTTGTCAAGAAGAAGATTATTATGTACTGTCTTTCTCTTTCTCACAAATTGATTTATCAAGGAATAAGGTGTACATGCCCAGGTTTCAAGCGGATTATCATTTCCTTTCAAATATGCATTTACCCAGTCATAAATAATTCTACTAAGGCATGCCCAATTGTAATGCAGGATATTAGGAAGAGCCATTCCTCCTTTATTTTGGGGTAACTGTAAAATTTTAAAACTCAGTCTGGGATTCTTCCCTCTCCAAATAAATTTAGAAAGATCTCTTTCCACCTCTCTCACCGTTTTCTTCGTTAATAGAATAGGGAAAATGTGTAATGGGTAAAGAATTCGTGGCAACACATTCATTTTAATTAAATTGAATCTTCCCATCCAAGACACCGGAAGATCCATCCATCTGGTGAGATCATTTTTAACAATTTTAAAGACAACATCAACATCACACGCGTTACGAAGTGCAGGTTTGTCAAATGAAGCAGATGACTACATGTCTGGTTAAACGTTCTGTTGCGCTGAAATAAAAATAAGAATTAATAAAACACTCGAGCACCAAACAAGTTTTGAAATAAAAGTACAGTTTAATGGCAATTAACCAACATTATGATGATCGCACCACACAATAGTTGCAGTAAACAGAAAGGATAATACACATGTGTATTGTAATAAAAGTTTTCAAATAAAGTTGTCCCATGTACACAACAACGTCATCTCCCAGCTGCTGCAGACCAGGGCGCCTCATCACGATCTGGCGAGGGACTGTAAGTTTGTCAGAGCTCGATTTGTTTTCATGCGCTTGCCCCGAGTACTTGCATGGACTTGACATTAGCCGTTAGCTTGGAGAAACGGATGCCAAAGAAAGCTTGTCCCCGCGAGCACGAAAGGAGTAGTGTTGGTTAGTGGTTCCTTCCTTGGCGAATCGCGAAACATTCATAGCATGACTCAGTTCACTCACTGACAACATAGAGTTCTCGTTCGCGTGAGCGAGAAATGGCAGCGACAAGTTAACTCACTGAATCGTTGGTGAACGGGAAATGACATCACTGAGTCGTTGGTGAACGGGAAATGACATCACTGAGTCGTTGGTGAACGGGAAATGACATCACTGAGTCGTTGGTGAACGGGAAATGACATCACTGAGTCGTTGGTGAACGGGAAATGACATCACTGAGTCGTTGGTGAAAAGGAAATTACATCTCCGATTCCTGCAGCGACACGTTCACTCACTGGATCGTTGGTGAACGGAAAATTACATTACTGATTCCTTCGTGAACGCCAATAGCGTGGCAGTATGTTCAGTAAATTGTAAAGTTTGCAGGGATGGCAACACGACTGCGGAGACAGCACCCAAAAAACTACGCCGACAGCCAATGCAAACTGAGATCACACATGGTAGCCAGAGGTAGCCGCTAGCTCCAAGCTAACACAACCCACAGTAACACAGTCATGTAACAAGCATACTCCATATGAAAAAACAAGCAAGCAGTGTAAAGAAGTAACGGAGGCAGTGACTTCTTCCCTTGCTGAAGTCTGAAGACATGATTCCCATTAAAACCGTGGAAAATGAGGGGATTAAAACTCTTCAAAGTTACGAGCTGTGTTTTTATGTTTACATTAAAAAAAGATTCATGATAAAATCATGATCATTATTTTATTTTTTTAAAATCGTGATATTTTTGCCATATCGCCCTCCACTGGGACTCCGTTCCAATACTTTTGTTCACTTGAAATGTGCGTGGTTTTGAGAAAACATTTCTTTCCTGAGATGTTTAACACGTCCAGATGTAAATACCATGAAATAAACTTTTGTTTGATTCTCATGTCTAGATCTGAAACCCAAATGTCTTCAGTATACAGTACAACAAAAACAAAGGAATTGCCTCACCGTTCCAATACTTTTGGACGGGACTGGGTTAGAGACCATTCAATGTTCTTGTATCGCCGTCTTCTGTCCCAACCAAGTCATTACAGTTACGTGTATACTCCAGGCCCAGAAGAATGTAAGAGCAATGCAGCTAACGATGTTTAACATGTACAGTGTTTTAAATAATATTTAATTTTTGGGAAACAATTATTAATACTTTCAAGCATTTTTAACACTAAAAATAGTAGAAAATCCAGCAGGATACTGGTAAACACTTGGCACTTAAAATAAGTTTCTGAGTAGGGCAGTGGCATCCCCTAACAGTTCTTATTGAGTGCAAAGAGGTCCAATAGCTTCTGAAGAGGCTAATTATAGAATAGGAATACAATAACATCACATGGATCAGTTCTACTAGAAAGTTTACAGAAATGGGAATGAAGCAAAAAAGGCTTTGGATAATATAAGTGCTTCAACATTATCCTGAGGTTTTAATAGTTGCCTTAAAATTTAGTGTTGAACAGGCTCAACACCTTGCTAAAAGCCTCAGGCTCCCTTTCAAGGCAATATTCAATACATTGTAGAAGAAATTACAGTAGAGAAAATATGTACGAATGTGTGCAGAAATATTCATAAAATAAGGGTTGCCAGATACCGTGCGCCTATAACGCTGTATTAAAGACATAATTTTTTTCTTCGTTTAAAGTTTGTATTGGTCTCTCCTCTTCTTCTTCTGCCTCCATTTTCTCTTTGAATGCATCCAACACATCCCAGGACTGAGGAATCAGATGGTGAGAGAAGCCCAGCTGGACCAGACAGGACACGAGAACCACAGACGTCAGGGAAATGAACGCAATCAGAGTCCTGAATGGAAAGTACTGCGTGATGACGCCATCCTCCTCCCTCCAACCCGGGTAGAGCAACACAGGAGGGATGCTGAGCGCTGGCTCTCCGCTCAGCAGGCGCAGCAGCAGAGCTATCATGTATCCACTGATGGCACCGTAGCAATTGGCAGAGCGGAGGTGCACCACACAGGCCAGCTGCGGAGCCACAATGCAGTAGAGTAGGTCGGTAGCGAGCAGCCAGAGAGCAAGGATGCTGCTCTTATTAAAGGCCAGACCGGTTCCAGCCAGGCCCACCAGCAGCACACTAATCTTGATCACCCACTTCAGCTCCCTGTCTGATGCCTGAAAAGAAACACACACAAAAATATCAACAAAATATCATGCTGCAGTTTGCATTGTTGAACCAGTCACACAACTCACACACACACACACACCTGCTTTCTCAAAGTCGTCTTGTAAATGTTTTGTGTGAACATGGATGCTGATGACAGCAATGTTGAGTCCATGGAGGACATAACTGCTGCTGCTATTGCACCAATGCCTAACACTGACACCCAGGTGGGTGTGATGTAGGACAGAGCCAATGGCAGGACATTCCCTGCCTCCCCGCGTTCATAAGGTGGGGGTAGGCCGTATTCTGTCTGGTTCCAGTCTTAGAGAGGAGATATAGAGGCACATACAGAGACAGAGGGAAAGAAATTATGGTAATGGGGACAGAAAGTATGTGTGAGGCCAAGTTAATCACATGGCGAACCAAGACAAACCTCCTTTTAATGGCATTTCTTTTGACGCACACGTTCAACTTTAATTCCACTGAAAAAAATTCTCCTTAGACCCTACACAGAGATGTGAAATGTGTTTGGTGCATTGCAAACTTTTAAAGACTTAAGTACAGTGGAACCTCCAAAATCAAACAGTATCCCAACTGTGACACTGGTCCACCACCGATATGTTTCAAAACTAAAATTCAAATTGACCACTCACCATCTTCAGTGACCAAGGAGCAACAGTACGTTGGAGGGGACATTGTGGTCACATGGTACTATGTGACAGGCCAGACTAAGAGTAATTCAGAAGGTTTATGGACTATAATGAAAATATAGACGTTCCTTAGCCCAGGGCCATACCTAGGAGGCAAGCCTTGGAAAAGAGTGATTGACACCTGTGGGGCCCGGTCCTGACCTCTTTGTGAAACCAGTACCCACTTGTGAAGTGCTATTGTGGTTTGAGAGAGAGAGTAAAAAGATGAGTCAGTCTTCATTTACCCAACATGGCTCTTGGAACATGGAATGTCACCTCTATGGTGAGGAAGGTGCCTTTAACAGTTGAACTCATCTGGACTCTGGAACCAAATTATCTGAGGTTGGACTTTAAACCAAACCACAAGATACATGAACTTCCCCTCTTATGGAAGGGTCTCATTACTGATCTGGAGAGGGTAATCCACCCTTTTTCTGACCGAGGACCATGGTCTCAAATTTAGAGGTGCTGATTTTCATCCAAACGTTTGTTTCACACTTGGCTGCGAACCACTCCAGTGAAAGTTGGGAGACTGCAGCTTAATGAAGCCGACAGTAGCTGGCTGCAAAAAACTGAGATAAAAAACTGAGGACACCAAACAGGACCCCCTCATCGCCATGTCCATAAAGGTTACGAAAAGAATCTGCAACAAAGGGAAGCCTTGGCGGAGTCTAACCTTCACCGGAAATGAATCCATCTTACTGCCGGCAATGAGGACCAAACTCTGACATTGATGGTACTGGGACGAAACATCCCATATCAGGGGGTTCGGTACCCCATACTCCCGAAATACCACACACAGAACTCCCCGTCGGACACGGTCGAACGCCTTCTCCAAGTCCACAAAACACAGGTAGACTGATTGGGTGAAATCCCAAGCACCCTCAAGGACCCTGCCGAGGGTGTAGGACTGCTCCACTGTTCCATGGCTGGGACGAAAATCACCCTGCTCCTCCTGAATCTGAGATTCGACCTCCCAACAGATCCTCCTCTCCAGCACCCTTGAATAGACCTTACCAGGAAGGCTGAGAAGTATGATCCCTCTGTAGTTAGAACACACCCTCCGGTCCACCTTCTCAAAAAGGAGGACCACCACCACGGTCTGCCCATCCAGAGGCACTGTGCCCGATGCGATGTTGAGGAGGCGTGTGAACCAGGACAGCCCCACACCATTCAAAGCTCATCCACCCCCAGGGCTTTGCAACTGAAGAGCTTTTTAACCACCTCGGTGACTTCAACCGCAGAGATAGGAGAAACCACAGATTCCACAGACTCGGGTTTCTCAAAGGAAGGCGTGGCAGTGGAATTGATGAGGTCTTTGAAGTATTCTTCCCACGGACTTACAACGTCCCTAGACGAGGTCAGCAGCGCCCTACCTCCACTATACACAGTGTTAACGGTGCACTGCTTTCCACTCCTGATGAGGGACGAGAATTTCCTTGGAGCCATACAGAAGTCATTCTTCATGGCCTTGCTGAGCTCCTCCCATGCCAGTTTTTGCCTCAGCAACCGCCGAAGATGCATTCTGCTTGGTCAGCCGGTACCTGTCAGCTGCCTCTGGAGTCCCACAGGCCAAAAAGGCGCAATAGGACTCCTTCTTCATCTTGACGGTATTCCTTAGTGCCAGTGTCCACCAGTGGGTTTCGGGATCGCCGCTATGAGAGGCAATGGACCACCATACGGCCACAGCTCCGATGCCCCGCCTCCATTGGCGGTATATATGTTTACTTGTTAACTCAATTTCAGCATAGCTGAAAGCGCCGGTGGCCGATATCAATGACTGACGGAATGCTTTTTCTAAGTGAACTGTATCCAGGCCTATCCACTCATATTCTCATTAAGAAGCAACTTCTCTAAGTATACAGTATGTACAGTAGATTTATAAGGTTTACGTTGATGCTTAGAGTGCATTTTTAGTATGTTTTCACCAAAAGGTATATGTTTATTTGTTAATTCAATTTAGGCATGGCTGACAGCATTTTTCTCAGCACTGTGAGCATGTGATGTAACATAAGATGTCACATGGCCAAAAATGGCTAAAATGGCCACCCCTGAGATGGATTAAAAATGGGTGGATTTTGCTGCTTAATTCATATTCCACAAGCCCAATATTAATCACAATGCCATGTTTAGACTAATGGGGCCGCATAGAACATACTAACGGCAAGAACATTTTTGACTTGACTTCTTTAATGCTGAGCAGTTAACAACATTATACGTTCATTTGCAAACTCAATTTGGGTGGTATGATGACTTTCTCCATTACAATATTTCATGCATCTTTACACATTTACCTGCTTTCATCGACTGACAAAAATAGAATGTTATTATTCAGTGCATTAATATGTTCTCTTTTTCCTGCTGAATGCCGGGGGCAACTTCATTTTGGGCCAATGTGGTCTAGCATGTTTGGGACCGCATATGCCTCACGAGGAATTCAGGCGCAAGCAGGTGCTGCGCCTTGGGCGCATATGATAATGTGGTCACACAATGTATACTGCGCTCAATTTAAAAACGAGCTAATCTAGTTTAGTGTGAATTTGATGAATTGCATTGTGCAACACTAGGCGTTCTGGCAGACCGAGGTCTTTTTCTATTACACTCTCCCATTTTCTACCCGTGGCATATTTCATTCATAAATATGATAACAGAATGAGACAATCCCTTTGAATCATGGTAGAAATCAATTTTATAATTATAATCATTATTTGAAAAATATTTTAATAGCAAGGGGGGATTCTGCCGGGAACGTCTGCCTCTCACTTTTGAAAGAGCCGCTGTACTAATCTGGCTGGTAGCAACAGTACTGTGTGTACCCCATTAACGCTGGGTGCACGGTTACCATCAAGGGAAGTGATAAATCTGCTGTAAATGTTCTCAACTCCGGCTTCCATGCCACCGTTTTATTGAGGAGTTTGACTGTTCCACTGTACTGCCACCCTGTCTTGCATTGCACATACTGCATGCATGTGAAGTGGAAAAAGATGAAACCCTTTAGAACCAAACAGATGATGTTGTGTATCTGTTATGGTTGGATGGCACACATGCATTGGTGCTGCCTACGTGTATTCAATCTCCAATGCAATATATGGTGGACTATTATAGCATGTGAGAGTACCTGCAGATGCAGCCACAGCTCCAATGATCACTGAGGGGATTCCCATAATAAAAGAAAGGCCAGCCGCAGCAAAGCAGGTAACCTGAGCTTTGGATGAGGAGGCTGCTGCAAGGATCCTCTGGTGTAAAGACTGGTATGCCAATCCCCCTAAAGCCTGAAACAAACATAAGTTTATCAAGTGTATCAGTTATGCATGGTTTTACTAAATATATATGTGTGCCAGCTAAATATAATGTATATGCGCGTGCTCCAGAGTTCAGGTTTCACTCTTTCTGAGAAGTTAATCAAGTTGAGTGGAGAGACCAGGTTCTCAAAGTTAGCTGTAAGGAGGTCTATATGTCCACAGTTACAAAACAACAACAAAAAAACTGGTGTAGAAGAAATAGCTCACTGGCTAACACCTATGACAGATGACAGAGATTAAAATGTCCAAGTCTGAATAAATGCTGACGGTCAAACTCAAGTGGCTGAATTTACAATTGCGACAGATTGGAACCTCGATTTAACGGACCCGGGACCAACGGTCAGAAAATAGTGTCCAGTCCACTCAAAATGTTTCAAACGTCTGTTATCTCCAGAATTGGCCGCAATTCGCCACAGCACCAGTAAACGCCATCAACAGTCAGAGACTGGTTGCGTGTTTCTGGCTTAGGCAAGTAAGCTGGACCCAAACGTTTCACTCCGCCCACAGTCAAATTGCGCACAAATGCCTCCAAATGGCCCAAGACGTGCTAATAATGGTTCTGGTAGAAAGTTTTTTACGGTTACACTTACAAAAATGACGCACACCCCATGAAAATCCCATTCATTCCTATGGGCTGACACTTGGTCCTGCTCTGAGTCACTCACGTGGACACTTGAAGTATGTGCTGATAGGTCTCATGTAGCCGCATTGAACGGTTGTTTTCTATTGCCTTCCACTAACCCTGAAACCTAATATTAACCACAGACAGTGGGCAGATTCTCAAACCCTAAACGCCTACAATCCAATGAATAAAACCCAAATACTGTATTACAAACCGCAACCATTCAGGGAGTGCACCCTCTGCTGGTGAGGTTCTGCACCCATTCCACTCATTTCTACAGTATGTGGAGGATGTCCTTTGACCACAACTTTTTAACTCAATGGCCTAGACCAGAAGTGCCCGACCAGTCTCTCGCAGTCGACTGGTAGACCGCGGACTGCTCCCGTCGAATGCAAGGGTTGTAGGGGAAAAAAAAACTAAAGCTTTTATTTTTGTGCGTGCATATTATTATTATTATGAGAATATTTTTTGTTAGACCCTTGTGAGGAGAAGCGGTACAGATAATGGATGGATGGATTTTTTGTTAGTGTACGGCTGCACACTACAGAAATGGTCGATCGCAGGATGTTGGCTGCGCGAAAAGCACTCGAGATCTTAGGTCAAAATAAATCTCCGGCTGGACACTCACAACCAATGTCGACTCCCCCATTTTCAAGGCTCCTGAACACGCTGAATGTGCTTCCGTGGCTGTTCGACCTTCTGTTCACCCAGAGGGGAAGTCAAAATTACTGTTTTGACCACTTCTGTCACTGCGTGGAGTCAAACGTTTAGCTCCACCCTCATTTAGTTCAACTCCGAGCTGCTGAAGCACTAAGCATTTTTAGGCGACGAAAAAAGTACAAAACAATGTTCTACTGTATTGGGTGGTTTTAGCCCACAAAAAAAAAGGACTTTGTTGTAACGGACCATTGACTAACGAATGACACCTTCTCCGAATTAGTCCTTAACTCGAGGTTCCACTGTATGCTGAAAGCGTTGCTGTGATGATCAGGACCTCTGTGGAGTCCTTTTTACCATCCCCTACACATAAGCAACTAATGGATAAACGTTGTCACAGTGAGCTATTATTACACTGACACATCGTAAGAGATACCGCATAAGTCACAATCTATCTTTCTGGTGCGTTTTTTTTTTGTGCTCCTGGAAAACAAAAAAATGTGATATTCATGCTTGTTATCCTGCATTGATGATCTATAACAACAGAAACAGTAATAAAGATCATATAATGAAGTAAAGTATCTGACCAGCACGAGAAAGTCATCTGTCCATTTTCCTGCGTCCTCAAACTTCACCTCTCCTATCCATGAGTGGACGCTTGACTGGTTGAGTTGGGCTGTTTGTGCCAAGTCAGTCACCACAGGACTGAGAATCATAAACGGAATACAGACCCACTAAAACACAAAGCAAACACTAGTTAGTCAGTTAGCGTTGTCATTCTTCACAGACAGACTGCAATCACATGACCTTTGCACCCATCCTTGATAGCTCACCAGACTGACAAATATGAAGGACAGTTGGATGATATCAGTGTATGCAACGGCGTAGAGGCCTCCTAAAAAAGTGTAGATGATAGAGACGGCCGCAGATATCAGGATGGAGACAACAGATGATAGCTCGAGGATGATACTCATTGTCCCTCCTGGAAATGACAGGCAATAAATAAAAAAAACAAACGCAGCATTAGCACAAGACATACAAACAAGTAGAGCAGAGGAGAGCCGTATTCAAATGTCATATTTGAATATGAATTAAGAGCAATCAATTCAATTACTAACCCAGAGCAGCAAGGATGCAGGCCACCCACAAAATATCACTGATCAAAGCAGGGATTAATATTGCTGTCGTGAACAATTGGCCGTAGCGATTCTGAAACGGGTCCAACATGGTCACGTAGCGCTTGGACCTCATTTGTTTTGCAAAAAACAATCCTCCTTGAAAGACAGAAAACAGACCAAAGTAAACTGTTATGACAATTTTGACTTGAATAAACAGCCTTGGGGCGGCACGGTGATACACTGGTTAGCACATCCGCCTCACAGTGCAAAATGGTTGCGTGTCATGGGGCCTTCCTGTGTGGAGTTTGCATGTTTTCCCCGTGCCTGGTGTCGGTTTTCTCCGGTTTCCTCCCACATTCCAAAAACAACCATTGTAGTGTGATTGAACGCTCTAAGTTGTCTCTAGGTGTGATTGTGAGCGCGAACGGTTGTTCGTCGATGTGTACCATGCCATTCAGGGAGTTCCCCGCCTGCTGCCTAAAGGCAGCTGGGATAGGCTCCAGCACACCGGCAACCCTTGTGAGCAGATCTAGTGATCGATGGATGGATGGATGAATAAGGAGCCTTGGGTGATTTAATATTCAAAGTTGAAGTGAAAAAACGATGACTGGATGAATCTTTTACCAGCATTCACGTTACATGGAAAAAACAATTAAAGTCAGTAAGTTCATCTGTGGAGAGCTTTAAGGTCAGCATGCATTCAACCAGAAAAGAAAACAGTAATGTTTGTTTGATCTTTTGTTTCAGACCATTTCTCTAATGACGCCCAATTCGTAAGGCACACGCATTTGTGCGAGGGGAAGTACAACAGAGTACGCCTGTGTAAATGTGTCTGACCTTCACTGTCTAGGTCAGAAAGATAATTTTCAAAAACAACAACAAAATAAACTCCTATTAGTCAAGGCTTTGGTGGCATCTTGGAGCATTATAGATACGAAGCAAAACCTCGGAAGAGGTGAGTTTTCCACAGGAAAGAAAAACACACGCACTCAAACTGGTGAATTCCTGACAAGTGAACTGTGAATATAGGGTTCACTTCACTGTAGTTTGTAATAGTGTCAGGTGTTTGGATGATGTTAACTGTTGTCAGAATGGTCTCAGAGATGAAAGGTCTTGAATGTAAGGACGGCTACTCTGTAGGTCCTAAAACTGCACATTTTTCCTTGAAAAACTACAATGTAGTGTTATATAAATGCACTTCATCTTTTTTTATTAGCAAATTAGCAAATAATGTAATGTTGGTAAGGTCAAAGAAATATCCTATCCAGTCCCCACAAGTGTCTAATCAGTGTTAGTAGGCAAAGAGCCCAAAGGAAGTCACACACAAAGGGCCTTCAACTGTACTGCTGTCAATAACGCCGGACACTCCAGATGCCTCTTACATAAATTGCCTTTTGACCAAAAGTAGCAAGAGAGTTTAGTTGTTGGTGCTTTTGATTCCAGTAAGAGACGCGAGGCTACCGAAACAACAGCCTAAGAGGATGGTCAAATGAAGGGGACTGAAGGGGAGTAGACCAAGTTTATTTTGGTAGAGATAAATTGCTGATGATATCACTATCCATAATGTGGCATTTGCCATCTAAGAACATCTCATCACTCAACCTTTTGAATCCTGCGTTGGTATTAACACGTCACATGGCCTTCAAATCTGAGCCTCATGAGTCCAACCACGTGGCCACTGCTGCGAAGGACCATGAACCGACACTGAACTTGCAGGTGAACTATGTAATATAACAAAATATAAGTGTAATGATGCAAGTCTCGCCATCTGGAAAATAAGCAATGACAAGGCTGCTGCATGCAGTAGGAGCTGAGTAGAAAACTAGTCCAAAAAGAATTAGAAACATATCCAAAAAGGGAGATAAAGGGGAAATTCTCAGGAATGTAACGAGTCTGTCTGAAAATCCCCTCAGGCCGATTTTGAATAATACAAAATATTTTAATATTTACATATAAATGTAAAGAATCTTTCTGAGCCTATCTGTTCCTGAAAGTTTCAGGAAGATCCGTTGGCAAGTGTGTCCTGCGACACATTGTTAGCAAACAAGCTGATCAGGAACCTAATAGTCTGACATAACCTTGGTCCAAATCCATCTGAGCACCGAGAGAAACCATAATTCAACAAGAAGAAATGGGCAATAATAATAACAAGGGATTGTCATTATAATATGGTGGGAGGAAGCCAGAGTACCCTGAGATAACCAGCACAAGCACAGATAGAGCATGGAAACGCTACACAGGAAGGCTGTGGCATAGATTCAAATCCAGAACCTCAGAACTGTGAGGCAATCATTCCAACAACTTCTTTCACCAACGTGCTAGTCTTAGTTTTCCCTAAGTAGAACATTTTGTGAAATACCCCTAATGAAAAGCAACACATGCATTTAATCATACAAATGTAGAACCTGTTTGACTTACAAAACTTACAAGAATCATTACTCTTAATTATTTAATAACATCATTTCCTGAATCAGTTCCTGTAATGATTTTAATGACGACGGAGTCCCACTTTAGATACTCACCTAACAGAAAATTCAAAAGATATGCAAGAGGGCCAAAAGCCCAGACGAGACCTTGAGCTGGAGAGTAAACAGCCTCAGCAGTCCCCATAACGTAACCTCCTCCGACCCACGTCGCTAAAAGAAAACAGATGAGAAACACAAGTCAAAAGTGCAAAAGCATTAGTAAGTGGCAAACCTTAGAAAAAAACAAATCTTACCTGTCATGGTAAAAACGCCAATCAGGACGTTGATGTTGCGGCCCCCGACAATGGTGACTTCACTCTTGTGGCCAGTGCATTTCTTCTCCACTTTCTTTGATTTGCGTGACGCCAAGATCCCAGTTAGCAGGATAACAATGTAAAAGGCAGTCACAGCCACAAGTCCACCCACATGCACTGCCATGATTGCAAACCAGTGCCACTGCCAACAAAAATAACCCAACAATAAACACAAGGTTTATGAGCCACAGATCGTTAAACTATTTGTCAGTAACGCTCCAGACTCAATAAACCTCACCGTGTTCCAC